>NC_133769.1:2545778-2617911 GCF_003597395.2 Chelonoidis abingdonii
AACTCCCTCCCAGAGCCCACACCCCAACACCCTTCCCCAGTCCTGATCCCACTTCCGCACTCCAAACCCCTCGGCATCAGTCCAGCACCCCCTCCTTCACCTCAAAACCCTCACCCTCAGCCTCACCCCAGAGCCCACACCCCCTCCTACAGCCCTGAGCCCACTCCTGCACTCCAAATCCTTTGGCCCCAGTCCAGCGCCCCCTCCTTCACCCCAAGAGCCTCATCCCCAGTCTCACCCCAGAGCCCGCACCCCCTCCTGCACTCTGCCCCAGCCCTGAGCCACTCTCGCACTCCAAAACCCTTGGCCCCAGCCCAGAGCCCCCTACTACACCCCCAAACCCTGCCCCAGCCCAGATCCCCCTCCTGCACCTTGAACCCCTCATTTCTGGCCCCACCCTGGAACCCACCCCCCCCAACTGGAGCCCGCACTCCAGCCCCCTGCCCCAGCCCAGTGAAAGTGAGTTAGGGTGGGGGAGAGTGAGTGACGGAGGAAGGGGGCCGGAGTGAGTGGTGGCAGGGCCTCAGAGAAGGAGTGGAGTGGGGGTGGAGGCGGGGCGTTCAGTTTTGTGCAATTAGAAAGTTTGCAACCCTACTTGAGGGTAACGGGGAGGGAGAGGGAGCTCAGGGGGGTGGGGACCCCTGGCCCCTCCACCTTTGGGAAGGCTCTGCAGCCCTTGGCTAAAGGCCCCCACTGAGAGTGGCCCATTGTGCTGGGTGTTGTACATACCCATAGGGCAAGAGAATCACTGTTCCAGAAAGCCCGAGAGCCTAAATAGATAAAAGGCAGGAGAAAGGAAGAATGATTGTACCTCCTGCTGCAGCGGGGGAACAGCGCGTGGTGGACGTGAGTCACGTTGCTCCGGGCACAACTGGAAGGTGCTCAGATATTACAGGAATGAATATGGGGTAATCTACCCCCTGAGAAGCAGTAGCTAGGGTGACGGAAGAATTCTTCCATCAGCCTCGTGCTGTCTCCACCAGGGGTTAAGTCAGCTGAGCTGGATTTTCACAGCCCTGAGCGATGCAGCTGGGTAGAGCTACATTTGTAGTGGAGCTCGGGCCTTCCACTCCTGGGACTCTCTGCCTGGGTCCTGAAAGAGGACTGAGAACATGAGGTAGAGAAGTTCTTCCTCTCTAGGTTGACCAGATAGCAAATGTGAAAAATCAGAATTGAGGTGGGGGGTAATAGGAGCCTATATAAGAAAAAGACCCAAAAATCAGGAGTGACAGCTGGTCACCCTATTCCTCTCTGGCTGCAGGGAGCATGTGGACACACAATGGCTCAGCTGGGTGTGTTCGCAGGCCTTCCCTGCAGGAAGGACAGAGAGGTTCTGCCACAGCCCAGAGCAGCGCCAGCGAGCAAGGGTGCTAGGAACCCTGAGATGTAATAGGATTCTCCCACGGAGGCTGGCCTGGGGCTGCGTAATGCAATATGGACCCGCCAGCAGGGTTGTGAGGCCCAGGTTTCCATTGCAATGTGGACACTCAAGCCAGGGCACAGACGTGCTGGTTTCACAACGTTGCCCTGACACCGAGTGACCTAGCTCAAGTTGTGATTGTACAAGATAATACAAAGCCTGTCAGAACCACCTCCCCCACCCCCCGCCCCCAGCAGCCAGATGTGTGCCCGGGCACAGAGGCAAGTGCCCTGCATTGCTTTGGCAAGCCACCAGCAGGGTTACTCTCTGCATCCAGGGAGCCCCCAGTCAGACTGGGCCCACGCTGTTATAAATCAAATGACAAGCCAGGCTGGCACTTGCCTCAGGAGGTAGGCGGTGTTAGGAAAACACATAAGCCCATGAAGCCTGTTCAGGGCGTGCGGAAGCTGACAAAGAGTTCTTTGTTACCATGTTTGGAGCAGTGCAGGTAATAATAAGCTCTGGGTGTTAGCCAATGACCCTGTGCCAGCCTAAAAGCAGAGTAAATTCACTCCTCTGCGCCACTGCCATCCCACTCAAACCCCAGCCACTCCCTGCCCTCAGCAACTCGCACCTCCAAATGCTGGAGCAAATAGACAAAAAAATGCACAACCCTAAAGCCCCAGCCTACGAGTCACTGGGAAACACAAATCAAACCCAGCAACAAGGGAGGTGGCCACAGATCCCTGCCCAGACACCTTGTGCCGCTGGCGGGGAGGGGGAGGTGTTACATCTGAGCACCATTTATCATGTAATAATCGTACCTAGCTCTTCCATCGCACTTTTCACCTGTAGATCTCAAAGTGCTTTACAAAGAAGGGAGCATTTTTGCAGAGGGGAAACTGAGGCACAGAGTGATGATGTGACCTGCCCAAGGCCATCGGCAGAGCCAGGAACAGAATCAGGTCCACAGAGTCTCAGTACCCTATCCACTAGGCAACACTGTCCTATAACATTGATAATGTCTCCTAGAATTGAAATTAGATTCAAAAAGGAAAGATGTGTGTTTGAGACTGAGAGGAAGATAAGGGTTGGAAGAGTATTTGTGGTGTGTATGCAGGAACAGCTTTGTGTTTAATTGTAGAATATATCAGGATTAGAAGGGACCTCAGCTACTCCAACTCCCTGCTTAAAGCAGAGCCCATCCCCTGTAGTTTTTTCCCCCCAGGTCCCTAAATGGCTCCATCAAGAATTGAACTTGCAACCCTGGCTTTAGCAGGCCTATGCTCAAACCACTGAGCTACCCCTCCTCCCCAACAAAGAGAGAATACAGGGGAAGTTGTGTAGATGTGAATATGTGTGTGAAAATGAGTGTGTGACATGATTGCACGTATATGTGAATGTGAGTATGTCTGAATGAATGTGAATGTGTATATGTGCATGTGGTCATGTGGTTGTACGCATGTGTTTGAGTAAATATGTGTGTGGGAGGGTACTGTGTAAGTACGTATGAGCATGCGATGGGGTGTGCGCGCTTGGGTGAGTGTATATGTGTGTGTGGATGTATCCACATGTCTATGTGATTGTGTAAGTGTGGCTGCATGTACCTGTGAATTTGTATATTCAGAGGGGAAATGAGCATGTGGAAAGGTTCAGAAACTAGCAAAAAGATGGATCTCCAGGCAGTGCCTGGCACTCTTTCCTTGACAGAGTCAGGCCGGATGGCTGGGGGATGGGTGTCCTTTGGAAATCCTCCAAAGGCTCTGCCTTGCCCTGACCCTCCCTGTGGACAATAAGGGCCCTGTCTGACTCACTCCCATGGAGTGACATGGGTGGACCTGAGATCAGGATCTAGCCTGGGAAGGGTTTTCCCTTTGTTCCGTAAGGCAGAGGCTATTCTCTGTTTACTTCTGTCAGCAGAGAATTTCCAGCCCTGGGGCCATGAGGGATTTCCCTGCAGGAGTCTGATTTATCTGCTCCAGCCGGATACAGGAGACAGCTCCCACCAAGAAGAGTTGGTTTCACTATGAGGGGGCAGAGGTGCTGTCAGAAGAGCTCATGCCTTGTGCCTTTGGTCAGGGGTGGATGGGCAGAGGTTCACGAGGCTCAACACCTGCCTGCACGGGAAGAGTGAAGAAAGCCAGCTGTCCTGCCTACATTTCCATCTGTCCCTGGGCTATTTACACCATGAGATTCCCTGCCTCCGCCCAAGCCACGGGGGTTCAGTGGCTTAGTCAAAACTAGGGCCTTGGCTACACTGGTTCTTTACAGCGCTGCAACTTTCTTGCTCAGGGGTGTGAAAAAACACCCCCCTGAGTGCAGCAAGTTACAGCCCTGTAAAGCACCAGTGTAAACAGTGCCCCAGCACTGGGAGTGCGGCTCCCAGTGCTGTAAGCTAATCCCCTCGGGGAGGTGGAGTACCTGCAGCACTGGGAGAGCTCTCTCCCAGTGCTGACGCCACAACCACACTCGTACTTCAAAGCGCTGCCGCAGGAGCGCTCCTGTGGCAGCGCTTTGGAGTTTCGAGTGTAGCCAAGCCCTGGGATGCAGAAAGCAGAGACATTTGAGGCCTGGGCCTGTGAAAGTGCAATGTTGTGTGTGGATGCTCTATGGTGGTTTAAACTTCGCTCACCTCAGTTTAGCTTGCACCACATCTCTGGATCCCAAGGCCCTTCAGAGCCTGAGTGTCAGGCTGGTCCCTAAGCCAGTCCTGGGGTAAACAAAAGCCCTGGATCCAACCCCCCTTACCCTGAACTTCAAAATTCAGAGCTGTCGCTTGTGGCTCAGGCCCACCGTACAGTTGCAGATCCTTCATTTGGTTGCCCTTGCTGTAGATTGGGATGATAGTCACTTGAATCCAAACCTCCGATCTCAGCAACTTGTCAAAAGGGCTGTACGGCGGCTCTGCTATTTGCCCTGATGCTTGTTTCAGGGCCTGAGGGTTCAAGTCCTGTCACACTTCTGGGCCTGCATTGAGGAGGTATGAAGCAGCATTCGGAAGATGCTAGAGGGTGGGAACAACCAGGAGGAAACTGCTTGATAGGCAGCTGAGATACCACAGTGATTGTCAAACTGGTAGATAGACTGACAGGGCTAAGAAATGAAGAGCAGATGACATTGGCTATTCAGGGGTTGGAGGAGATAGGAAGAAAGCAGAGGACCTGGAGAAACTGGCTGCTGAGTAAGATCGGAAGGTCCTGAAGATCTTGACAATTAGAAACAGCTAGTTCTGGAGCAGTGACAAAAGAGTAGGTAGAGGGCCGAGGAACTTCATGGTTTAAAACCCATGGGCCAATCCTCTTCTGACTGAAATCATTAGGAGTTGTGCCACTGATTTCACAGGCATCAGGATATGATCCCTGCATGTCTCTTGGCAAACAGGCTGAATACCATTGGTATACACAGGTGCACCCGCCTGGGCTTTGGGGGTGTTGTGCCCATGTACACCCTCAGCGAGTTAGGTCCCAGTGTGCACACCGGCCCCGTGGAGGGCTCTGCTCTCCAGGAATTTAAAATGGATTCCAAGGCAGTTTAATACGGATCTGCCTCTAATTCACAACCACCCCACACATCTGTTATTAATTGTCCCAGGATATTGCTCCACCTGAGCCCATCTGATGGCAAATGGCCACGTGAATCCAGAATTCTGTGAGCTGCCTGGGACCAGGAGGAAAGGGAAGGAACCGCCATGTACATCGTTCCCAAGAGCCTGGCACATTATCAGCCTTTTCATGCTGATAACAGAAGTTTCTTCTGCCAGCTCTGTTGCTCTCGCCAGGTGCACCAGATCCTCAGCTGGTATAAACTAGAGTGAAACTGATTCACACCAGCTGAGGATCAAGCCAAGGGCTCCTAATGGACTTCATTGGGGTGACTGATAATGAGACTCACTCTTTGCTTCTATGCAGCCCAGTTACAAGCCAGCCTTGGCCAACAGTGGCCAGAAGTTGTTACCATCTTGTAGCTGTTCGGTGTCCTAAGTGAGATGCCTGTGGTGGTCTCACTCTGGTTGTCAGGGGCTCCCACACTGACTGTAGTGCAGCCAGAACAGCCATTATTATTTGTATTATGTCAGTAACTCCTAAGTGGTCCCAGCTGAGGTCAGACCCTGGCGTGCTAGGCGCTGTACAAACATGGCGAGAAACAGACCTTCCTCTGAAGAACTTGCAGTCTAAATAGGCAAGACTGATGCAGGACGGGGAAGGAAAGGATGTGCCCAAGCACTGGGCTTGGCCTTCAAGTCTTCTGAGTGTAAGTCCAGATCCCTGTCAACTAGACCATGCTAGCTTAGTGCCTGTATATTTTGGATAGAAATTCAGCCCTCACCATAGGCAAATGGTGCTCTGGAATAACCCCATGCACCAGTGTACGTGAGAACAGAAATTGCTCTGTGGTGCATGTAGGTATAATGGTGGGTTAAAGGTTAATCAGTTGGCTTCAGGTAGAGGAGCACCCGACTCACCACCTTTCTGCTTACCCTTTGCCAGGACATGCCATTAAGGAGCGAGGGATTGCAAAACCAAAAGGACTTTGTTTGTGCGAGAACACTCTGGCTTTCTGCTCTCCACAGTGCGCCGGCTCCCCGCTCTCCCCATAAACACACGATCAGATTACAGCAAAATGCTGCATATGATAATTTCGCTTGTTGTGTAACCAGTATATGTTTATAGATTTTGAGCAGACGGATCAAATTATAGAGGGCTTGACGCTGAGACACAAGGAAAACAGTCATTAACTCTTCACGGAGAGGATTTGAAGCTAAAACAAACCATAATGATCATGTGGCCTGACCTCATGTATGCCACAGGCCACAAAGCCTGGATATCAAAATGCCATGAGAGCTGCAGTGGGTATTCCAGGTAGATCAGGGGTGTAGGTACTTCAGCAGTGGGTATCACATGTAGATCTTAGTGTGATGTTTCCCCCCATATAAAGAACAACCTGCCACTCTAGGTTCTTCTCATAGCAAACCAAGAGAGAGTACAGAGTGTGTGTCTCCTCCAGAACATGCTGCCGCAGCTTTGCCTTGAAAAATGGCAGTTGCCTCCAATAGGATACTTAGAAGTGGAATGGTGCAGGATTATACACAGAAAAATAAGACACATGCATCAGCCTCCCACAGGGTTAGTGTTGTCGATGGTGCAAAACACCAAAGAGCGGGCAAAGATGAGGATGATTTTGCTTTAATAGAGGGCCTGCAACGGCAACTTTCAGTCTGGCGAGGAGGTGGCCATCGAGTGTTAACCATTGAAATAAATTACCTAGGGATGTGGTAGATTCTCCATCACTTGAAGTCTTTATTTCAAGACTGGATATCTTTTTTAAAGAGAGGAGCTATACCTCCAACAGAAGCTGTGGGCTTCATATAGGAACCACTGCGGGAGGTTCTTTGGGTTGTGTTATGCAGGAGATCAGCCTCGGTACTCTATGGTCCCATTTGGCCTTAACATCTACGAAGATCTCCTCCCACCCTGGAGAGGAGGGAGTAGGACACAACCATCTTCTTGGCATCTCTGAACATGTTCCCCCTCTGGACTTCCCCGACAGGACTGCTCAGACAGGTGTGATCCCTGAAGGACCTATCCTGCTTCCCTTCTCAACCCCCAGCTGTTCAGTGGGGGTTATTGCATCTTCACTGCCAAAATGCATCCCCTTTCAGGAAGTCTCTCTTGCAGCTTTTATGGCGGGAACTCCCAACCGGTTCCCAGCAGAACTGTCCGTACCTTCCCCTTTGTTTGAATGTACACGGGCATGACATTTTTTTCCATAGGCCGTGGACTGGGTTTAATCATTAACGGGCATGAATCTGATTGCGAACGTGGCTCTGAATCACCCTTGTGATGTCCTGGCTTGAGGAGCTGATGTGCACGATCAGGGCCTGAACTTGCCAGATTTACTCATGCCAGTCATCGAGCCTTGGACTTAAATCATTGTCGTTAGTCGGAAGCGTGTGCTCCTACCCCATGGCACAGCCAGCCAGAGAGCAAAAGGAAGGGGAAAAGCTGGCACAGGGCAGCAGTAGCATGTGAGAAAGGGAGCAACCCAGCTGCCAGCCACCATGGTGCAGACAGAGAGAAGGGGCTGAGAGCTGGCCATGTTAGGGTGGCAACCTTAATGCACAGCTGTTGCAGAAAATTCTGTCTGTCTGTCTTTCTACCTGTGTGTCTCCCACATCCACAGTATCTGAGCACCTGCCTTAGAGATACAACAAGGAAACTTTACTGACGCTGGTAAGGTCAGACAGTGATTGGAAAGTGAGCTCCCCAGAGCTCTGAGGCAAGCTGGGTGTATAACTATGGAGCACGGAGCACTGAGTTCTACGCATGGTCAGACTTGCTTTATATTAAAGTTTCATTTCCAGATGGTTTATCCATGTTGCAGGCAGGAGCAATACATGTCGTATGGTGATAAGTAGTTCAGGAGAAGGCGTTAGAAGGTTATCAGCCCTGGTAGTAAGTAGAGCTGTTTGAAGAATGGAATTTCTGTCTCACAGGAAACTCCCACATTTCAATGCTGGGTTTTGTCCTGTAACGGGACGAAAAGTCAAAAGATGGAAAATGTTCCTGGAGCGAAAAGTCCCCGAAAATGTTGCGAGTGGGAAATGTCGGCACCAGCCATGCTCCTGTTTTTTGACCCAGGTGGAATGCTGAGTTCTGGAACAATGACATTTTCTAAATGAAATGCTTCGTTTTGAATTGCCCCTCCCACTCTCCCACCCAAAGAATTGGAACATGGCGTTGGCATGGGCATTTTCCTGGAGAAAATGTAGCTTTGGGGGGAACCCCACATTTCACTGGGAAAAATCTTCATTAGAAAAATGTCAGTGAGCTCTAGTAAGAAGCAGCCTATTGAGCTGTTCGGTTTGCTCACAAACAGTGGAGCTTTAATATAAAATGAGACCCCTGGCTCTGCTACTGACTCCCTCTGCGGCCTTGGGCAAATCTCTTACCCTCTAAACGGGAATATGTCTACACTGGCGCTAGAGCTGTAATTTCCAGCTTGGGTAGACATACCCACGCTAGTTCTGATTGAGCTCGTGCACTAAAAATGATAGAATCATAGAAGATCAGGGTTGGAAGGGACCTCAGGAGGTCATCTAGTCCAACCCCCTGCTCAAAGCAGGACCAACCCCAACTAAATCATCCCAGCCAGCAGCGTAGCCATGGCTATATGGGTTAGCTGCCCCTAGTACATATCTAGGATTTCAGAGGAGATTGGCCTTGGAGCAGCCAGCCTATTCCTGCCACTTGGCTACAAGGGTATTTATAGCATGCTGCTGTGTCTGCCTGAGCTGGAGATTACACTCCCTCCCCCATACTCCAATGTAGAAATACCCTCAGTTTCTCCATTTATTTATCAGAGGTACTTATATGCCCTCCAGCACCACAGTATCTGAGCACCTCACTGCCTTTACTGCATTTATCCTCACAACACCCCGGTGAGGTGGGCCTGTGCTATTATCTCCACTTTACAGATGGGGAAACTGAGGCCTAGAGTAGCTATGTGTCTCGCCCAAGGTCACACAGGAAGCCTGTGGTAGAGCAGAGCATTGAAACAGTCTTTCTCTGTCCCCAGCTAGTGACCTAATCATGGAACCATCCTTCCTCTCCATCCTTAACGTGGGGACATTTATCTCATTGCCTGGATGGACATGGCTGTGAGCGTAGATTATTTAGACGACTGTAAGATCCTAGGAAAATGGGACATGTTACTAATTATTTTTCTCTTCCCTCCAAGCTATCGGGTGGGCCAAGAGTATGGGACACAAATCTTCCCCTGTGACAAGGGGCAATGAGGGGCTGGAGAGCCCAGAGTACGGTACACAGCCCCTCCACTGTGATAAGAGGTGAATGCGGGGCCTGACTCTTCAGCCCTGCAGACCAGTAACTTCCAGTAAGAGCTGCTGGCAGGTGGCAGTTGCAAAATCCAGACCTGGGGTCTGACCCGGCAGTAATTAGCAGCACAAATGTTAGAGATCTAAGCAATTATGCTCTGCCAGCAGCCCCGCCAGCTGTCTCTCCTCACACTCGCTGCTGTGGCCAGTTCCTGCTTTGCTCTCCTGGCTTGCTGCATGAGGAGTGGGAAGGGGATTAACATCCTGATGCTTTGGAAATGGATCCAGGCCCCAGCGCCAATGTACACATCCCCGTGCAATGCCCCAGACCAGGACCCACGTGATTTTCAAGCAAGGCTAACACTTTCCTTTGCCTTCATTGCGCTGTCCTGGGACCTGGCCTCGCTGGCAGGCTCTGTCTCAGGCAGGGAAGCAGAACTGGGCTGGTGTCCCTTTTCCGTTTACAGTAACTGCTGCTGGCCGCGGTTCAGCCATGGGGGGGAAGCGATCGGCCCCCTCCTCTGGCTTCTCTAAGCATTTGAGCTGTTTATGCAGTACTCCTGGGCTGCCAACTGCAGATGGTTACGGCAGAATCCAAGTCCTGAGGGACAACGCTGGGCCTGTCGGAGGAAGGACTCCACCACCCCACAGAAACCTGTCCAGGAAGGTTCTTATGCTGAGTCTTTCACCATGCTAGTCAAGACCAAGGGAGGGGAGGCTGGTCTGGTGGTTAGAGCAGTAGCCTATTGCTCAGGAAACATGGGTTTGAGACCCTGCTTTTTAAAGGTATTTAGGCACTGTGACAAAGTTCCTCCTCTACCTTGGTGGGTCCTGCGCTTATTGGCGGATTTGCTCACCTCAGTGATCTTCCCCTCTGGTGGAACCCACAGTCTGGGTCAGCTCCTCCTGTGTCTGATCAGGAGTTGGGAGGTTTGGGGGGAACCCGGGTTCCAGCCCAGGGCCCTGTGGATTACAGCTGTCTATAGTGCCTCCTGTAACAGCTGCATGACAGCTACAACTCCCTGGGCTACTTCCCCAGGGCCTTCTCCAAACACCTTCTTTATCCTCACCACAGGACCTTCCTCCTGGTGTCTGATAATGCTTGATTGTCTGATAATTCCTCATCCTCCAGCAGCACACCCTCTCAGTCTCAGCTCCTGGCCTCTTGCTCCCAGCTCTCACACGCGCTCCTTCTCCTTTGGCTCCTTCCCGCCTGACTGGAGTGAGCTCCTTTTTAAACCCCAGGTGCCCTGATTAGCCTGCCTTGATTGGTTGCAGGTGTTCTAATTAAAGTAGCTATGCTCCACTGCCTTCTGGAAAGATCTTAATTGGCTCCAGGTGCCTTGATTAACCTGGAGCAACTGCCATTTGGTTACCAGGGTCCTAGGGATTTGTTTAGCCTGGGGCTAACATACCTGTTCCTCAGTACTTTACTGTAGCCATCTGGCCTTGCCCCATCACAGCACCTAATACCTATTGATGTCAATTGAGTATCTCTGGGTACATCTACCTCCATGGCAGCATGTCTCAGTGCTCAGGTCCCCCACCAGAGCCCGAGGGGTTGGGTCTCAAAGCACAAATAGGAACATCTACATGGCTATTTTTAGCACCGTAGCATGAGCCCAAGTGCATAGGGCCAGGCTCTGAGGCTCACGGCCATGGGTGGTTTTTTGCAGTGTAGATGTACCCTCTGGTGCCTGAAGTCCCCATCTGTGCCCTGGAGATAACAGCAAAGCTCTGCCTTGTAGGCTTTGTGAAGATAAATATGTTAGAGATGGCATGGAGCTCATGCTATGGTGATGGGGTCAGGAAGTATCTAAGATAGGCAAATCCAGAACTCTGATGGACTCCAGACAGAGATTATATCCATCCTTCCCCTTATTCGCTGGAACTACATCTGTTACAGACACCATTCTCTCCTCTTCTCTCCAGGTTCTTATACCACCCTGATCACCATCATATCCAGTATTTCCACTAGTACATTAAGCAACATGACTAACATCTGCTATGCATTGTTTGTTCTCTTATCCTCTCCCCAGGAGGAGAGGCGTGTGCCGTACAGAATCTTGGTAGTGATTTTTTTTTAAACTAAATATACCTGTTGCTATGTGTTTATATTAGAGAAGGCAGGGCAAAGACACGCATCTTGCACTTGGAACGGAAGGGGGTGAGGTTTGTGATGGTTCTTAGTCTTGGGGAGCTCATTCCAGAGTCTTGGACCGCCCCTGGAGAAGGTTATGTCTCCTGTACCAATGAGCTTTACTCCAGTCAGGATAAAGTCCATTATGCCAGAGGAGCGTAGTTGTTGACCACGATCGTCACACTGGAGCTTTAGACAATCTTTTGGAGATCCTGGGCCCAGGCCATGGAGTACTTTGACGATAAATACTGAAGATAAGTCACAGACCAGGAGTTTACTGATCAGTCTTTCACACACATTGCCTCTGCTGTGTGCGCAGTCCCTGTGCTGCGTGCATGGTCGGATGTTACGGGGATGGTGGAGGAAAACCAATGGGGTTACTGGCATGAGATGTTTTGCTGGGCTGGTGCCGCTCAGCACCTTGCAGGATCACCTCAGTGCTCCTGTCATGGACTGGGATGTGGGCAGTCAGACCTATTGGTCAGAGCTGGAGTCAGGAGCCAGGGACCTGAGCCGGGTGACAGAGCCAGAGTCAGTAGCCAGGGGTGGGGTAAAGAAACTGGGATCTGGAACAAGGCAGTACTCAAGCATTAAGCAAGAGGGATAGCTCACTGGTTTGAGCATTGGCCTGCTAAACCCAGAGTTGGGAGCTCAATCCTTGAGGGGGCCACGTAGGGATCTGGGGCAAAAATCTATCTGGGGATTGGTCCTGCTTTGGGAAGGGGGTTGGACTAGGTCCCTTCCAACCCTGATATCCTAAGAAGGCAGAGTCCAATGTAGCAGCCAGACAGACATCTACCTAGCTGCTCAGAGAACTTCCTGTGCCTTCTTCAGGCTTAAATAGTGTATCTGAGCCAATCGGAGAGGCTGGACATCTCCTCCAATCAGGAGCGTCGTGGGTGGTGTCTGTGGTAAGGTAGGGTCCACTGGCCCATGCTTCCTGGGCTCCAGCAAGCTGCTGTGTGGCAGCTGCAGATGGCCTGGGGACCCTCACAGCTGTGGTAGTGTTAACTGATTGAAATGTCAATAGGCCTGGTGAGAACAAAGAGTGAGGAATCTCACTCTGAATGTTCTTCTTCATTCAGTCATGGCCCGGGACCCGCTGTGCTAAGTACTGTGGAACGAAAGGCCAGTCCCTGCCCCACAGAGCTTACAGTTTAAATAAAAAGCAGAGACAGGCAGAGTGGGAAATCTGGGGCTGAGATACGGATTCTGAAGCCAGGGATGTAGCATGGGGAGTGGCTTTCTGAGGCATTAGGCTGGTATTGCTGAGGAGCACAACTTGGAGAAGTGAATACCCATGGCAGATAGAATCAGGGTGTGAGTGCCCTGGCCAGGGCCGGGTCCAGGCACTAGCGAAACAAGCAGGTGCTTGGGATGGCATTCTGGCGCTGACTCCAGGGCATGGGGAAAAAGTGCCCTCACCGCCCCTGCTCCCGTGAGCTCGCCGCCTCTGCTCTGCTTCTCCCCCCTTCCTCCCAGTCTTGCTGCGCGCGAAACAGCTCCGCCCTCCCTCGCCTGAGAGGGAGGAGAAGAGGAGCAATGGCGCACCTGGGTGAGCAGGCGGAGCGGAGGTGAGCTAGGGCGGGAGATCGCGGAGGGGCCCCCAGGAAGTAATGGGGGGGAAATGCGGCACACCCGGGGGGAGAAGGCAGGGCTGGGGATTTGGAGAAGGGGTTCGGGAAGGGTGGAGTTGGGGTGGGGCCAGGGGCAGGGGGCATGAAAAAAAAGGGAGAGGCGGCCAAAATTTTTTTTGCTTGGGGCAGCAAAAATCCTAGAGCCGACCCTGCCCCTGGCAGGGCTGATCGCTCCAATATGGCTCTTTGAAAACACAAAGCGCTCCCCAGATCAAGCAAACAAGCTATTTCCCTTTTCGGCTCCTTACTGGATTAGCGTGTCCAGCGCAGAGAGCACAAGTAAAGCTCCTCACCTGGGCTGGTGCCACCAAAAACAACCCTGAGAGCTCCTTGGACTGGCTCTGCCATTTCTGTACTTGGACCACTTTCGCTTGCAGTCAGCACGAGTTGCTGGGAAGCATTAAAGGCCATCGAGAAGAAAAACAATTCAAAATACGCCAGGTCAGAAAACTCTGGTAATTAAACTACCCAGGAATAGAAAAAGCGAGGGATAAAAGGTCACGCCTAAAAATAAAAGGTGCAGTTTTGCAGCAAAAATGTCCCATTAATAATTATATTTATGGAAGGTCTAAATTTGAGGCTTTTATGGCTTCTAAAGACAATAGTCATGCATGACCCTCTGGCTTAGTTCACACAGGCAAATCCTGTCTTTATTTTCTAGCTGTAGGTGCATACAAATAAGCAAGGGTAAAATTCATCCTTCTGCAGAGGGCCAGCACAAGTCCTCTATATCACTGAGTCCCACTCAAATCCTACTGGTCCATAGTGCTTAGCGGTGGGTGCTGGCTCCTTGCACCGGGGTGAATTTCAGCTCAAGAGCACGGCTCGGACAGTAGATACTAGTGTAGCAACAGTATCTCTCCAGTTAGAAAATAACTTACATGCAACCAGAAATGAAAGATGAAAAAGACCCGTTAGATCACCCACTCTGTTCTCTCCCACCCTGCTTTACGCCATTAGTAGATTGTTCCCTTAGTATATTCCCCAGCTCTCTGTACAATCGAGTTTTAAATGACTTAAGAGATGAGGCTTCTACCATTTTCACTGGTCTAAAACTGCAGATGTCTCAGTCTAGTACGGTAGATCTCACTGTCATAAAATATTCCCTGATATTTTGTCTACTATTTCCCATGTTCTGTTTCGTCCCATTTATCTTGAGTTGCCCCGTCCTTGGGCCACACTAAATAATTCTTCTCCCAAAATACCTATGGGCTGTTAACCATAACTCTCCCTGATGATCAACATCTCCACGTCATGTACATCAGCATTGCTTCACTGACGTCCCAAGGGGACCTTGCCCCGGCGGATGGAACGGTCCTTCAGTGGGTCCATTCCTAGCTCTCTCTCTAGGTTGAGGGCCAGTTGCGGGTTTGAATGAGAATAAATGGTGGATTCTGTCTAACCTGAAGTCTTTCACTCAAGATCTGAGGAGTTCAGGGACGCAGCAGGAGGTTAGGGGTCTGTTACAGGACTGGGTGGGCGAGGTTCTGTGGCCTGCGATGGGCAGTAGGTCAGACTCGGTGATTGTGGTGGTCCTTTCTGGCCTTCAAGTCTATGAAACTTATCTGTCC
The DNA here is from genome assembly GCF_003597395.2 of Chelonoidis abingdonii. Classification (NCBI taxonomy): domain Eukaryota; kingdom Metazoa; phylum Chordata; order Testudines; family Testudinidae; genus Chelonoidis; species Chelonoidis abingdonii. Next base: position 2,560,321 of record NC_133769.1, read on the forward strand.
CTTGTAGTGAGCACCTCACAATCGTTCATGTATTTATCACCACCCGCTCCCTCGGAGAGGCAGGGACGGGCTGTTATCCCCACGGCATGGATGGGAAGCAGAGGCACAGAGAGCCTAGACCTGGATCCTCAAAGGTATTCAGGCTTCTAACGTCCATTGAAATCAACCCGGATGAGAGGGGAGGGGATGCGTTTTGGCAGAGGGGGAAGGCACTGGCGGAATGGGCAGAGGTGTCCCGTTCATGGCAAAAGGGGACCTTTCTCTCCAGGCCCCGTTGGCTCTATTGCAGTTCCTGGACTCTAAGGAAGTACTTTAGTGCCACTCAGCATGTCTCCTTGCTAATCTATACCTGGCCATGGCCGTCCAGGCCTGCAGGCCAGAGAGCTGCATGCACCTGGCCTAGATAGCATCGTCAGTGGGCGATAGATCAAGGGATCCCTGGGGGCTATCTAGGAAGCTGTGGCCAGTGCAGAATTCAGCTGGCCTGTAGCCGAAGGAAGCGGGAGATAAAAGGAAAAGCAGAGAGGTCTCTGCCTGCCCTGGGCGGCTTCCCAGACTCCCACTGACACGCTGCAAGGTGGCTCCGCTTGTTTTACTTTCTTGCCCCAGCACGAAATGCTGGCACGAGGAGAAGCCTGGGGCTGGCGCCCAGACTGAGATCAGGAGGCCCCCGCCCTGCTGAACACCTTCAGGGGCACAGCACCACACCTACCTGGCGCCGGCAGCTGCAGCCGGTCCTGCAGGAGGCCGGAGCTGGGAGGCCAGAGCCAGATGGGCCAAAGTCATCCCTGGGGTAACTCCCTTCCCCCCCCACAAGCTTTGTCACAGGCCATAAATCAGAGCGGGATTTCATCGGTGGGAGCCAGAAGTTTAAAACAAGGGGACTCCTGCTGTGGTTTTCTCCACACCCCATTTCCTGCTCTCCCTCCCCCTCCGACTCGCCTGCAGGCTGCTGAGGGCTCCGATTTCGAAGGATTTGCACGGCTGAGCACAGTCCCGGCTCATGCCGCACACGGTAACATGAGCCGGCAACAGCCGCTGGCGTCGTTAATTCAAACCAGGGCTGGCTCGGAGCTGCAAAGCCCCCACGTCCCGAGACGTCGGATGCAGAATGAGGAGACGAACGCAGCCTGGCTGTCACTCTCAGGCCAGCGGGCCGGGGCCTGTCTTGGGAACACTGTGGTGGTGGCAGGCCTAGCTCCGGATCATGGGCAATCCACTTCAGCTGACCTGGGAGAGGCACTGACGGACATAGGGAGGTGATTTCCTGCTAGGTGGGCATGCTACAGAAACGGCCTCCTTTTAGAGTCTACATACAAGCTGGGTCTGAGTCTCAGTTACGCTAAGGGCCTTAAGCACAAAGGAGCCTTAAAATGAGCCTTCCTGGCTGGTAGAGCCAGCATAGTAGCTCTGCACTGACCTGTTTCCCCAAGCCCCTCATGTAGGGGGCAGGTCAGGGGTGCTTCAGGGAGGTGGCTGGAGTGCTTTGCGCTATGGCTACCCACTGCTTCCCAGGACCCATAGGAGGCCATATAGAGCACAAGTTAGAGCAGCTCTGAGGCTGCTCTAAAATAGACCAAAGGCTGGGCAGCCCTCTGTACAGCTCCAGAATATGGGGAACACAAAGGTTTCTTCAAGCCCCTTACTCCACACTGTCCCTGTCTAGTGAACAATTTGTATAGTGGGGGGTGCTGTGAGCCATTGAGCAAAACCCAAACCCTGCATACACTGGAAATCACTTCATGCCACCCGGCACCCCTAGCTGCAGCACCCCTGTTCCTGTCCCAGACTAAGGAGCATCGTGACGGAAGGTGTCAGTCCCAGATAGGTGCTCGGTCCGCTTGAGCTGGTGGGTGAAAAAGAGCAGTGGAGCCAGAGTAGCATGGGCAGCAGATCAAGTTAGTCACCCGAGTGTACAGTTACCATATTTCAGGTGCCAAAAGAGGCCACTCGGAGGGGAGGGGCCAGCTGGAGGGCATACAGTCAGGGGTGCTGGAGTGGGTATTTCGGGGGTGCAGAAGGGATGTGTGTGTGTGTACTGGGAGGTGTACCCAGGGTGTGTGTGTACTGAGGGGGTACCGGAGCAGATACATGGGGCTGCTGGAGGGGGTTGTGTGTGTATTGGGAGGGGTACCTGGGGGATGCGGGAGGGTGTGCGTGCTTGTGTACTGGGAGGGATATTTGGGAAGTGCTGTAGGGGGTACTCCCCGGAGGTGTAGGGGGCAGTGTCACTTTCTGTCATGGTGGCAGGGCAGCTGACACAAGCCCAGGACCATGGACTGTGGGTATCATAGGCTGGGGGAGGCTGTGCCTCTCCAAACAGCCAGGCGTGGCCCCGTCCATGCTCCGCCTCCAGGCCGTCCCCCTGCTTCCTGCTCTGTGGCTCCCTCTGTGCAGTGGCTGTGCCGTCTGCCATCCCGGGGCTCTGGGTCCAGGGGCACTAGCCTGGGACAGGGGCCAGTGGTCGCGATGCGGGGGAGGGCTCTGGGCTCTGGCAGGGGGTGGGGTGAGGAAGGGGAGGGGCCTCCGGTGGAAGGGGTGGAGCTGGGAGCTAGCCTCCCCTAGCTGGCGCTTCACGTGCTGCCCATGCCCGGGACCCAGCACCGGCCCTCATCAGCACCTCCCTGAGGGACCTTCTCCCTGGTGTGGGAGCTGGGGCTGCAGGTGAATGGACCAATCAGATGCAGGGCAGGGACCAATCAGGAAGCGGACCAGTCAGGGCTCTTTCTGAACTGCAACATCTGCTCTGCAACCCTGCCCCAGACTTTGACTCATTTCAAAAATCCTCCCAGCCGGAGAGCAGACAACTGCCAAAGCAGTCAAGTCTGGGAGCCACCGGCCATCTGGTAATCCTACCTGAGTACAAACCCACCCCGATCCCCCGGGTACCTCGTCAGGCAGCCTGCCGGAGATACCGCCCCTGCTACCCTGGCTCCACTGCTATTTTTAGCCTGCTGGCTTGAGCGGAGCTAATGGCGATATGTCTATGCAAGCTGGGAATCACACCTTCCAAAGCAGACATACTCTGAGACTCCAGCCTTCTGTTTCCTGGCCCAGCGAGTGCATTCTCCCTTCTCCAGCCAGAGACACATCTGCATGCTGCTTCATCCAGGGGCCAAATTCACCGCTGGCGCAGCTCCCCTGATAGCAGCACTCGCAGCTGGGCTGTTTGCCCCCTTGTCTATAGACCTGCATCAAGAGCTTTGCATGGCTTCCCCTTCCTCTGGGACTTTTCACCGCAGCCCCAGCACTGCTTTAAAAATGGGACCTGCCACTTCCAACTCTCACCCCCGTCCCTTAGACACCAGGGTAAAAGCATGGAATGCAGTGGAGCTCCAATTGATTTCCACTGGTGCTGCCAGCGAAATCAGAACCTGCCTGGTGTCTGTGAGCGGGCCATGGTTTCTCTTGGCTGCCACATTCCTTTCCTTTCAGGCCCGTTGTTTACTGGGTATAATGTCACATGCCTCTTGAAGAAGAAAGGGGGCTGGCAGTCTTGATGAATGGGCTTGACTCAGCCCCTGGGATCTGCTGCATGTCACAGGCTCTGGAAGTGCAAAGCACACCTGGAAGAAGATCACAACTCTCCCCCATCCCCACCCCGCCCCCAGAAGGTATCCACGGCTGGCTGCCCCTGACAGCACAGAGCATGTTGTGCGTGCATCGGGCCCAACGTTTGCAAAATGTTCAGCCCTGTCGAGATGAAAGGTGCTGATCAATGTAACTCCTAACTGTTCTTTGTGCCACAGGGCTGGACGCTCAGTCCTGATATTTCAAGGGCTGTTTGGTTCGCCTTAGGAGCTCTTTCAGATTTCCCTACTGCTTCACTCACTTCCTGATGGTGTTTCCTTCCAGTCTGGGACACAGGGCTTGGAGGCTCGTGCTCAGGCAATGGAATGCTGGTGGGAAAACAGGCGCTGACTGTGTTTGTTTTATGCTGAAAATAGATACGCAGAAGCCAGAAAATGTGAACTTCCTCCGTATAATCCTAGCAGATCCCGGGGGGCTTAAAACCGGGGGAGAGTGTTTGTGAATGCGTGGTGGGGGGGAGAGATTTCATAACTCTCATCCCAATGCAGTTTATGGCTGACGGTTTTGGGGAGGGGGGTGTGGAGGATGGGCGATGAGTCTATTTTCAGAATAGCGACTGAGATGAAGAGAGATGAACCTGGGAGCACTGGCAAGTCCCAGAGTTCACACAGGCTATTGAGATTAAAACAACAGCAGCCTCTCCCTGAATTCAGCAATCCTCTCAAATTCCAGGAGACGTCACTCCAGAGTGCCTAGGTGTGTCACCTATTTTCAGTGACAAACAATTAACTCGAGTTGGCTTGAAAATGGGGCCAAGGTTATTGCACAAGCGAACCTGGATTGAAGTTTCCAGTTTGTAACCAAAGCTCATACCAGGTGAGATTTGCATTGTTTTGGGTCTTGAAACAAAAATTATACTATCTATCTATCTATCTATCTAAAGTGCTCAAAAATCATGAGTCATGCCCCCATACTCAAGCGATTAGCTTAAAAATCATGAGAGTTCACAACAAATGTGGCGTTCTTGTTATTTGCCTTCTGTTTCTGGAATCTTTGAGGGTCACTCCGGTCACATTTTCAAGATTTTCTCTGCAACCAAAAGGGCTAGAATAAAAAATTCCCCTCTCACCCCTATGGGTGGTATGTATCTTCCTCAACCTCGGGTCCTCTACCAGAGGCCTGGGAGTTTGAGGGTTCTGCACAGTATCTTAGCTGTTCCTAGCACTGCACTCTTCTGGACAGATGAGCTCTGATGTTGTTCCTGGGATCTGTTGAGCACTCACCCAGCTTAGGAGTCACAGCCCCGAGTGCTCCTACCACCACTGGGACCACTTTGGCCTTCACTTTCCCATCCTCTTACGTTCTCTTTCAGGCCCTGGTACTTCCCAGCTTCTCATATTCCTTCTTCCTGATGTTGCTGTCACTTGGCACTGCTATATCTATCACTACCGCTGTCTCTCTCCTTGTCTATTACCACGAAGTCTGAGTGATTGGCCAGTACCTGCCTGTCCGTCTGGATCTGGGAGTCCCACAGAATCTTAGCCCTGCTATTCTCCACAACCTTCTTGGAATCTCCCATGTGGTCTTGGGAGGGTCTAGCCCATACGCTGTGCAGATGTTCCTGTACACAATGCAGCCACTTGGTTGTGCTGTTCAGTATATGCTGTTCCTGCCTGCATTTTACATCCTGCCACTATGTGTTGGACTGTCTCTGAGGCCTCTCTGCACAGTCGCACCTTGGGTCCTCTCTAGTGTGGTAGACCCCTGCTTCAATGGATCTGGTGCTCAGTGCCTGTTCCTGTGCTGCTATGACAGTGCCTCAGTGCTGTCTTTTAGTCCAGCCCTTTCCAGCCGCTGGTAGGATTCTCATGTCAGCCACCTCAGCTATCTGTTGATGGTACATCCCATGCAGGGTCTTGTCATGCCATGGCACTTCTTCTGCTGGTCTTCCTCCATGTCTGCTGCTGCCTCAGGCATTCTCTCGCAACTCATCTTTGGGGCCATCTTACTGATGTATCTCTGGATGTTCCGGGTTTCATCCAGGACAGGGCTTTGACGCTCACCAAGCCCCGCCCGCCTTCTTCCGGCTGGTATACACAGTCTCTGGGTGTTGGACTTGGGGTGGAAACCTCTGTGCATTGTGAGGAGATATATATATAATATATACACACACACATATATAAACAGAATGCGGGATTGTCATGTAGTCACATGACTCCAGAGCTGGAGCTTTAAGAAATCCACCAAACTGGTGTCCAATATCAGAGGGGTAGCCGTGTTAGTCTGGATCTGTAAAAGCAGCAAAGAGTCCTGTGGCACCTTATAGACTAACAGACGTTTTGGAGCATGAGCTTTTGTGGGTGAATACTCACTTCGTCAGATGCATGCACGAAAGTTCATGCTCCAAAACGTCTGTTAGCCTATAAGGATTCTTTGCTGCTTCCACCAAACTGGGTGAGACTTGTGACAACATTGTGAGAGCTGGCAGCATTGTATCCATTTAAACATTTATAGGCCTAAAATCAGCTCTTTCCCATTCCCTCTGACAAACACTGGTTAAAGGCTGCTGCGTGATTCTCTCCATGCCTTAGGACAACCCTTTTCTTCCTTTGTACTACTTGGCCCCACACCTGTGCTTATTTCCTCTTGCTCAGATCATACTCTGCTTAGGCTGGTTTCGTTGGGGTAAATTCTCCTATGCTGTCAACCCCCACTGATTGCAATGGAACCAGCATGCAGGCCTGTGACCAAGATTTTCCAAAATGGCTGTCTAAAGTGAGGCTCCAAGGCCCGGATCCTCAAAGGCATTTAGGCACCTAACTCCCATTTACTTCCACATCTAGGCGGCTAAATAAGTGGCCTGGTTTTCGAAAATGCTGAGCTTCCAACAGCTTCTAGTGACTTCAATATCCAGCACCACAGAAAATCAGGCTACTTATTTAGACACCTAAATGAGCATTTAAGAAGTTAACTTTACCCGGTTTTGGACATCTTGACCCGTGTCTTTGCTCTCAAACCCTAGTTTCCAGCCAGCCCTAGCTTTCAGCCTTTCCTTTTATGTCATTTTCTGATTGCAAGCAGGTGGGGAATAAAACAGACGATTAAAAGGGGGATGCAGGAGAGAAGGGAAAAGAATTATTTATTGAAATGAGGCTATAATTTGGAATGAATTTGAGGCCAACTGTGCCCTAAGCAGATTCCTTTGACGCTAAACATCTCAGCTGATTTGTCAGTGGCTCAGGAACAACAGAAGGAAATGTTTTCTGGTAGGAGATTTAAAAATTGTACCAAGATTGGGGAGGAGGATTACACCTGTTTGGCAAATGTCTGACTTTAACTTTTGCATTGTTGCGCAATATTTATGGGAACATGGCCTGCCAAGTCAACAGAATGGAGCCAGCTGCAAAGATCCTGAAGTAAAGGACTATTTTGTACCCATATATGTACCAGAGATTGATTTATCTGCATGTTTTGCCCGTGCTGTGTGTAAAAAACTTTCCATGCCCCATAAAAAGCCCAGTTCCACTCTCAGCTACACCAGTGTAAATTTATTTGCGTCAGTGGAATTTGTCTGGGTTTTAATTGGTGTAACTAAGAGCAGAATTTGACCCAAAGTGATCAAACAAAACAAGAAGGGGGAAAAAAGGGGTGGGGGGAGAGTCATTCTGTGAGCTTTCTTCTACTGGCATACCGGAGTGAGTTTAGTGGAGCAACTCTGGATTTAAAGTAGTGTCCATGAGAAATAAGGGTACATCCAGACTACCTGCCGGATCGGCGGGTAGCAATCGATTTATTGGGGATCGATATATCGTGTCTTGTCTAGACGTGATATATCAATCCCCGAACGCGCTCCCGTGGACTCCAGAACTCCACCAGCGCGAGTGGCGGTAGCGGAGTCAATGGGCGGAGCTGCGGCCATCGATCCTGCACCGTGAGGACGGGAGGTGAGTCAAAATAAGATACGTCGACTTCAGCTGTGCTATTCTCGTAGCTGAAGTTGCGTATCTTATATCAACACCCCCCCCCCACGTGTAGATCAGCCCTAAATCCTCAACCTTTGCCTTATTCCTCCTCCATTCCCACTCCCTAGAGATCCACGCCGCATCAGGAATCAGAGGAAGGGCTCACGCCCCCTTCATAGCTTTCTTTAGGGGACGTATCTGACCCCAGAGAGAGTTCCCATGAAAGCTCAAACCCTAGTTGAGACTTTCAGCCAGGAAATAGTCTCGGGAGGGATCTCCAGCTATTACCAAAGCCAACATTTGAAGTCTATCTGCCCCCCTACTTACAAACAATAGCTTTTCCAGCCAGCCAAAACGCAGAGATGGGACACACACTGCCTGGCATTCATGCACCTCCTAATCTCACAATGCCATTCGGATTACTCTGCTGCACTCATCGCCATGGTATCTGGGTGCCTGTTGAGTCCTCTCAGACAGCTGACTTTGATGGAGTTGAAATCCACCGTTGAGTTAGCTGTACATGTGGCTAGGCCTGAACCAGACCGCTCCCCACCCCAGTTAACTTTAGAGACAAGAGCCAGCATAAAACACAAGCAATGTCTGCAAAGGCAGGGATCGTAAGACAAAGGGAGGAAAAGACCTATAATAATTGCACATATAGATCTTCCATTTCAGGTTCTCACAGCCACCTAACAGAGGTGGGTACACAGTAATCTCCTCTTTCTACAGGGGGCAAAAGCAAAGCACCATGAAGAGGTGAAGAAACTCAAAGGCTACCCAGTTAACTAGTGGCAGAGATAGGACTAGAGCCTGGGCTCCCCCCACCTTGACTGTGCCTCCCTTGGATTTAGACAGCTTCCCACACACAGAGGAAATATATATGCTGGAGTTCAAGTGTCTGTGCATCCACAGTCCTTTGGCTTCTGCGGGCAAGCTAGAGCCAAGCTATGATTCCTGCACCAGAAATTGAACATGTTCAGTAGGAAACAACTTCACACTGAGGCCATCATCCTCACAAACACCTCGTAGTTGACTCGCCCGTCGCGATCTGCATCGGCCTCCTTGATCATCTCGTCCACCTCCTTGACCGTCAGCTTCTTGCCAAGGTTGGTCATGATTTGCCGGCACTACGCCACACTGATGTAGCCATTCCTGTCCTCGTCAAACACACGGAAGGCTTCCCAGATCTTCTCCTCGCTGTCCGTGTCCCTCATCTTCCTCACCATCATGGACAAGAATTCGGGGAAGTCAATTGTGCCGCTGCCATCGAGGTCCAACCCGCCGATTATGTCTTGCAGCTTGGCCTCAGTGGAGTTCTGCCCCAGTGACAGCATGATGCTCCCAGCTCACCGGTGGTGATGGTCCCTTCCCTGTCCTTGTCAAAGAGTGAGAAGCCTTCTTCAAACTCTGCGATCTGCTCCTCAGTCAGCTGTGAGGAAGTCTCCTGTGACTCCCTTGCCCAGGGATGAAACAATGGCTTGGAGAGAGAGAGAGCTTTTTTCATCAGTGCACATTGAGTCATGGAGAGAAATGAGACCGTCCACACCCTCTTCATTATGTAAGTGCCGGATCCTGTCCAGGCAGGAACCAAGAAAGCTGGAACAGGACGTGTGCGTGCATGAGAGAAAGGCAAACACGAGTGCTCACAGTGCCAACGGTCAAAAATGGCTCAGGCCTTTCTCCTTAGCCATTGCTTACAGTAAAGCTCTGCCCCCTGCACACTCAGTGGCTGTTAGAAGGCAAGACAGGATCCAGATTTCCCTCTGTCTGTATTCCAGCCTGGTCAGCTCAGCTTTCACTGACACCACACACACCCTTGCAAGTGTAACACCGACAGACCCCAGTCGTCGGCAGGTGCGATTGAAGCTGGGACCTCTAGAGCTAAATGCATAAGCCATCTGCCCCTTAGCTAAGGCTGTAGCAGACTCATCCATCTCAATGTGGTCTTGGTGCCACTAGAGGGGACCAGGGCTGCCGGGGGGGGGGGCGAGTGGGGCACTTTGCCCCAGGCCCCACAGGGGCCCCCACAAGAGTTTTTCGGGGCCCCTGGAGCAGGGTCCTTCATTTGCTCTGAGGCCCCAGAAAACTCTCACGAGGTCTGGGCCCCCAGAACTTCTTCCGCTCTGGGTCTTTGGTGGCAATTTGGCGTTGGGGGGTCCTTCTGCCCCGGGACCTACCGCCGAAGTGCCGGGTCTTTGGCGGCAATTCGGTACGCAAAGACCCCAGGCCCCCTGAATCCTCTGGGCTGCCGTGGAGGGGACAGAGCACCACACCCAGAAGGTGTGCTTCTTACACCATCTCTTTCCTTTGAGAGTGAGTGGAGGGTTATTCTCACTGGAGCTGGAGCACTCAGAGTACCGTGGGACATGTCACTGCAAGGCCGATTGCCTTGGACAAGCACCGGCTTCACAAGGCAGTCAGGCACCGCTGTCTGCTACACCAAGCAGCTAGTGGGCATGGGGGCAGTCAGGCCAGGGAGCGGACAGTCAAGCCATTAAGGCAGATCCCTGTGAGGGAACAGAGCTGTACTAAGAGAGTCTGTGTGTTATTGTTGGCCAAGCTTGTGATGCCTAAGGGTTTGTCTACAGGGAGAAGTTATCCAGAATAAGGCAAGGTGTGAATGTAACTTGACAGAGCTGTTCCCAGATAGCTCTCAGTGTGGCCAGTTTATTCTTCCCTAGCTATTCGGGTCAGTTCCCCTGACTCTCGCCCCATGGCATTTCACTGTCTGTCTGGACCGTCGGACATGACACCTTTTGAACAATGCCTCCAATTGACTGCAAAATTTCAAGGACTGTCCTAGCCATCGGGGGAAGGAAACTTTTGGATTTGGGTGAACGTCGGGGGAAAGCAGGAAGGGAGAAATGGGGGACACATGGAGCCCCCAGGATCTGGTTAGCAGAGCTAGCAGCTTCAGCCACCTCTGTCATTGTCTAGATCAAGGAGCTAGTTAATGGTGGCCGTTAACACCTTTCTACCCAGCAACATCCCATCTCAGCTCTGCCCATACGCCCACTGGAGAGTCAAACGTTGGTATGCTGAAAGGAAAGAAAGAACACAAGAGGTGTGCACACAGAACCCCTGGCATGGGAAAAGGGCAGAGTAAGGGACCCTGGCATAGGGGGAAGGGGAAATGGGAGAGTAACAGGGGCCTGAGGGGCTTACAGAGCCCCTAGCATGGCAGGGAATTGCTGTGTGTGTGTCATACAGAACTCCTGCAGAGGGGAGATAAGAGTGGGTCCTGATATGGGGTGGCAGGGGGAAATGTGGAGGCATGAAAGGAAGGCCTCATGGGGATCGTAGCCAGAAAGGGGAGAATGAGAGCACACAGAGGCAGAATGGGGCGGGAGAGGTCTGAGGAACAGGGGTGGAGGGGCTGCAGGGAGTCCCTGAAATAGAGAGGAATGAGAGGGGGCACCCAGGGGGTGGGGAACGCAGAGAGGCAAACAGCTTCTGGTGTGTGCAATGGGCTCAGCCAGCAGAAGCAACAAAGCATGCGACTCTCTAGTGATTGTTATTTTTAGTTCCTATTCGTGTTGTGGTAGCACATGGCAGCCTTACTGCACTAGATGTTGTCCAAGCCCAGGACACGGTGAATAGCAGCTGGCTCTGGGTCTTTTGAGAAAACTGTGCTCCCTTTTCTCCTTACCCGTGTGCCAGCTCCCCATCTGAGCTGTGCTACTCAGGCCTTTGTGCACAACGGACCAGGCAGCACCAAAGCCAACGTGTCCTCTTGGTCAGCACTGAAGAACAGATCCGGGGTCTGATTCCAGACCCAGGCTTGGAGGTGTCTCTACACTGATATTCCTACAGGGTGCAGCTCGCTCCCGTGCCACTGGCCGGCAAAGGCTCTGTGCAGTGGAGGGTCTCCATTCGAGTCCTCTGTGCAAGACATTTGGATGCCACCCCTTGGTCTGTTGCATTTCCCAGCATTCTCTCATCAGGATCTTAATTACATTGGTAAAGTATTTTCCACCAAGATCTTCCTGGGTCTGAGACTGAATTCATGAGACCCTTGAACAACCCTTGCTAGCACTGACTGTGACGTGCCACGGGCATTTAGACTTTTGGAACTACTCTTGATAGGCGGTCAGTTAGCGCGCAGCAGGCTGGTGCGCTGTGGATTTACACTCCAGTGTGCCGCGCGCTAACTATCGGTCCATACAGAAGACCCCTTAGTTTATATTCTATGGTCTGCTGCCTTCCCAAGCCAGGGGAGAATGCTGCTGCTCCAGCTCCCAGTGAAGTCAATGGGAATCATTTCAAGGACTTCAAAAGGCGCTGGACAGACATAAGTGATCTCTCTCCTGCCACCCATCTCCACCCTCTGACAAACAGAGAGTAGGGACACCATTCCTTACTCAGCCTGGCTAATGGCCATTAATGGACTTAACCTCCATGAATTTATCCAGTTCTCTTTTAAACGCTGTTATAGTCCCAGCCTTCACAACCTCCTCAGGCAAGGAGTTCCACAGGTTGACTGTGTGCTGCATGAAGAAGAACTTCCTTTTATTTGTTTTAAACCTGCTGCCCATTAATTTCATTTGGTGGCCCTAGTTCTTATATTATTCTCCACACCACTCAGGATTTTATAGACCTCTATCATATCCCTCCTTAGGCTTTAAGGAGAACTGGCCCAGTGGCCCACTACAAGGCTAGCTCAGTTCTTAAGTCCCACGATGCATAGACTCTGTGCTGGCCCTTTCACAGGCAGAATTTCATCCTGGAGGAGCTGTAAAGCCTGCCTCCCACTGCATTCCTTCCCAGCCACCCCATGCCGCTCAGTTCTACCTCAGTACCTGGACCCACATGGACATCTGGCGCTGTTCCACTCTGCCTCTGTCTCCCACATCCAGCTGCATAGAGTACCTGGGAGGCGCATCCAGGGATTCGCCACACAGCCAGGCATGCTGCTGCATTTTGCTTTTGTTGTTTGCCAGTTTCATGTTGTTTGAAGTCACTGGATCCTCCCAGGGCTGTTAAAAGGGTGATGCCTTTGTGCATGGCTGTCTTTTTCCAGTTAGTTCTGCAGGGTGCCTGGGGGCCGTATTAATTGAAATGATCAGTATTGGTTTTATTTTGTCTTCTACAAGTAAGGAGGACAGGAGAAGATGAGCTGCTTGGAACATCTTGAAAAGGAATTGTTCTCAACGATCTTATTCCTCTCCCAGACCCGTTACTGACTAGTGTTGTTTGCCCTTGTTAGCCTGTGGGGAGTGGTAACAATAATTAGAACAATAGTTTCTTTCCGCTGAAGGCGTCAGCATGCTTTGGAAACAAGAATGAAGTTGCCCTAACCCTGCTTGTGAGGCTGTCTGCTATAATTAGCCTTCCCTTTCGGAGGGGGAAACCGAGGCACAGAGCGAGTGAGGACCAGGTTTTCAAAAGCGTCCAGCCAGCATGCTGGGAGCTGAGCTCTTTGGAAAAATGGGCTCCAAGCGCAACCATGAGAATTTGAAAAGCTGCTCCTCAATGGCCGGTGCAAAGCCTCACAGGAAGTGTGTTAGACAGGTGGCACTGGAACCATGGGTGCAGCAGGGCCCCTCCAGCTTGTACAGCTAGAAAGTGGCTTGTTTGGGCTAGGACCGTGATTCTCGCTTGGGCTGTGAGAGATCCTGGACAAGCCCTTGTAAAGGTTACGTTTGGTGTGGTGCCCCCTGGCTTGAAGTACTAATATCAACTGCATGCTGTACAGTTATGGTCAATGACGTCCAGTCCTCGCACTCTCAGAATTGCTCCAGAGCCCCTGTGTACAGCAGCCAGCACTTGAATTTGCATCTCCTGCCAGTGTCCTAACCACAAAACCGGATTAGCTGCAATCTGCCTTTTGCCTCCTAATCAGAGCTCCTGGTATCCATCAGCAAAATGACACAAATGGTCTTCACCAGAATGGCATCGCCATCAGGCTGTTCCCTCACCTTTGCCTGCTCCCTCCATGGGATCGTTTCAGCTTTCAGGCCTCGGGGATGGGCAGGGGGGAGCAGTAGACAGGATGGCTGCACTGTCAAACTGTGGAACTCCTTGCCAAAGGATGTTGTGAAAGCCAAGACTTCAACGGGGTGCAAAAAAGAACTAGATAAATTCATGGAGGGTAGGTCCATCAATGGCTATTAGCCAGGATGGGCAGGAATGGCGTCCCTAGCCTCTGTTTGCCAGAAGCTGGGAATGAGCAACAGGGAAAGGATCACTTGATGATTACTTGTTCTGTTCATTCCATCTGAGGCACCTGGCATTGGCCACTAATACTGGGGTAGATGGACCTTTGGTCTGACCCAGTATGGCTATTTTTATGTTGTTATATTGATTTTAGTCCGAATTTTGACCCAATCCCACATGAATTCACATAAGCAAACAAGGGAAATGTGATCTAGATTAAATTGCTATAAGGTGGGTGCATAACCAGCTGAAAGCCCATACTCAATGACTAGCTGTAAATGGTTTGCTGTCACACTCAGAGGGCATACCTGCAAGGGTCTGTCTTGGACCCGATGCTATGTAACATTTTCATTAAAGACTTGTTTACTAGAGAGCAGAGTAGGCTTCCAAAATCTGTGGACAACACCGAGCTGGGAGGGGTTGCAAGTCCTTTGGAGGACAGGCTTAGAATTCAAAACGAGTGTGACAAATTGCAGACCTGGTCCGACTAGTGCAAAGTACCACATTTAGGAAGGAAAACATATGCACAAACACAGTGTAGGGAATCACCGCCTACAGGGCCGGCACTTCCATTTAGGCGACCCTCCAGGATTTGGGAGGATGGCATTTTGCGGCCCCCCGGCGGCAATTCGGTGGCGGGGGGTCCTTCCGCGCTCCGGGTCTTAGGTGGCAATTCTGCGGCGGGTCCTTCACTCGCTCCCGGACCCGCTGCTGAAGTGCCCCAGAGACCGGAGACCGGGAGCATGGAAGGACCCCCGCCTAGGGCGCCAAAAACCCTGGCGCCGCTCCTGACAGGTTAGGCAATACTACTGCTGAACAGGATCTGAGGGTTATAGTGGCTCACTGACTGAATATGAGTCAACAACAGGACACAGTTTGGATAAAGACTAGTGTAGTTTTCGGGCGTGTTAACAGGCGTATGATCTGTAAGACACAGGAGGTGATTGTCACACTTTACTCTGCGCTAGCGAGGTCCAGCTGCAGTACTGTGTCCAGTTCTGGGCAGTGGTGCCAGAACAGAGGGACCAGGAAGCCATGGCCCTCCCATTTTTTAAAAGTGGATGGGCCTGGCCCATCCACTTTTCACCTTGGGCTCTGCCCTCTGCCCCTCCTCTTCTCCCTGAAGCCCTGCACCCCAGCCAGGTCAGCAAGGCCCCAAGGCCCCACCCCCTGGCTGGAGCTGGGTCAGGTTAAGAGTTGCGTGAGCAGTGGACTCTCCGCCTGTTCTGGGTGGGGGAACCTGGGAGGAGGGGGACATGGGCCAAGGGCTGTTCTTGGGTCCCCCACCTTGGGAAGGTGGAAGGCTCCGGCTACTGGCTTGGCTGAGGGGGGACTTTTCGGGGGGGAAAGGAGGGTTGAGGAACAGCCATGGAGGGAACAGGGCCCCTGGCCCACCTTCTTTTCGGAAGGCTCTGCAGCCCCTGGTTCTGGGTGTCACACTTCAGGAAAAATGTGGACAAACTGGAGAGAGTCCAGAGGAGAGCGCCGAAAATGATAAACAGTTTAGCAAACCTGAGCTGTGAGGAAAGGCTAAAAAAACGGAGCATGTTTAGCCCTGAGAAAAGAAGACTGAGGTGAGGCCTTGATAACAAATATGTGAAGGGTTCTTAAAACGGAGAATTGTTCTTCATGTCCATTCAAGGTAGGCCAAGACGAACTGGACTTAATCTGCAGCAAGGAAGAGTTAGGTTAGATAGTAGGAAAAGCTTTGTAACTGCAAGGATAGTTAAGTTCTGGAACAGGTGTCCAAAGGAGGCTGTGGAGTCCCCATCACTGGAGGTGTTGAAGGACAGCCTGGCTGGACAAATACCTCTCAGGGATGATCTAGGTTTACATGGTCCTGCCTCAGCACAAGTGGCTGGACTAGATGACCTCTCAAGGTCCCTTCTCATCTCACATTTCTATGATTCTGTGCCCTGAATTCCGCCCCGTTAACTGGAACTGTGCACCAGCCTGTTGTGAAGAACTCATCAAACCTTCCATCCCTAGTTTTCCTCTTTCTGTTTTATATAGGGTTGCTCCCAACCCAAACCCCCGGTTCTAAGGTGGGGATGGAACCTGGATGCCAACTCCAGAGCTGCATCTGGATTTCAAATGCCCTGAAGTTAGCGGACCTTTGGCGTTTGGTTGGGTTCATTATGAAGAGAGGGGCCGTTTGCCAAACACAAATATGGATTTTGAACCCCCTCAGTGTTTGCGGTGGGGGGAATCAGCCCATGGGGCATCGTTCAGCAGATGCATTGCTATCTAGTTAGAGAGTGTGGAGGAGGTGAGCATAAGAACTCCTGGGATCTGAATCACTGTTGCCTTGCCCCATGTGTAGTCATTTGCATCAGCAAATCCTGCTTTGGTAGCATTTTACACCCACACTGAACTGGTAGAAATAAAGAAGTCTCAGGCAAATCTAGCTCCTGGCTGCCAGCCCTATGCACCTTCCCTCAGGCCAAAGGGCCTACCCCAAGCACTCTGGAACATTGGGCTATTGGTAACCAAGCTCCAGCCTTGAAGTTTGCAGCTTGAGCCCATCCTTAGTACCATGCAATCGACGCTTTTTCTGGGTTCTAGATGGGAGTGGAGAAAAGGAAGCACAGAAAGTTCTCTGGAAGCAAATAATCATCCTTTTATTTGAAAACAAAGCTACCACGTGGACTAGCTGAGGGGGAGCTTGCACCGGAAGCTGATCCTTTTGAAAACGATCAGCTACAGAAAATGGAAGCAGCACAGACAGCACAGAAGGAAATATTTTTCTGGGACAAGCCCGGCCATATACAGGAAAAAGGTGAACACAGTGGATTCTATCAGCACGTCAGTGCTGTTTGGCAGGTAATTAGCATTACAGCAACACTCCTGGTGTTCTCCGGGGGTGAATTTCCAGGCCTCCATGGAGACCTATGTGCCACTTACATCCCATTTTGCCTTATCGACCCCTCTCTGCAAACATTTACACGCCGGCTTAACTTTAATCACACAACTAGTCCCATTGACTAGCAAAGTCCTATTGTGAGTAAAGCCTGTGCATAATTGTTTGCAGGATCAGGGCCTGTGAGTTTAAGTGGGACTTGACCTATAAGCCATTTTGGGGCGTTCTGCACATGGACTGTCACCCTAGATCATGAGATCCAAAGCCCAGGGAATCCCACTGTGACGTTCTCGCCCTGGAAATGCAAAGGGGCCCCAGTTTGAACGGCCAACTCGGTAGCTGAACAAGACGCCCGTTTTGCAGTATAGCAGCTTTACGCTTCCCACTGTTGTGATAATCGTTTGAATGGATCACAGTGCAGTGCCACAACTGACATCTGTAGGGAACTGCAGCGTCGCCCAAATTGTACTCACAGTGCCAATGTAGCTATCTACTGTGTGCATCCTTAACTGCCAAATTTCCTGTTTCCTAAAAAACAAATAACCCCCAAAAGAAAATGAGCATCTAACTCATTCGCCAATCATCTCCCCCTCCCTTAGGGTTTGCACCATCAGTCATGAGACAGAGGCAGTGCTAGCAGTACAAAGATTTCTTTAAGGTGTATTCCCATGCTGGCCACAAATTCCTTGGAGAAAAGTTCCATAGAAGCTCATGCAGTCAGTCCTCATTTTGCAATTCAGGTGGCTGGCTCTGGGCTCAGCAACTCTTAGGAGAGTCCAAAAGCTCGTCTTTGCTCATGTTCACCGGTGTCTAGCATCCAAATTCGAATGGAATCAGTCCTCCGTGTTTTACTCTTCTACCCAGCCCAGCAGAATCCACTTCTATGCTGCACAAAGACAAACTCAGACAGACAGACACCAGCTACGATCACAGTGAAACTCTCCTTAGGCCAGTGCCAGTGGGTGTGAACCCAACCCTTGCAACAGGTAGCCCAGAATTCTGGGGGGAGGAAGCTCCAGATCAAGACACAGATTTGTAGTTTGGTCCTTTTTTTAAAAACTAATAAAGAGCAGACAGCCCCAGTCCTGCATCCATATCCATGCAAGTGAACCCTTGTGCCCGTATGGAACCCCGGTGATGTCAGCAGGGTCCAGCCTCAGCGTAAGGCTCTGCTTGCATGGACCCAGAGGCAGAAGCAGGGTCTGGATCTGGCTTGAAAGACTGTGCAAATTGCCAAGGACTTGAACCTGCAAAACCACAGCCCTGTTAAGGAATCTCTGCTCCTAGGGATAGTCACTGATGTCAACAGGAGTAAGGGCCAGAAAGATCTGGCTCCATTTGCTGACTGTCCTTTGGACATGTGGGCTCCAATGCCAGATGCCGCCTAGTCTAAAGGAAACCTAATTATTGCAAGAGGCATAAACCAGATCTGTAACCAGAGATGCTAAATTTCAGATGAACCACAGGGCTTAACTAACAAGCAGGGTAAGCCCCAGTCAGCCTTTAGAATAAAGTAATAGAATACAGGGGAAGAAACCAACCGAGCAGCAGAGACATGCATAGGCCTTGGGCAAGAGGGGAGGGACCACTGACGGGTAGGTTACAGTGAAAGGAAGCAAATGTATGAGTGAACACAGTACCAGGAAAGTCAGTTCTTCACTTCTCTGTCATCATCCGTACAAACTCCTCGTAGTTGACTTGCCCATCGCTGTTGCTGTCAGCCTCTCTGATCATCTCGTCCACCTCCTCGTCTGTCAGCTTCTCGCCGAGGTTGGTCATGACGTGCCGGAGCTCCGCTGCACTGATGTAGCCGTTCTTGTCCCTGTCGAACACTCGGAAGGCTTCCCGGATCTCCTCCTCGCTGTCCATGTCCCTCATCTTCCTTGCCATCATGGACAGGAATTCGGGGAAGTCCACCGTGCCGCTGCCGTCAGCATCCAACTCACTGATCATGTCTTGCAGCTCGGCCTCAGTGGGGTTCTGCCCCAGCGACCGCATGACGGTCCCCAGCTCGCTGGTGGTGATGGTCCCGTCCCCATCCTTGTCAAAGAGCGAGAAGGCTTCTTTGAACTCTGCAATCTGCCCCTCCGTCAGCTGGTCAGCCATGCTTGTGCCGTCAAAGTATCCGTGTCACACAGCCTCCCTGCTCGCTGGAGCAATGCACGCTTGGTTCGCCTTGCCTCAGCATGTACAGCCAGCGCGTGGGTACAGGCAGGGAATGGCCTCCTGACGTGTGTTGTTCACTGTAAATCAGAACATCCACACCCTCTGCATCACCTGAGAGCCTGGAGCAGGCTTCCACGCCTGGGTGAAGTCACTGGGAGGATCAAGCCCCCAACGCTGTAAGCTGGAGCTATGGCAGCCATGTCTGCAGGAGACAAGGGGTTAATAGAAGGGGCAGAGGTATCTATGGGGGGACATATTGATATTAGCATGGAGAATATCAGAGAGGGACTAAATATTTTCAATGATCCGTCTCTCTGTCTGGCCACCTGTCTCTCTCTCTCTAGCTGCATAGTGCCCTAGGACTCTGCCTCATCTATCAGAGGGGTAGCTGTGTTAGTCTGGATCTGTAAAAGCAGCAAAGAATCCTGTGGCACCTTATAGACTAACAGACGTTTTGGAGCATGAGCTTTCGTGGGTGAATCCGCTTCGTCAGATGCATGATCAGGCAAGCATGAAGTCATGCTCCAAAACATCTGTGTTCATAAGGTGCCAGTTCTTTTGATGCCCTCATTAGGGTAGAGATTTAGAGATGGCCGCTCTGTTGCTAGGTGCATCAGAAGATTTATACCAAGATCTTAGCCGCAGAGCCAGCATGGGGAATCAAGGACGGGTTACAGTGGCTCCCTCTTCTTCCTCTCTTCAGGCTGGGGTCAGATTTCTGCGCGGTCTGCATAGACCTGGCTGCTTGTATGTAAACGCACCAGTAATTCTACTGGTGTTTAAACGGCGGGGATACAGCAACTCTCTACGCGGAGCACAGTTGTCGGGTCTCAGAGCTGGTTGCTCCAGGGCAGCTGCTGTGGTAGGACTGGGACTCTGCTGTGGATGGCTGGTGGGCGGCGGGCAAGTTCACATTGCTGTCGTGACTCAGTTTCCCAGCTGCTCTTAGAAGGGGATTCAGGATGCTCTGTGGAGGAGAAGTGTTAGCAGTAATATTAATTCAGTATGCTACTAGTCTTGTAGCTCACCCAGCCGCTGCGTCCCCAGGCGGCAGACCTCAAGGTATTTAGAAACTTAGTCCATGGAAATCAATGGTGCTCAATCCCCATTTGAAGTCCTAGCACAGAGGGGCCACAGCTGAGCAAAAGGAGGGATCAATTTCTCTTCTCCGGCAGACACTGGCACTGCAGGTTTGGGAGAGGAAAGCAGCGGCGACAATAATGGGGAACGTTGGGCTGGTGGAGGGGAGTGTTTCCATGGGTGGCAATGCAAGGAGCGAAAGCTCAGTGACTCCAGAGCCTGGAGAACGCCAGGCTGCACAAATGGTTCTTCCCCGGTCAGCACGCGTGATCACAAGGTTTTGCTGTTTGGACTGTAGCAGCCGATTTGAACACAGTTGCCACTTCGCAATGGCGTGATGCCAATCTAAAGAGCATGCAGAGTTGTAGCAGCTCAGCACGAGGGGCCGCCCCCGTTGTCAGCCGACTTGCGCCAAGGTGTAACGCAGCGCCAAATCAAGATTATAATAGAAGTCCTGCGTAGAATTTTAGAGGCATCCAGGCGGTAACACCCATGGTATTCTCTACAACTGCGCAGCTGTTTAAATAAGCTGCTGGAAGGAAGCTTCTTGGGGCCTTTATGACTCAAGTTTAAAGATGTTTTAAGAATCCTGCGCTTCAGTGCGTGATGGGGCTGTTCACCTGAAATCCAGATTTGGATGAGAGAAGCTGTTAGCCTTTGGGGGTTCAGCGTGCAAACCTGTTTTGATGCTGCCAAAGAGGGCTTCACACGCAGGGTTGGGATTTGACATCCTAACTCCCCACTGGCTTGGTTCAAACATTCCGTGCTGTGATGATGGACCATGTGGGATTTATTGCACTGATTTCTCTATCTGCCAAAGGGTCAGCTTCTTCATTTGGCGAGCGGGTCCCTTTCCCTGGCAGAGCTGCAGAGGGGTTGTGAAGGTGAATGAGATTAGGCCTCATGATTTCACGACAAATCACATCAAAGCCAAGTGCGAAACATGTATTGAGGGGTGTAATAAATAATGATCTCACAATCTTCAGTGAGCAGTTCCTGCCCTAACATAATATTAATGGATCGGGTGATTAAAGTCCAATAGCATGGAGGGAAACTGAGGCAAGGCGGCGACTGGAGCTGCCCGCAGCTCACAATTAACTTGCAGCCATTCAGTTCAACCTCCTGCCTCATGACAGTAACAGGTTGGTCTAAAGGCAAGTACTGAGTGTGTTTTTCACTGCTCTTAGTCCTCATGCATTTCGCAGGTTCACTAAGTGGTGATTCTATGGACTCAGCCAAATCCCAGGCATGGCATCGCACATGGGAATTGCTCATGCCGCCAAGTTGATAGAAGTTCTCAATAAAGACAAATGCAAAGCTCCATTAGGAAAGAACAATCAGTTTCACGCATCGCAGAATGGAGAGACTGTCTAGGAGAGTATGGCAAAGAGATCTAGGGGCCATATGGACCCACAGCTAATTGAGTCACACAGTGTGTCATACTGTTGCAACAACAAAGCAAACTATTCGTGGATGCATAACCAGGTGTGCTGTAACACGACACCGAGAATCTTCTTCGCCTACTCTCGCGCTGGTTAGGCTCAATGGACGTATGTTCCAGTTCTCTGGGCCCATCATTTCAAGAAAAATGTGGAGAATGGAGAGGGTCCAGAGACAAGCAACAAGAATGATTAAAGGTTTGACGAACAGGACTCTGAAGGTAAGGCTGAAAGATCGGGTTTGTTTTAGTTTTGGAAAAGAGAAAGACTGAGGGGGACGATGATAGCAGTTTCAGTATCGTAAAAGACGGTTATCATCAGGAGGATAGGAGAAAAACTTGTGTCACCTTAGCCTCTAAAAATAGAACAAGAAGCCAATGCGGCTTAAACATGCAGCAGGGGATTTAAGGTTGGCACATTTAGGAAAAAGTTTCCTAACTGTCAGGGTGATTTAAACCCTGGAATAAATTGCCTGGGAGGTTTGGTGGAATCTCATCTCTGGAGATATTAAGAGTAGGATACATAAACGTCTATCAGGGATGGTCTAGACAGTATTTGGTCCTGCCATGAGGCCAGGGGACTGGACTCGATGACCTCTCAAGGTCCCTTCCAGTCCTAGAGTCTATGAATCTATGAATCTATAAGTTTGATTTCAACGGGGCTCTGTGCAAGCCTTGCAGCACTGAGCCCACCTATGGTAATAGGTGTGGTTAAAAACACCTGAACAGCTACATTGATGTACTCTGCTCTAAGGAGCTTACACACTTCAGTCCCCAGTGCGCACTGTCTGGCATTGTTCAGCAGCCATACATTTATAGAAAGGGGGTAGCCGGGTTAGTCTGTATCCACAAAAAAAACAAGGAGTCCGGTGGCACCTTAAAGACTAAGAGGTTTATTTGGGCATAACCTTTTGTGGGTAAAAAACCTCACTTCTTCAGATGCAACTTTTATAGCAAAGTGCCCATGACTGCAAGCCATTTTCAAAATCATGGGCCTGCTGCTGCTTTTGGCTCTTACTGGTTCAAAACGCAGTTTAACGCCCTCGATGGTGTCACTCTAGATTTACTCCAGCGAAAACGAGATCAGAGTCTTGTGCCAATCGTCTGCGCCACGCGCGAGCTGCTGAATCCAGCACAAACTGAAACGAAAAGTTGGTCTTGTGCACTGAAAGAGACGGGCGAGAGGAACTGATTACAGCGACATCCTGTTTGTAACTGACTCACCATTTCAAGAAACAGTGGGACGCCGAGAAATGAAACCACCGCATTTGGGAACTGCCTGGAAGAGATCTTTCTAAAATGGGTTCAGTGTTAATGATCATTTTGAATCTTTGTTTCTTCTTATTTATATATTTTTGTTAACGGCAGCGTTACATAAGAGAAGTGGGAGTTGGCGAGCTGCCCCTTTAAGAATAAGGTGAATGGGCACAGTGAGTGAACGAGTGTGCAGAGCAAACGTTGCTGCCAGAGGTGGCTGACCTGCAGCGGGGCACCTAGACTAGGGTTAGTCCCGATTTTGGGTCTTTTTCTTATATAGGCTCCTATTACTCCCCACACTGGTCCCAATTTTTCACATTTGCTGTCTGGTCACCCTAATCTAGACAGTCTCTGCAAAAGCCACCCAAAGAAAGTGTTGGAAACTTCAGACTAACCGAAGTTCTCCCTGAAAACCTGAGTCTTGTGAGTGAAGGCTTGACATGTTCTGCTGTACCTTCACGTGCCAGCAGCACCGCTCGGGATGATGACAGCTCCCAGCATGGTGAGGTGGCAGTTGGATTGCTAGGCCCAGAAAGTCTTCGCTGGCGGAACGTTAAGACAAAAGAGAAGAAGAAAATCAGGGCCCTGCAAATCATTAACTGAAATGAGGATTGCACACATGCCTGCTGTGTGTGTATGCTGGCTCTGCTCTCTGTGCTAATGGGGCAAAAACTACTTTCTGCAGACGTGAGCTTAGATTTTAGATCAAGCAGTGCGCACAGGGAAAATCAAGAGAAAAGTCTTCAACAGGCAGCACGTTCTATGCAACATCTGTGTGCTTAGCTGATTCTGCAGGCAACAGTCCTGAGCGATTTAAAGATGTCAGAGACAGAAAACAAAGGTGTTGCAGTTACCTAGCTACATACCCCACATTTAGTGGGCTACACTGAGGATTTAAGAGGATTTACCAGGCGCATGGGTAAATGGCTTTGTGTGGGCTGAGTTCCACCCAAAGTGAGTTTCGTTTTAGAGCAAAGGAAAACAGCCAAACAAGAACTAACAGAGGTAAAGTCTCCATGCAAGAAAGCACAGTGTGTGTGTCTCCTTGGTGACAGGCTGTGTCTGAACTGAACACAAAATGGTGGCCGTGCCTGAAGTCATCCAGATTCCTGGAAGTTGGGCAGCATAGTACACAGACAACAAAAGCAGCAGCATCCCATAGCTGCATACATCAGATTCCCTGCACGATGCTTTCCAGCCAGCTGTTCTTTGTAGTGCATGAACATCTAGTGCTCTTAAAAGCTTGAGTCAAATAGAGTTGCAAGATCAGGGAAGTAGGGGTTAGATGCAATAGAGATATCACTTGGGAGAAGAAGCGTGATCCAGGATTAGGGATGCTGGAGTCTGATGTTCAATTTCCTGCTTGGTCTCAGATCTTCTATATGCCCATGGTCAAGTCACTTAGCCTCTCTGTGCCTCAGTTTCCAATCTGTAAAATGGGGGTAATAGGACCTCCCTGCCTCACAGGAGGGTTGTGAGGCTAAATGCTTTCCAGATTAGGCAGTATTTGGATATTGCAATAATGGGGGCCAGGTATGCACCTGCATTAGGCTTCAGTTATGTGTTTCAATCACTTTTTGTACCAGCTGCACTAGGGTAGCAGAGACGATTGCTTAGCTCAATCTTTTCCCCACGGAACAAGCTCAGCACCATCACTTCCAGCTATCGCAAACAGCTGCTGAGCTTGAAAACAACCCCACGATCCAGACCTGCAACCCCCAAGGCTCTTGCAGGCACTCATAGCATCTTTGGCAATATTTTCAGGGCTTGCATCCTGGGTTCCCTTGGGCAGCTAGCTTGCCGCTGTGCTGAGATCCTAATGGATATCATTGCTCCACCTGTTGTTGTGCACAATGCGATAACTGCTAAATGGGGGGTCTGGCGTCCTAGTTTTGTTTCCGAGATCAGTCTTTATTTGACAGCTCTAGGTGGAGGCTGCAAGGATAGAGCAGACTTGTAAAAAAACTCCCAAACAAAACGCCCTGTGATTTTCCAGGCAGATTGAAAGGATTTCCTGAGCTGGGCTAGACAGTTTCCCTTGCTTTGTGTAGGGAAACAGATAGTTTGTTCCCCCACCGGATTTTCCTAGATCTTTTTTAAAGCACAACCCTTTTTGATCTTTGAAAACAGCTCCGTGTTTATGCCACAAAGACTGGCGCACAATCAGTTCGGGTGCCCGAGTTGCGGGTGGAATTGCACAGGCAGTCAGAGCAACTGCACACACAAATCAGGAAAGCAAACGTGGGGGAAATTCACCCCTTTGCAGAAGGCTTGCAGAAAACAAGGGCTGTGCAACAGTTAAGACCCAGGAAGACTGAGTCTCTCCCGCAGGTCCCCCAGGGGCCACAGGCCAGCTGAGAATTGCAGAGTGCAAGCTCACTCTGCCCAGATCCTGACATGCCCTTTGTGCTGTGGGGAGCAGTTGGTGTAGGAGCCAGCAACACCAGCTTTACACCCTTGCCAAGGGAATTCTCAGGTAGCCAAGTAGGGTCAAATTCCAGCCTCGTTGTGCTCCTTGAGCCAGAAGGAACAGGGAGGAATGAATCTGGCTCATGATCTCTAAGCCAATGTCGCACCGACGTTCCGGCACAATCTGTGCTCTTTTCCAGTCATTTTTGTTTGTTAAATGCAAGCCTGAATCAGGCATCTTCCCTGCCCTTTTCTGCCTTCTGGGTGCTTGATTTCCCAGCTGTCACCCTGCACGGCCTCTACTGTATAACATTTTGCCGTGTGCTGCTTGCTCTTCAGCTTCACAGTGGGAGAAAGAGAGCTCACTTTCAGAATTCAGCCTGATCTCGTCTACCCCAGGCTGTGATAGATCAGCTCACGACAACCAGTTGGGCCTGGTCAATTCAACAACAGAAGCCCAGCACAGAGCTGGTGTTCTGAAGGCAAGTTCTCTTCATTAAACACTTCTCCAGCAGGCAGGACCACCCACCGAGGCACAGAGACGTTTACCTTAGTCCTGGAAGGCAGCCAAGGCATACAATTTCAAACAACGCTACAGAGAACTGGGACTAGGAACAGCTCCGGGCCTATCAGAACTTGGCGCTCTTTGCACGCTCGCAGCCAGCGCTGGACTCTGCTCTCTTTATATGGGTGCAGCTCCCGCCGACTTGCTCCTATGTAACTGAGAACTGAATCTGGTTTGTCGTCTCTAATGTACCATACAGCTCCCGCCTCCACGGTGGGAAAAACTCAACAGCAACCTGACCTCTCTGCATGGGGATTTATCACAAAGGCATCATAGTTGTATTTTTGGTCCAGTGAGGATTACCCATGGTTTTAATGTTGTGCTTTAATGTTTGTCTGTGTTTGTCAGAAAACAACTGGGTATAAAATCAAAGGGTAAGGCCACCCGCTCAGTGATCCATCCATCCATCCATCCACCTGTCTATTTTCTGTAAAGCCTTTCACTGTAGCACCTGAAGTACCTCCCAGATAAATTAGTTCTACGCAGCCAGGAAGTTAATAGAACAAGGGGCTAAATTATCTATTGGTGTAAAGTGGTGCAGCTCCATCAGTCTACACTAGCAGAGAATTTGACCCAAGGGATTTTTGGGAAACCCTGCATAACGTAAACAGGCATTCAATGGGACGCCCCCTTTCCCCCATATCCATGCAGAAGGCGTGGGAAGGCAGAAGAAGCCTCCGATGGGAAAGGGGCTGACGTTGTCAGGAGGTTTGACTGATTTGCCCAGGTGAGGGCTGAGAGAGCAAAGAGGAGTGAGCAAGTCAAAGGCTGTAGATGGGCCTCATGTCTGGGGCACGTCCTGTCCCTCCACCCCTCCGTGGGCAGAGAAGGCCATGGATGCAGTGGATCTGGTGCTGGCCTTCTACAAAGGAGGACGGGAGATCCTACTCAGGATGTTCACAAGTCCCACATGATACCGAGCATAGCTCAACAGGCCCAGTGCAGAGGGGGAGTCTGAGATGGGGCAGCCCAGGGGCAGGGCAGGACAAGCAAAGCCCCCAAGAAATCTTTTGTAAGAGGATGCTGTGTCTCCCCACAACACTACTGCTTCTTTTTCCCTCAGGGCCCCCAGGACTGGTTCCCCCTCTCCCATATCTCTCTGTCCTCTCCTTCAAACCCCTTCCTCTTCACCCAGTCTACACCCATAGCTCGCTGCCTCCCTGAAGGCCCCCATAAATCTCTCCTCAACAGCCTCTCCATGTTGTTTCCTTTCTCTCCACCATCTTGTCTCTTCAGCATCCACTGCCCGCCGAAAACAGGCCATTAGAGGTTACCTGAGGAGTGTTTCTGAGCTTGTGCCTCCTCCAGCTCCCCCACCTCCCCCAGCCAGATGCCCCAGAAGCTGGTGAGAGGCAGGAAGCTGGGAGACAGCAGGAGGCCAGGCAGCCCCCGCGGTGGCAGGATGAGAGGCCAAGCCAGGAGGTGGCAGCCAGCAAGAGATGCTGAGCAGGTAGGAAGGGAGCCAAGTGCTCAGCATGTGGGGCATTGTGGGGTGGCACGAGCCGCTCCTCAGAGGGCGCCGGACAGTGCCCCATGTGCCATCTCCTCATGGGACTGTGAGCAGCATCTGGCAAGAGGGGTGGGGAGATTGCAGCTAGAGGGGAAGCAGGACAATGCTAAGTCCTCCTCCCTGAGGACACCTAAGGCTGGGTGCAGAAGAGTTAGGCCTCATTGTCCTTTTCATCGGGAGGATCCCTTGAGCCCGACTGGCCCCTCCACCCACCGTGTTTCTCAAGTCTGGAGGCCTGGCGGAGTGTGGAAAGGGTCCCAGGGGCAAAACCCCAGGGTGAAGCCCAATGTTCTCCAGAGCGTCAAGCCAGAAGCCCTGGGACCCTGTGGCAATGATTGACGGCCATGTTAAACCCCACTTCCACTGCCGGCTCCCTGGGAAGTAGGGGAAGATGGTATCTATGGGCATGGGACTTACAGGGGCGCCATCTTCCACTGAGCAATGCAGTCACAGCCGTCTGTGGATGCTGTGAGGGCAGCATGTGAATGGAAATTGGCGTCTCAAGGCTTGGGAGGGCAATCGGGAAGCTGGGAAACTGGGGAAATCAGACAGCAACCAAATCCAGCCACCCAAGAAAGTGATTTCTGATCTCAGCTCTGCCTCTTACAGCCCACCTGCA
The DNA here is from genome assembly GCF_003597395.2 of Chelonoidis abingdonii. Taxonomy (NCBI): domain Eukaryota; kingdom Metazoa; phylum Chordata; order Testudines; family Testudinidae; genus Chelonoidis; species Chelonoidis abingdonii. The sequence continues at coordinate 2,587,874 of NC_133769.1, forward strand.
CGGGCTAAACTGCCATGCCGGGGGTCGGACTGTGACACAGCAGAGCCCTGAGGGAGTTTTAACGCACTGCAGTCTTTCCTGTGCAGAGGAGCCAAACCATGGGAGACATAGGCACCCACTCCGTCGGTGGTCTGGGACTCCAGCATCCACAGGGAAAAAATAGGGGGTGCTCAGCACCCACCAGCCACAGTGGTTCCATGGCCCCAAGGCTGGCTGACGATCAGCTGTTTGGGTAGCCCCGGGGTTGGCCACCGATCAGCTGTTCGGTGGACCTGGCCAGGCCACGGATCAGTGAGTGGCTGGTGGGAGATGCTCTGAGGAAGACGGACAGACAGCAGCATGCGGCAGACGGGTGAGGAAGCCTCGGGGGAGAGGCGGAGTGGGGGGCAGCGCCCCAGGGTGGAGTGAGGGTGGAGCACCCACCAGGAAAAACAAAAGTCAGCACCTAGGATGGGAGAACCATGACACTGAATCATGGTGTAGTTTTATAGGGAGAAGAATGGACTTGTGCCTAAAGCAAGAGGCAGGACTCCTGGGTTCTATTCCTGAGTCTGTTGCAGGCTTTCTGTGCGAACGTGGGCAAATCACTAAGGCCCGATGGCCATTAGGTGCCTAAATCCCTTTGAGGATTTGGACCTCATTGTCCTCTAATTTTTTGGATGTCCATCTTAAGACAGTGAAAGGGGCCTGATTTCCAGAGCAGCCGCACCTTCAGTTGAAATCAATGGGAAATGGGGGTAGGCAGCAGTTCGGACACTCAAGGCCTGTATCAGCATCTCCAGTTAAGCACCCCAAATCCAATGCACCCCAAATGCATGGACATGCTTGAAAACCTGGGCCTTTGATCCCCCCCAGTGTTTCATTTTCATTGAGGATAATGAATGTTACTTCCCGTCACAGAGTGAGGTTTGCAAAGCACGCTGAGAACCTCATCTGGAAAGAATGACAAGCGTGCAAAGTGCTATTATTATTATCAATTGGACAGGCCATTTTTCTGGATTTATTGCCAGCCCGGTGGAACCTGTTTGCCAAGGAACAAAGCAATGTTCATCCCTTGAGATAATATTTAGGTAGGGGCCAGCTTTGACAGCTGCTGGATGCTTATATCTGATCTTGTGCAACGACTTGCCATACAATTGCCAGTGGAATGACTTGATTTTCTTTCCTGCTCCGTATTGACTGAGATTTAACCGATGTTATTATGAAAGAGAACCTGGCAGTCAGCCAAGGAGCACATCGCAGGGAGGGCTGGATTGAAGTACCTTGAGACAGGCAACAGCCATCAGATAACAAAGTGTTCTCTAAAGCCCAAGGGATTAGACAGACTAGGATGACGATGCCAGCTTCTTGGGCATGCAATGGACGTTGGAACGTGAAAAACAAAGGCAGGGTTGGGGTGGTGTTGCCTGAAACGCCAGTCGAGAGGGTTACCTGCTAAATGAAGATGTGGACATTCAGTTCTTGGGCAGTTTGGCCTGATGCAAAGCCCAACAGAGTCAAGGGAGGTCTTTCCATTGACTTCGTTGGACTCTGGCTCAGCTCTAAAGACATTTACTTTTCTCCATGCCCCATGAGCTGTAACAGTCTTTTGGTTTCCATTAGCCTAAGTCGTTCCAGCTGTACAGCGTGATCTCAGCACTGACTGAGGTAACTTGAAGGGAGAACATCCGTGTAAACTAAACTGATCGCTACACCTATCTGCAAATGAATCCATGGTGCCTTACTGTGAAAGACAGCCTTTAACCTGGGGGTGTCGTTTTGTGCCCAAAATTAATTGCACCCATATTTATGTGCTGGTAATTTAGTGATGTCATCCGATTGCCTGTACAAATCAGGTGGCTGGGTGGCAGAATCCTATCATTTGTGTCTGCAATTAATTGTGAGCACAAGAATGCAGTAATATGGGGATGGATAGATAGATAGATAGATAGATAGATGTGGAGGGGGATCGCGAGGTAGATGCACCAAGTCACAAGAATTAAAATGCCAGATCGGATCACTTGGTGATGACCTGTTCTGGTCATTCCCTCTGGGGCAGCTGGCATTGGCTACCATCAGAAGACAGGACACTGGGCTAGACGGACCCTTGGTCTGACCCAGTCCGGCCGTTCTTATGTTCTTATTGCCTGGTGCACCAGAACAATCCATATTGCAGAACAAGCCCGAGCAAAACGTGCTCAAAATAAGGGATTTGCTTCAGTCCCTCTGACAGAGACAATTCCATTACAAACCAACGGAGCTCTGGTAGCTTTCACGTTAAGATGCCTGGGCTTGTTTTACTTGGCCTTATTTTGCTTTAGAAAATCAAGATGATTTTGTAGTGAGCTTACCAATGTCAGTGGTAAAAGCTCTAAACACAACAACCGATCAACACTCCCCATGAAGCATGACAAGAGACAGATTCATTTCCCCCCTAGAGCCCTGGCAGGAAGGAGGTAGATATGGGCCTGCTTCTGTGTTGTTAGCTTGCAAATGGAGCAGGCTGCCTTTTCCTTTTCTGGCCCTTGACCAGTAACAATATGGGGTTTCAGAGATGCAAGAGCAAGAGATCTGCGGATGTCGGGAGAGGGCCAGATCTCAAGGCTCTTTGACCCAGAATCCCAAAGGGAAGGTAAGACTCACAGCTATTAGAAAAGGCCTAGGAGTCGGTCTAATCAATGCCTCTGCCCGTGTAGCACCACAGTCTTCTCTCCTTTGCTTTCTCTAGTCTTGTTTTAAATGTCTGATGTGGTAGGAGATCCTGCCACCTCCCCATGGAGAACATGCCACAGCCCGGCACAGCAAGTGTCTCCTAGTTTCTAAATCCTTCAAACATGGAGGACTAAGTATCAGGGGGGTTGCCGTGTTAGTCTGTATCCACAAAAGCAACGAGGAGTCCGGTGGCACCTTAAAGACTAACAGCTTTATTTAGGCATAAGAGTTCGTGGGTAAAAAACCTACTTATGCCCAAATAAATTCGTTAGTCTTTAAGGTGCCACCAGCCTCCTCGTTGTTTTTTTGGAGGACTAAGTGACCCCGAATAACCAATGGTGGTGGTGTTAGTCACCATTTGTTCACATTGATGTCTTTGAATTTTTCCTCAGAAATCAATCACTCCAACATAGTAGCCCATTTGCAAGGGATCTTCTCTGAATTATTCCCATTTTCTTTCAACTCCTCCTTTCCTCTGTCACTCTGTACGAGAACGGATACTTGCGGTTCTGTCCATTGCAGTTTTTGCTTTACACTGAGTCTCTGGACAATCTCATCTCGCTAAGATGGCTGCACCTGTCATCTCTATACGGGTGACTCAGACGTTTCTCTTCCTCTGTCTACCACCAAACCACTTCCCTCCATCCCATTCTGTCTCTCTGACATCTTTAGGGTGGTTTCAGCTTAGGGTGACCATATTTCTTAAAGTAAAAACAGGATGGCTCAGGGCTTGCCCGAGCTGAGACATCCCACCACGTTCCCCCGCCCTCCTCATGCCACTCGGGCTGACCTACCGAACCCCATGCCACTGAGACCGGGGGAGTCAGCTCTGAAGGCAGTGCTGCCTGCCAACAGCAAATTTCTCTGCTGCTGCTGGCGGACAGTGCTGCCTTCAGCTGACCTCTGGGCAGCAACTGCAGCTGTCTGCTTTCCCTTGCAGCTGGGACACATACCCAGTTTTGATGAAAAAGTAGGGACTGCCAGGACAGAGTTGTACAGGCCAAAACGGGACATATGGTCACCTTACTTCAGCTGAAAAGGAGACAACTGTGATGTAACTTTAACACAGTTTTCAATACAAGCTATTACTTTGTGATTTCCTGATCCTGCTGGCAGTTAGGGGACTCTGTAGGGAATCATGTGAGCTGGGCTTCTGCACTGCAGTCAGACTCAGTCTGCAAAGAGCCAGCTTCTAGCAAGGTGAGGGTAAATTGTGCGTCTCTGTTTTAGGGAGCAGCCTGCTTTGTCTCTTTCTGTTTTGCAGTTCTTGTGTGTCATTGTTCTGAATTCTAAGAAATAAAGTAGTGTAATGTTGCCACCACCCAGCAAGAGGCATTTTATATTTTCATCTAACTTTGCTGTGTGTATGCCACGAACATAGCAACAATGTGCTCAACACCCATGGACTGAAAACAACCAAGGACTCCTTAGTTCTCATACCAGCTTTGGGCCTCAACTTCCCCATGTGTAAAATGGGGATAAAGACACCTCTTCCCAGGGCTGTCGTGAGGATTCAGTAGTTAAGGGTTTGTCAAGTGCCGAGTCTTAATACATTAGTAAAATTGCTGGGACCAGGGAACGCCAGAGGACACTTGAGGCCCAGTGAAGAAGGTGGTGTCAATAAAGATAATGAATGATGTTGTGCAATCATATGCAAAGAGAGCAGAGCCCTTCTTAGGAACTAGGTTCGGAAATAGGATGTACAGAGCTCAAAGAAACATGTAAATATGTGAGAATGCGGGGGAGGTGTGGGAAAGCAAAGGAAAAAAAACAAAACCCAGGTTGTTAATAGATGGAAAATTCCTGCAACTCTCAGTCAAGTGTGCAGCTGCAGTAAAACCCGGCTAACAAGGTACTGAGCAATACGAGCTGAGGGCTATAAAAGGACAAAAAGATGTTAGTCACTCTACAAAGAGTTCGCTGGACTCCATTTGAAACATCACATACACTTCTCTGCCCCTGTTTAGTAAAGGATATTTTTCTGCTGGAGCAGAGAGTATGATACAGGGAAACATAATGGCGATAATTTGGGATTTTAAGGGCAGCTTTGATGAGAAATGGTTCAGGGAGTTGAGATCACTCTCATCAGAGAGCAAAGAGTTTATGCACAGGATGAGCAAATTCTCATCGCCCAAGGGGAAAGTGAATAAAGAGTAGCTCAGTCCAATGCAGAAAGGTCAGCAGCTCAAAATTAGGGCGGCAGCGCACATTTCATTCTTTATTTATATGGTTGCACCATGACTGGTAGTTTCATACAAAGTCAGTGCAGCAGACAGACGACAGACAGAATGCAATCAGTACAGATTTTATCCAGAACGATTTCTTGCAAAACTGATAAACATCTTGCTCTGTGGAAGCTAATCTATGGGTTTCTAAGGTGTTGCTATTGTTTCAGGATCCATGATCCTCAGTTTAGACCAGCTGAATATCTGGCTGATAGATGTTAAAGCCAGTAGGGACCATTATAATTAGTCTGACCTATGATTTAATTGGGGTTGGTCATGCTTTAAGCAGGGGGTTGGACTAGATGACCTCCTGAGGTCCCTTCCAACCCTGATATTCTATGATTCTATGACTTCCTGCATAACCCAGGCCATAGAATTCCACCGTGTGCTTGCAAGAGGAGAGTAAGTGAACATTAGACTACAGAGCTCAATATCTTGTGGTTGATTATAGACCATGTCCTTTAGAACCACATCAAATCTAGGCAGAACAAGTGGATGATAAATAGATAGATAGATAGATAGATAGATATTCCAACATGACGAATTAGGTCATTAAAGAAATGCAGATGTGTTCAGAAGACATCTGGAGTTATGTCAGAAGAAGGCCAGAAGGTGGAGGAAAATGGAGAAAGGGTGACCGATCTGTGAATAAGAACGGTAAGGAAGCTGAGATGTGAGATTTGTTTGTTGGTGAAAACTCTACTGAGCCCAGTAGCTGTTGTGTGTTCTGAGATTCTCTAGGTCCTGTAGCAGGGTACAGTAAAATTCAGTCCCAGTTGAGCATTACTGATACATCATTGCGCGGATTTACACACGTCACGTGTTCAGAACCCTCCCAGTCTTTGACTGTCCTGGATTTCACGCAGAGCCTATTTAATAATAGGCCAAGCACCGTTATTATAGGAAAAACATGCCTTTTAGAAAGTCAGAGCGCAAAATCCATCACAGTACACAAATACCAGAGAGAGACAAACAAAGAGCCTTGCATCAAGACGTGTGTTTGAAACTTTGCTCAGCTGGTGGCTTAATAAACAGAGGCACAAACTTCATTTGGGCTTAATGTCTAAGCTGAGATTTTAACAAGACCAAGTTTGGTCATGATCCAGTTAAGATTTGGGGATGGAAGGAGCGCAGGAAAAGCTAGCGGGTCTGGTGCTGTTAAACACACTGTCTGCAGGCTGCTCTGTGCTAGTAAAAATTAGCGTTCAGTTTGTTTGGGCTTTTTTTGCATAAGTGTCTTTATTAGTGGGTTCTGAAGGACGACCACGTGCAGTGCAACGTTAACGCCATTCTTGCGCGGGCCCTCACAGGTTGTATTGTTTCTAGCTTGAGCAGAAGAAATCATTAGCTGAACATGTGCACCTGGTTTAGCCATCCCAGGGGCATTTGATTAATTGTATGTTGAAGTTTCATGCTAGCAAAAGGGTGGCTGGTCCTGAGGTTAAGGCTGTGGCCTGCAATTTAGCAGAACTAGATTTAGTTCCCTGCTCTACCTCAGGCTTCCTCTGTGAGCATGGGAAAGTCACTCAGTCTCAAGTGTAACCTATGGACAATGCTCACTCTGCCTACCTTTTGTCCCTAGATAAATCGTAAATTCTTCATGTGTTTGCCTAGTGCCTGGCACAACGGACCTGGAGGTACTTCTCTGGCTCCCATCACCATAACATCCAAGCACCTCCCAATCTTTAATAGAGTCATCCTCACAATGCCCCTGTGAGGCAAAGCTATTATCCCCATTTTACAGATGGGAAGCCAAGGCACAGAGCGGCTAAGTGACTTGCCCAACGTCACACTGACAGTCAGTGGCAGAGCAGGGACTTGAACCTAGGCCTTCCAGTTCAGTCCACTGGCCCATCCTGCCTCACCTGATGGGCTCTAACTTCGGGCAGTGCAACTGTAATACAAATGATAGTCGTGGCAGAATCTGGCTGCGCAGTTGTAGAGGGTTTATATGCACTTCAAGCAAGAATGGAGAGTGTCCTGGCTTCATGTCTTTCACTCTGCGAGCTCTGCTCTTGCAGTTCCTCTGTCCCATAACACTGGATGGGGAGCCAGGACACTGGGGCTCTAAAGGGCTTGGAGAGCTGTGGATGGAAAGCTCCAGGTGTTAGTATTAGTCTTCTCATCAAGGGATGAACATTACAGGGAGAGCATTACAATGAGACCGCTTCTGGCATGCTAAATTCTCTTCCCTCAATGGCCTTGTTTCTCATCTGAACCAGTTACTTTACTGAAGAACAGGCGCTGGTAGAAGAGGCAGCCATCAGCAACAGCTGTAGCAAGGAATCTAATTAATTCACAACTTTCTGTGGCTTTTACCAACAGGAACAACTCATCAGCAGGCTTCACTAGCTCATCGTCCACTTCCTCATCCACGTCATTAATGCCGCTATTAACTAGCAACCTACTATCAGCCTGTCTTCACTTAGTGTAGCAGCTAGGCAGGAGGACACCCTGCTTATTACTCTATTCCATGGAAGAACTTTGCTCAAGCATATTGATTTTCCATCGTTGTTTGCAGTGGTGTTGCCGTGTCGCACCCAGGATGTTGGAGCCACAAGGTGGGTGAGGTAACAGCTTTTATTGGACCAACGTCTGTTGGGAAAGAAACACACAGTCGAGTTCTACAGAGCGCTTCCTCAGGACCTGTGTGGCCTTCAAAAGCTTGTTCCTCTGGTCCACTAAAAGCTCTTACCTCACCCACCTTCGCTTGCAGAAGCTCTGCTGGCTTGACCTGATTATGTCCTACTTACCCCAGGTTATGGTGGTGGCTGAAGCTACACATGATCCTGTATCCTTTATTCCCGCCAGCAGAGAGGAAGGATGGCTCTGTGGTTAAAGCACATGAATGGCAGTCAGGAGCCCAGCACTTCATTCCTACCTCTACCACAGACATCCCATGTGACCCACGCCACACAGGGCCTGGTTTTCAGCAGCCCATTCGAAGTTAACGGCAGCTGCGGGGTGGGAGAGGTCATACGAGACGAGATAATGAACTTGCAGCAGCAGGGTCAGTAGGAAGTAAGGTGAGTGCTTGTTCAGGGAAACACCTGCCAGCATCAGTCTCACTTTAGGGTAGGGAGGGGGCCTATGCAGCTAGATCAGAGCAATCCCATTTCACTGATGTAGACGGGAAAGCGAGAGGAGCTCCGACAGACCCGGTTAGACAATGCCCCATGACACTGCTAAGCCCTTTATCGTCTCCTGAACAAGGAGCTGGGGCTGCTCATCTAGTCACCGGCTGTGTGGTTAGTTCATCTCCCTCATACATGGCTAATACTTCTACTGCGTGTCCAGAAACTTCCAGCGTTAATTACTGACCGAGAAGCAACAACTAAGAATGAAAGTAAAGTTCCCACCCCAGGAGCACAACATGTGCACGCGTCTGTTTCCTTGAACATGTCGGAGTAGCCCCGAGAAGAAAAGGGCTGTCACCTCTGCAAGAGTGGCCGAGTTTTTAAAGTACCGTAAAGAAGGAGACACACACGTTGTAATTTCAGTGATAGTGCTCAGTGCTCCTCTAGCTTCTTCACCCCCGAGTCTCTGGTATTATTGATAAATTCACTTTAAAGGCAAATTATATTCACTCTTCCCAACTGATTTGCTGTCTGTGGCTAACTCAAGACAGCAGCCATCTCTTACTTGTTCTGACAGTCACTATCCAGGATTTTCCTGCTCTTCAGAGAGTAGCCACATGCCAAACTAGCTGAGCTGTTTATTCTCAGCGAGTTAAAATGTTCACTTTTCCACACCTTGTGGGTTGTTTGTTTCGTTTTTGTCAGCTAACAAGTTGATCTTTCTTCCAGGACAGGAACCGCCTGGAAAACAGGATCATCCACTGAAAACCCCACTGGGAAAGACTCCCACATTAGTCACCACCAGTTGTGACTGGTTTGGATTTTGAGATTTGAATTTTGCACCCTTACACCGAGTAATGTGTCTTACTCCTCACAGCTCCTCTACCAGATAGGTAGTTCAGAGGTCAGGTAGCTGCCAGGGAACTATTATTGGAATGTCTGCTAAAGCTCTTTGCCAAATGTCCCGACACTGTTCTGGGGAAAGAGGCACTGGATCCTAAGTCCCTCTCCCAAACACACATGAATGTATCCTATTCTTACCCTTCCTTCGATACTTGCAGGTAGTAATCCTTTGCTTCTATCAAAGTATTGCAAAACAAGAGATTCCTTTCTAGGTGGTGGTTTTTCAAAATGGGACAGTGAGCCCTTCTGATCTGTTAGAGAGCAAAAATGAGCATCTATCTTAGTAGTGCATATGGACCCAAACCGTCGTTTTCGAATACACCCATATGGTTCTTAAGACCCCCTTTCCTGTTTATGAGAGCTCACACCCTGGCTGGGTCTACACGAAACTTTCCCCCCCTAACATTTCTGACAGCTGCTACCTCCCAGGCAGCATGGCCGGGGACAGTAGATGGTTTCCGCATGTGCTCCAGTGCTGCTCAGAGCAGATCTAGGGAACACAACTAGAGCACCAGTAGATCTGCAGCAATGATTGCAATGATGGAATATTTTAAGAAAAAAATAATCTAATGTGGCTAGGCCTCTGTGTTTAAAAGCCTGGAGTGAACTTTATAGGAAGTGAAGGGAATTCTGTAACCAGGTAAAAGCAGGCTATGTTTGTGTTCTGGACAGGGTCAAGAACAATGTTTGTACTCAAACATTAACCCAATCCTAACTATCCAATCCAATATCTGTTGTATGGGTTATATAGCATCAGTTGTCTTATTCATTGGATGATCACTGTCTTTTCTGAATGGAATCCTTGTTGAATATGCCCTGCTCCATCTGAATCTGATTTTCCAGAGATCACATAGGTAAAGCAACTCAATTACTGCTTTCAGGAATGCCACACCATCTCTCCCTTTGGCTTTCATTAGAAGAATGTGTCTGTTTCTTGGTTGGTTGTTTAAATGAGTTATTTATAAATCTTTGCCAAGTAAGGATCTTCCCCAGGCCCCTCCTCCGCATTTTTACCGAATAAGTTTGAAAGCAGAATCAGGATCATTTTTACACCTCGGTGGAATGTCTGTAGAGATGGTTTTCAAATGTGACAACATCTGATTGGCAAAGCAAACTATCTCTGTGGACCAAGAACAGTATATCTTTACAGACTGTTCTGAACAAGGCATTCACCAAGTCTAAAACAGAGCCAAGTTTAAAAATGACTATGCCTGGTCCACCCAATCCACGAAAAACAATTATACTCGTTAGCCTAGACTGTTACAAAATATTTTAGGCTATCAGTTCAACCCCAGGATGCACAGAGCCTTTCGATCTCAGGGAAAAGCCAGGGTGAAAAAAGAAAGAGGGTTTTTTTTGGGGCACTGACACCACTATCATCACTGGTTTAAACAGATATTTTTGCATCTGTAATTCCAGGAGTTGAGAAAATTAAAAACACACTGCTTGAATGAAGCAATTTGGGTTGTATGCCCCTTTATAAAATGAGTTCTGCATGTGTCATGCATGGAAGCCTGCTGTTGTCAGAGTTCCATTTTGGAATCTCAAAGCAGTAAAAACGAGGCTTGTGTCTAGCCAAGCGTTCGGGTTATTGGTGCAAAGTTACTGGGTAATTCTTAGCTTTCCCAGCAGTTGACTTCATGAAGTCCTTTGCAAGCTGGAGAGAGGACTCTGATCACAACCAGCAAAGGCTCCCAGGAATTGCAGAGCCCACATTTCACGCTAGCAATGACATTGGTGACAATGACATTGGTGTTTGCAGATTTACAGCAATGTGCCCTGTCCCTTCTTATGGCACCTCATTCTGTAAAACCCCTTATCATGTGAGTAGTTCTTCTGAACACAAGTAGTCCCATTGCTTTGGGAAGGTCCACTTTGAGAGAGGGTTTTTTAAATCAGTAACATACCCTGGAATCAGTAACTCACAGCCCAAAATGCCGTTATAAGTAGGGGCATTGCCAGCAGATCGAGGGATGTGATCATTCCCCCTCTATTTGACATTGGTGAGACCTCATCTGGAGTACTGTGTCCAGTTTTGGACCCCACATTACAAGAAGAATGTGGAAAAATTGGAAAGAGTCCAGCCGAGGACAATAAAAATGATTAGGGGGCTGGAGCACATGACTTCTGAGGAGAGGCTGAGGGAACTGGGATTGTTTAGTTGGCAGAAGAGAAGAATGAGGGGGGATTTGATAGCTGCTTTCAACTATCTGAAAGGAGGTTTTAAAGAGGATGGAGCTAGACTGTTCTTAGTGGTATCCGATGATAGAACAAGGAGTAATGGTCTCAAGTTGCATTGGGGGAGGTTTAGGTTGGATATTAGGAAAAATTTTTTCACTGGGAGGGTGGTGAAGCACTGGAATGGGTTACCTAGGAGGTGGTGGAATCTCCATCCTTAGGAGCTTTTAAGGTCAGGCTTGACGAAGCCCTGGCTGGGATGATTTAGTTGGGGATAGGTCCTGCTTTGAGCAGGGAGTTGGACTAGATGACCACTTGAGGTCCTTTCCAACCGATATTCTATGATTCTAAAGAATACTGCTTCCTGAGATGCATGATATCTGTGATGAGGAGGATTTACTCAGGGATATTTCCACTTCCCCCCTTGCATCAACATACACAATACAAGCAAGAGGCTGTCAGGAATTTAATTGTACTTGGCACTTTAAACTGTACAGTACATTTACAGAGAACCATTCATTTTGTTGTGTCTATTTACATTCTCTTCCGATTGTTACCACTGCCAGCCCTACAGCTTGCACATAATAACTCTTTATATCTGAGTTACAGACCCTTAAAGACTGATTCATGTAATGCTTTAGTATCCTTATTATGTGCTTTAATTACTGTCTTAATGAAAGGGAAAAACCTTATCATTTGAATTGCAGCTGTTGCCACTTTGTATAATTGTTCCTATGCCATTTTGCAGCATGAGGCTTACTGAGTTACTTTCGTTCATCCCTATGATTATTAAGGCCACCAAAAATGTGTTTGTTATTATTACATATATAAATACTTGATCACTTTCCATTTCTTCTCTCCATAACATCACATCCTTTCTCTTCTCCGTTCTTCTATGACATACAATATACCCTCATGTTTGCCTCCAAAACTGTCTTTCCTATTCCAATGAACTTAAGACATTTCATTTTGCCACAAAAAGCAAACGACTTTCTCTTCTCCACTATTTGCCACTGTCAATGCTTCTCTCCACCCAAACCTTCTGCGACATTCTTAAAGCCTTCAGCTCTTATCAACATAGTTCTCTTTCAGTAGTCTAGAGCACACACAAGCCATTTACCTTGCTTATAATCAACACAAAATGCTACACTGAGTAAGTTGTCTTCCCTTATTCCTGTCAGCTGAAAACGCTATGGCTTGGTTTCATTTTGCAAAGTTTTGAATTGACTGTAAAAAATAGGAAAAAAAAAATATATATATATACACACATACACACACACAAACACAAAAACAGAATGACATTTTTGAACAAAAAAAAGGTCAAATACTTAGAGAAAATGCCAAGTTCAAAGTCTCAAAATACAATACATTGAAATAATTAAAAATGCAAAACAAAAAGTTCTAAAAAACCCTATTTTAAAATATAAAAAATTAAATACCTGGCAGGTTATGTAAATGAAAATGAGGAATGTACAGTGAGCAAACAAAGATGAGTTCCAGTAGGTAAAATGGAAAAAACTCATTGAACTTGGGGTCTGTTTTTTAAAACATTGTATTGCATGAAATAAAATAATCAAACACTGCAAAACATGCATCTCGTAAGAATAAGGATACAAAATTGCTCAGATTTAAGTTCTAATTTACAAGTTCTTTTGCAACATTGATCCAAAAGTTGTGACTGGTGCATAGCCTGAAACTTGCTGGATTTCCCCTCAAAGGAGCAGATTTACATTAATCGCCTGTACAGATTACTTGATGTTTTCCAGTTTCAAATACGGTACCATAACACTGCTTTGGAAAACTGAAGTCTACTCTTCAAGTCTGCCATTAAATAACAGTCAAAAGCACAAAAACTTTTGAATTGTTTATTTCACACTAAAAATCTGAATCAAGGTTGCCATATCTTCTTCAAAAAACAGACTCCAGCTCAACAGTGTTAATTGCATACCAGTAGCTGCCATTAAACAAATACGATTATTTCAGCAGAGTAATCCCATTATGCTCACGTTACAAGAAGAAAAATGTACACATTATTTATAAACAAACAGTCCTTCTGCTAGGAAATCCCTGGGCTTCTTTTACACTAATGTTTCTTTCCGCTTGCTGCTTAATGGCTTCTCTCTTGTTCTTTTGTGCCCAGATTGTGTTCGGTGTGTTTTCACGCTCTTAGCTTCCTCCGTGTCCATAATGGATCCACACTCTGATGTGTTTTCGTCTAGTTCCATCTGAACTATAGCAGACATAGCGGACTGCCTCCTCTGGACTTTGACGTTGGAAGCAGATGGGTTGTTCTCTTCAGACTCTTCACTGAGCTCGGGCAATTCTCTCAGGTCTGCTGGAGCAGCAGTTCGCTGGAAGGGTGCGATGGCTGTTCTGATACAATTAAACCACTGCTGCTTGTGGAAGATATCATTGGCCTGCAGTGTGTGGGATTGGCCAGAAGAGGGGTCTTGGAATCGAACTCTGAAGATATTTTTAGCTAAAGGTAATCGTAAGAAAAGAAAAATCAGTTCTGCAAGTTAACACTTAAGGATTCTATTGAGACTAAACATCTGTACAGCTACGGTTATGGAGGAATTTCTCAAAACATGTGCATTGAACAGAGAATGCAAAGCATCTAGTCTGCACCCTTGATTTCACCATTTCAGACACAATTCACTTATGACTGTGTAAAGGCAGGTCACACACATTTCCTGCCTGCTCTCTGAGTGGGACTTAAACGGCAGACAACAAATACTAAGACCTCCCCATGTGTTAACGCAATTCCTTTACACTGAGTGGCTTGACAAGTATGCATTACTAATAAGGACTAATTGGCTTGTTGTGTACCTTTATCTGAATTGCCAAAAGCCCCTCTGAAGGACCCTCCCATTTTCACATCACCATCCTGCAGATCCTCCAGCACCAGCTCCTGAACTGGGATAGGTTGTCTGTACACCTGGTAAGAATGACGCTCATTCCGAGTGACTGGCCGAGTTAAAACCAGGATGTCTTGGAAGAGGAAAACGTACAGTTTCTAAAAGAGGGAAAAAACCAGACAAGCCTTGTTGGAATGTTTGCATTTATAGTCTTAGATTAAAACATACCGTTCTCAAAATAGTCACGTCAGTCTGGCTTCAGGCTACGCTATCGTCGGTGCTACTTACATGAACCTCGTTAAATGGCCTGTTATAGTATCGCCGTAGTAATACATGACCTCTGACAATATTATTTTCATAAGACTGTGGGCCTGAATCTGCTCTCTGCGTATGTCCACTGTTCATTGTAAAGCTATATACAGTGTTGTTGACAAGCTAGTGCAGTGCTATCAGATGCTGCTGTAATTAAGATTACTTGGGGAGAAGATAAACTGTTGTCACTTCATTTCCACTCAAGCAGCTCTGTGCAGAAAGCATTTGTTTGGAAGAGCTTAAGGGCCACACTACATCATTGGGAATGTCATGACACCTTCAAAGTAAATGTTTAGACAGGAAATCCTTTTTGATTGAGTGCTAAATGCATAGCATGCTTTCTTTGGTAGTTTGATGCTAATGATTTTGCAATATCTGAAGGCCCTTAGAAATACTGGCAGCAGTCAACTTTCCTGTAAACTTAAAATAAAGCAAGACATCACATGCATTCTCTTTCTATGTATTCTGGATTTGTTAGCATTCTCTAAAATTAGGGCTAAGGGCTTAAAGGATCCTTGCTCTGCTCAGGCTAACAAACAGCTTTAATCTATCCTTCGCCAGGGGCGGGGATGGAGGGGGAGGAAAGCTCTCAATTTCAAACTTTCAAATTAACGTAAAACACCAATAATGAGACAAAAAACTTACATGCCCATTCTTATTCTTCAGCTCCCCATGGCACAGTAACACTTTGCTGGCTTCGATTCTAGGGTCCTTCTGCTTCTCGTCCAGATATTCCAGCTTGTCGATGTAATATTGACATTCAGATTCTCCCTTCTTCAAGTTGATATCAGACAGGACTCCTTGGATTATAGAGATCTATAAAACAAAATGTTTTAAAAGCTTGATTGGATGAGGATTTATGCTTTAGTTTACCCATTCTTCAAGGTCTGCTATAATAACTGGCTTTGATCCTATAGGAGCTCAGGACAAATCACCCACTGAATTTCAATGGAGTTCCATTTGCAGGATTAGCCGGTTGTGAAAACCATACCCCGCCATGATTTAGGATTTAAGAGCTTTCTTATAACCCCAGAGTTATATGGTTATGTAATAGCTTCATTATTACTTACTGCTTCTTCCAAAATCTGGACATCAGCATGATCTTTAGGAGTATGTTTAAGAATTTCTTTTAAGAGCAGTGGATATTTCACCAGGCGACTTCGAGGAATATCTAGGAAGCTCCAGAGGTCTAGCTTGCGACTGAAAGGGGATTCAAGACAGCGCTGAAGGAAGTCCTGGACTCTACGGTCTTGCTTCTTCTGATCCAGAAGAGCTTTGGCTGCCAATTGGTTACTGCAGTAACCTTTGTAGGCATTGAGCCCTGGTAACTAAAAGGACAACAGAGCAACATTTATGAATTAGATTCTTCTGAGGGAAGTATTGACTCATAGGAACATGTCACACTTATGCAATTGGATTATCTCTTAACAGAATATTTGGTTTTAACTTAAAACGAATTAGAGATTTAAATTGCATATGTGCAGTTAGTTTGTGGGGGGAATGGAAGCTTCACATTCTGCATCTAATCCTTTGACGTTTGAGGTTAAACTGTGGTAAGAGTCCTGCAATCATCTCACTTACAAAGGGGCCACAAAATACAGACACTGCAAATGTAAGTCAATGTGGGGATGAAATTCTGGCCACTGGTGTCAAAGGACTCCCATTGATTTCAGTGTAGCCAGGGATTTCACCCGAGATCTTTAACTCAAGGCAACAAGAGCTTGTTGCTTTGTAACTTCTAACTTCAAACCTCATTTAAACTCATCATAGTTTTATGTCTGGTTTTCCCTGCTAATTAGAGTAAATAACCAAAGTGATACTCACCCATTTCACAAGTATGGGCCCTATCTGCTCCACTGTTCCATCAGGTCTTGTTGCTTCTCTTAGCCTTGCCAAGAAGTCTGAAATTTAGAAGCAAAAATAGGAAATGCCACAAGTGTCTCAGGTATGGGTCAGTAAGTCTTTAGGATTTGAATGAGAAAATACAGATTTTTTTTAACCACTGTCCAAGACACTCCACTAAAAATTAAGTAGCTGCTCTTACCTTCATGCAGAGGGATATAAGAATCCAAGTCCCCAAATATGTGTGTAAGTTCCTCCTCCGCCATGATGGACAGTTTCAACATGGGGTCATGGTAAGCCTGTCAAGGAATAGTGCCAAATTACATCAAGATGGCCCCAAAGAAAGTTATTAAATGCAGTGTACATTTGGGGAAATATTTGTAGCTCTACAGTTATCAAGAGCAGGAAGGTCTCACGTGCAACCATGCACTCATGGACGCTAACAGCAACAGTCCCACTGACTTCGATGAGTGCGGAATTGAGCCTTATATACAGGTACTAGGACCACAAAAGTGAAGAAAAGATTCTAGCACCTAAACTGCTCCCAAGATGACTTTTCTGTGGGGAAGAATACCCACAACAGATAATTGTGGAACTAGATTATTGCAGAGTATCCTTTTCCACCAGATTTATTATGAAACAATCCAATACAATGACTGTAGGACTGATCACGTCACCATTTTTAATGCAATACACAGTGAGTTCAAAGCCTAGTGCTAATCCACACTGTTTGCACACGTGAACATGACCTCATTAAGCTTTTAGCTGTGACCACTGATCATAAGGAAAGAAGAAAAATACCAACCTTTCTGGCAAGCTTAAGATCCTCAATTAAATCCTGTTCTCCTCTGGACAGTTCATATATTGCCTGAGAGAGAGAGCAAGAGAGAGGGCAAGACATTGAGTTATTGCCTCATTTTAGAGCACAAAGCGAGCAATTCAGTCTAGCTGCTTTCTGAACATGAACACACTGTTATGTTATGTACTTTATCCCGTTTCTGTTCAGTTTTTGATAAAACCATGAAGTGTGAGTAACAAATCAAAGTCTCTGCACAGTGTGAAACAAGCAAGGTTCAGCTGTGTACCACCTCGGTGTTACAATCCAAAGTAATTCCTCCCTCTTCCTTTGTGCTGAGAAAGGTACACTACTTGTAACTGTGAAAGCTCTGAAACTAAGGGCCAAATTAAATCCTAGATCCTGCCTACTCATGACTTTTGCATATGAAGAGCAGAGATTTACCTGAAAAGAACGTGAAGGTCAAAATCCCAAAAGTCATTACTCAGTTTCTACTTGCTCAACAGGAGGGCTGCCTAAAAACTAAGTATGCAAAGGCCTCACCATTTGGCCCTTAACTCATTGTCAAGAGCTTTTAGAGGAAGAAATCTGGCCTTAAAAAAAGAACTCTCTAGTCTAACATTTCAAAAGTGACTAATGACTTCCCATGTGCTGAGCACCACTTTCTGAAAAACTGGGCTCCCATGGGGCATCTGAAGTTGGGCACCTGACGTAACTAATCAATTTAGCAATAGAATCCTTAATTTTCAGAAAGTTAGTACAAGTGGATCATTTCCCCTAAATCAGGGCACACTGCAGAATACAATCACTTTAATGAGCAACAATTTCTCCCTCCTTCTTCATCTGCTTCCTCTTCCTCCAAACAGGATAACTAAAGGCACCAAATGCCTACTGCTTGATTGACAGCCTACCTCCTGGCGTTTAATTTCTTTGGTGCTCAGAGTCTCTTTCATGTTGACATCTAACATCTCTGACCAAAGGACACTGTTTCTTCTTTTAGGAGGTGTTGGAGCAGCAGATCTGCTACATGACTTCTGGGAACAGCTGGGGGATTTGCTGTCACCACGGAGGGCAAATGACTATTGGAGGGAGAAAAAAATATATGAAAAAAGTTTATTTCTTACAGCTGTACATTAGTGTTATCCATACACCACTCCCATCCCCCCTTTGCCCTTCCTCTTCTGCCTAGAATAGGAAGACACACTCAGGAGATGCTTTTCCTCAAGTAAAAGGAGTATTTCATAACTGGTGATAAAACACCTATGATCTGCAACTGCTAGACTCTTTCCTCATATCCCTCTCACCACACTGTAAACCAGAATCACTTCTGGAGGAGGAAAAAAACAGAGACTGAAATCTAGTTACAAGGCACAAGGAAGCGTATAAATTAAGACTAGTTCCACCTCCGGGTTCTGGTGATGCTAACAAGCTAATTGAGCGTTGCTCTAGTGATCCGCAATGTCTCTACATCTGGGTTCTACATCTAGTCTAGTGTAACCGTATTTACACACACAATACAATACATACCATGTACATTACTAGAATATGCACTGATTTGTGCATCAGTGGACTCCCTCCTATTAAGCTGGTTTATTCCTTCCCCTTCGCTAAACTGCAAGCAACCTGGATATTTTATACTACTTCAATAAAACCAACAGAAGCAGCAATGTACTGACTGTCTTAACTCTTCACCCCTCTCAATGTGCTTGAGTGGCTCAGGAACATAGAAGAGGTCATTCCTGGAGCACATCAGATTTGATCTGCATTTAGGGACCTCACTGCACTGAATAGTTACTTATCAGGTGTACATTCAGGGGAGCTTCTTTCACCATGAGCCGGGGTGGTTTAGGAACCTGCAGCTCCTTTCTGTGCACTGATTTGGTAGGGGTCAGTTTCCCAAGAGATGCCTTGAAATTATGGCATCAATTCCACAGGGCATACTGCTTCCATATTCATATATTCTTTACCTGTATTGTCTGACCAAAACGCCGGACTGCACCATTTCTTACAGGGGAGATCAAGTTCGCCAAGGATGTGACCCGAGCTAAAGGCCGAATCCTCTTATTACTTGGCTCCTGTAAGTTATAAACAAGAAAAGAACACGCTGTACTGACTGCGGTTTACTTAGCCTTGACAAATCAGTGCTGCCCAGACTTGTTTAAGGCATAAACAGATTTACAGGTTTCAACACAGAGAAAAGCACAGTGCTTTGGAGCAGTCGTCCCTCTTAAAGTCAAACCTGAAACTGTCAATATTTAAACATGAACGTCACACTCAAGTTGCAAACAAGTTGTCCAGTGTTGCAAGAGGCCGGGGTAAAGGAATCCATTATAATCAGGATGTTCAAAATTAGTTTTGAACAGTAAATAGGTAAGGCTCAGTGTGGCTTCACTTTTCTTGTGAACAGTTGGAGATACATACACCTCAGCTGGTGTGACCTGTCACCACCCCACTGATTGAGCTATGGCAAATTTACACCAGATGAGGATCTGCCCTTTTAGTGTTAGAACTGTGTGTTTTCTCCCAAGGAGAACATGTTTTCCATTGTTTTATTTTATTCTGGAGGCAGGAGGCATAAAGAACAGCCAGAGCACAAGGCAGTTTTATGTAGCTAATATAACAAACGGCAGAACATGCTGAACATTCCAGTGAAGTACAGGTAAACATGACGGGAGAAGTCAGCTGATTAAATGTAAAGCCTTCAGCCTAGGATATATTTTTCTAAAATGATAACAGGTTCCCTTTCATATCATTTAACTCTGAAAAGCAAAGTTGTTGATTTTGCATAACACTGATTTGTGCAACGAGTGTCGTCAATAAGTATTAAAAAAATCCATTCCAGTGGAAGCACCTCCACAGATGGAAAGTCATCATCTCATTGCAGCCTGTAGGCTCTTAACATCAGATATGATTTTAATGAAATAATCAAGCGAGGGTAATGACAACGTACGATTCCTGATATAGAGGAACTGTCCAGAAGGAAAGATGTGCACAATGGCAGGTACGGCAAAGACGGAATGAAAGTCTGATGCTAGAAGAAAAATTACGAGGCCAGGCAAAGTATTCTGGTACTGCATACATAAAACTAATTGCAAGTTATCTATAGTGAATGGCACTTCTGAAATTGACTGCCTGATCACAGTGATACTTCAGTTAAAGTTTACTATTGTTATGTTTACTTGAAAAGAAGGGTTAGACAACAAATGTAATGAGCTAACCTAATTAACTATGTTATCAAGGTCTTATCAGCCACTTTTGGTTAATTATGGTGGATTCATCCCTAGTAAGTAGAAAAAAAGAAAGGTGGAGAATGAAAAGATTACATAAGTGATTGAGATGGGGGGCCCTACAGTCTCCATTTCCTGTCTCAGATTGCAGAGGAAGTACCAAAAGCCATAGACGTTCTTTGCTTCTGTGCAGTAAGGGTAGGGACAAACCCAAAGAAGGAGAAAGGGAACATACGGCACTGGAACTGGGTTTGGAAGAGTGCCACTGAAAGGAGAGGCGTTACACTAGGGTAAAACCTGGGTAAAGGAGATCAGACTGAGGCCACACTATGAATAGCAACCATATCTTCCCATATACAATATTAAGCAAGAGATGAGTTAGGGGAAGATATAAATGAAGTCTTTAGAGCTGTAGGGGGAAAAAGCAGCACTTAATTTCAGTAGGAACAGGAGCATCAACTATAGGATGAAAAGAATTTCAGCACAGTATAAGATAGCTGAGGCCCCATTCTAACAATCTTAAAACAACTAACATATTATAGGTGTCAGAAAAGAGCTGCAAATAGGGTGAACCAGATGGCCTGATTTTATAGGGACAGTCCCAATATTCAGGGCTTTGTCTTATATAGGCACCTTCACCCCCCATCCCTGTCCCGATTTTTCACACTTGCTATCTGGTCACCCTAGCTGCAAACAAAATGACATTAAGACTAGGAAGTTGGTTATCCATTTCATTTATGCTGAACATACTGGTCCCAGGGACCATTATTTGCAATGGAAGACCGATTTAACAGTACTAAATACAGAGTCCATCAGCAAAGAGATTATTCAAATGTTTAGAAAGGCCTGGCCCGCATTCTTTGGAAGAGAGGGCACCTTAATGAATTATAAAAGTCTCTGAAGGGAGCATTGGGATGGACTCTACAGTTCTATTTAACTTTATATCAAAGTATCAGAATGAGGGAATAGAAACTAAGAAAGGCTTGAGAGTTAGTGAGGAACATAAGCAGAATTTATACAGACAATAACCAAATAGGCAGATCTACCAAGAACATAAATACAAATGAGAAGAGAAGGAAGAATGTGGCACTGAAAGTGAATAGTGCAAGAAATCTCAGTGCTTCAGATGGGATGTGTGTATAATATTTCTCAACTCACTCTGATAAAGGGTCAAAGGAACAGCCTTTCTAGATCTGAGATACAATGACACACTATATGCACTAATGCACACATGTGAATGCCTTTGCAGCACATCTGTGCAAGACTGAAGTGACACATGCATATGCACAAGGTCTGGCAGAAGGCATTCCTTTCCATTTGCTAAGACAGTACAAAGGGGCTCCCTGTTTGAATGGATTTATAAATTACCACTCTTCAGAACAGATAAGTTGATACAAACAGACATGCCAACACTAGGGTGAAGTGAAAACAGCAAAAGAACTTCTCTTCCTAAACCAAGAATAAAGCCATCCACCCCAAAGTACTCTTGTGCATTAAGGAAGAAAGAATTTTGCACAAACTACCACCAGTAAGAAATTAGCACAATCAGAAAGCTTTCTAGATAAACATGCCCTCCACCAAGGAATTCAAAGCCAGAGAGGCTTGACTACATGGAGAGAGAAAGATCGTCCCAAACAGAAACCACCATAACACCACAAAAACCTGTTTTCCTTCCTCAAAGGATAAATACTGCATTTTGCTATGATCTCACATCTGTATTTCAGCTTTGGGTTTAACTCCACATTAGGCCAAGTTCATCCCTGAGGTAAACTTCATTAGTTTCAATTGAGCTTATATTAGGGATGATATTGGCCCAGTATTTAAAAGTACTGTATTTGGAAACAATAAATAGTCCAATGTTGGGAAGCTCTACTTACAGAAATCTACAGTTTCAAGAAAAGATTAACATTTATTAAACTTTCTTGGGTTTTAGTTAAGTGTCAGTGCCGCAATAGTTAACAGCATGTCTCTTTCCATTTGAAAAACCAGTTTTTCAAGGCCTTTTATTTTGTTTTAAATAAAGTATCTGGGCTAGACATTGCAGGCAAAGATTTGAGGTTGAAAGCAATGCTTTCGCATTCCATTCAGAAGGTAGAAGAGGCAGAGAACAATTAGAAGTTTCCAAGTCCTTTTCCTTCACAGGTACAAATTTGTCACATTTTAAAAAGCCACATTTTGTAGCTGATTCAGTCCGAAGTGGTTTCTGTTTTTCTTTGAGTGCAAAAGGACTTAAGAGCGGGCACTGTGTACAATATTTCCTCCACAGTAATTCGTACTGTTTTTACAAGGATCATTTACTACGTCATCAACTGTAGTTATACATTCTACATACAAGGGCACACAAACATGGGAAAAGTTGGTGACAAATTGAAAAAATATTCACAGCACAAATTACTGCCAAATGTTACCAGTGAGATTCAAAAGGGACTGAACTCACTAGTTCAAATATGGTCTCTGTCAGAAGTGCTCAGATGTAATTGCTATCTGCGAATTATTTAAAGATTTATGTGAAATGAGTCTGCTTGAGCTCAGTCCAATTCTTAGCAGATAGCTGTCCACATCTCAAACTGAGTTTCAGCAGAGGCCAAGTATTGAACTGACACATAAATTAAACCACCTTCTCACTTCCTTGCAGTGAAGAAGGTGATAACGGTAGAAGGGGAAGCATTGTGCTGTACCTCTTTGGTGGATAAAGGACTTCCCTGGCTGGTGACAGCAACTGAGTACTGACACCCCAACCAAAAATAACTATTTCATGTCCAATACACAGCCGAACTTTCATAGTACCCTCCAACACATAAATATATACAAGGATACAGATTTATTCCTTAAACTGTTTTTACCTTGTTTATTTCACAACTCTCTTAGCATCTAGTTTTTCTTATATATTATGAAATGACAGTAGTGACTCCTTAGCTGAGGTTGCATTTATGTTTCTCGACTTAAAGCAGGATTATAAATGTTTTAGAAACTGACGCTCAAAGAACTTTAATAGGATGTCTTGTGTCAAATAGACTTTTACTGCAGAATTGACTTTTTTATAATGTACATCTTTCAACAAGATGATACCGTAGGCAGTCCATTTCTACTGGATTACTGGACTTGTGCCTTGTGTCAACACATGAGGTATGCTATAATCCTCCAGGAATGCAATGGGACTGACTTACACAACATTAAGGTTGCAAAGCTTTTAAAAAAAAATAACCTTGTTTACACACATAGTGAACACCTTAATAGAAAAAACATCTGCAAAGCAGCCAATAAGAAATAATGCGTGAGTCATTAAATAGGAGAGTTTTAGAAAAAGGTTCATGGAGAGAACGAACCCACTTTAGGGCCTGATCCTACGAGCACATACTTGACTTTACTCATACAATTAGTGTCAGTGACTCCAAGGGGACTACTCACATGAGCAACGTTACTCAGAGGCATACACTGTTACGGGATCAGGCCTTTACATATTTAGGATAAAACTTCAAAAAGTGTCTAAGTGACCTAGATGCCTAAGTCCCATTTTAAAGAGAGACTTGGGTACTTCTAAATCACTTAAGTTCCTAAGTCACTGAAGTGCTTTTGAAAGTTTTATCCATCAGGTTTAAGTTTATGGATTTCTACAAGATTGTCCTAAATCTTTAAGATTTTTATATTAATACTATTCTAAAAACAAACACAATGAAAAACAAAATAAAACTAATTTTCAAGGTATGGAAGAGAAACAGTGTAACCAATCATTGGCAGAAAAACAAAAACATGAAACACCACTGATCATAAATTCTTAATTTTATGCTCTCATGACAGCATTAAACAACACTTCAAAAATACTTAAACTTACTATAAAAACTGAGAAGAAATACCACACAATGCCAGCTTTTAGCTAAAACAGAATTATTCAAAAATTTTAAAAGAATGCTTTAACCTTTCTACTAACAAAAATAAAAATATGTAAAAACTCTGGATCCTGTCTCTTTAGTTGTATTCCAGCAAAAAGAAAAAGATATTTCATTGCCACAAAGTAATTCTATCCATATAATTCCTTGAGGTCAAAATTAAAACAAAGTCCAGACTAAGCAGAGGGTCCAAGACAGATAAACCATGGGTTTAAACTGCTTCCTGTTAGAGGAAGGGTATAAAATACAAACTTGGCAGAATACAAAGAAAGTTCAGACCTCTCCACTGCAATTTTCTGTTTTCTCGATCTACCTCAACTACAGAGGAAGTAGAACAGGAGTACTTGTGGCACCTTAGAGACTAACAAATTTATGTCAGCATGAGCTTTCGTGAGATACAGCTCACTTCTTCAGATGCACAGAATGGAACACACAGGAGATATTTATACATACAGAGAACATGAAAAGATGGAAGTATGCATACCAACAGGAAGAGAACACAGTCCTGTGAAAATTGTCGTTAAAGCAGAAATCTAATACAAATTAAAAATTAATCCACCTACAGCAGAAAATAAACAAGTGTTCTATCTGTATCAGGCACGCAAGTTCCAAAGTCCGCTATCTTAACTGAAGAAAATCTACTTCTGTTTGGAAGTCAGAGTCTAACAAACAACAGTGGACAGATCTACTGGATTCAGTACTCATTGCTATTCGTAGCACCTTAGGTCTTCAGGGGTATGTGGGTAAAGTGCCTAGCACAATGGGGTCCTGTTCTCAGTTGCCCCCTTGGCGTTAGCATAAATAAACAGGATAAATACTAGCGCAGTTTTGCCATAATCTTCTAACACAAAATACATTTGTAATAGTTGATAAGAGACAAAAAAGTCAACGGAAAGCTGTTAGAATTTGGAGCAGTTTACCAGAAATTACACAAGGATAAAAGTATCCAAGCAGCAGTGCCAGCTTTAAACTTACCTCTTGTTCTCTGAAAGACTGATTCTGAGCATCTAGGACCCGAATTGTCCTTTTAATAGGAAGGAGACCTCCAACTTCATCATGAGCCACCATGCTTTCTCCTGCCTGCAGAAGCTTTAGTTTTAATCCAGGTCAGAAGTGCCTCCACTGCTACTTCACTACAAACTCCTCTCCGTAGCTACCAGAAACCTTCGGGAGGCTCTCGCTCATGTTTCCATGTGATAGCCCTGCCTGCCTTGTGAGCTGGGAGTTCAAAGCCCGCGGACCTCAGCGGGAGGGGCAGGAACATATGTTTCATGGGCGTGCTCCCATGGAGTCCTGTATCATTCGTTAACTGACAGTTAATGACACACCTCTGCCTCTCAGTTTACACACTGTGGGAGGACATCTTTTGTACACCGAGTTGAAAAGCTGGTTTCTTACCCCTCCGACATTAAGTAGTGTAAGAAGTTTTACTAAACAAGAATGCTTTGCTTAAGAGACAAATTCTCAGCTGGAGCAGTGTAATTCCTAGATCTAAGCCAGCTGGACCAGCATTTTCAACACTTTTCTAAAATTAAGCTAGTCATTGCTATGCCAAGTCAATCTAATCTGAGATCCTGCCTGTGATACCAGCCAGGACATAATACTTCAGGAGTTAGTAGAAAATTAAAATAAAAAGGATGCATGCCAAATGCCTCCATTTGGAGGGACTCTGCTTGCTACTCTGTCCCTTCCACCTAAAAATCCCCGAGTCCTAATCCAATGCATTTCAATGGAGTTGAAAGGTGTGGCCCTATTTAAACGTTAGCAGGTATTAGAAAAGCCTTCCAACAGAGCTAATTATTCTTGCACTAAATAAAGGAGAAGAGGCCAGGGGTAAATCCCCCACAGGCAAACAGACTACATCCCAAAAGGGAAGGTTGGGTTATCCACCCAGCTAACATTGCAGCTGTGCCAGTTAAGATAAATGTTAGTCTAGATGATTTTATGATCACTTGCTTAAAAGTCTGTTTACACTGTCACCCTGATGTCAAGCAGCAGTGAATTCCACAAGTTGAATATACCGCACATAAAGCAAGCATTTTCCTTTCTCTCTGAGAAGAGTTGCCATAGTGTCACTGTCTCTCCCCACACTAGAATTCTTTTCTATAAAACTGGGCTAGGGTAAGCAGGGGAAGTTCAGAGGTGAACTTGGCTGTTTTCAACTACCAATCCAGTTAACAATTGGATTGCAACAAAACAAATTGGCCCTCCTCAGAAATTGTTGTGAATTCCTCTTCTGCCAATCCCCCATTGTTTGTCACACTCTCTCCTTCCACTTCTTTTTGTCCCCTGAGGCCGTACATCAGGAATCTCTCTCCCTCCCTCTTTTCTACTCCCTCCATCACTCGCCACTTTGTTGCCCCCCTACAGATATCTCCTCCCCTCAACAGAAGGTCCCTGCCTATTTCACTGTGCTTCATTTTTACGCAGGAGCAGAATAGATGCTATTCTCCACTGAAGGATTCTTGTGCTCACTAAAGAGTCATAGATTACAGATTCTAAAGCCAGAAGGGACTAAGATGAGTAGGTCTGGCGAATCCAGAGGACTTTTACAATCTCAGATGCAATCTAAGTCTTTTATATGGGAATGTCCCTTTTCAGTAGTTTATTTCCATTTAGTGCATTCAGATATGTACTTTGCCATTTTTATAAAACCAAACTGCTAATGAAGCATGCTGCTGGGCAGGAAGTAGACATCTTTGATCAGTTATCCAGTTTGATTAGCTCTTTTGAAGCTTCTCATAATTCCCAGTTTCTCCCTTGTCCAAGTAGTTTTGTGTAGCCAGAAAGTTTTAATGATTAAATATAGTCAGGAATTGGAAGTGGTGGACATTGAACACTATTGGTCCTGATCCCACTTGCTGAGGAATTCCAATAGTAGCTTCTCCCTGCTGGAATCTACTATTTATCAATTTCAATGTTTAAGAACTGCACAGAGTTAACGAAGGAAAGGTTCTGATATGGACAGTCAAACAAGAGGCAGCATTATGTGGAATCCTCACACATGAGCACTGGTATTTAAATTATTAATTAGTAGCTTAGAACACAATGTTCTGCATCTTGAAAGCACTTTAGAAAGAATTGCATGAATTGTTATTCAAGTGCTAAATATCATTTCTTATTACAGAGCCCTCAGGGAAAGGACATGGTGCCACATCTTACTGAAGCATGTGACTCATCTGCAGGAAGATCCCTGTTCAACTGCATGCCTTTCTGCATGACACCTTGTGTCTAGGTCTGATTTGGGGTGATGCAACTCAAGGCTGATGTATTATGTGTAAGTTACATTAGGGAAATGTTAAGATCTTACTGTGACACATATGGAAAATCTATCATGGCACATTGCCTGCCTTCTTATATGACACACATTAATGGGAAACATTCTAGGCATATATGGTTCATTTATAACAATGCATTGTTAAGGATCTTCTGTGGGGAATGCTGATATTTTAATATCACAAGTTAAATCGCATGAAGCTCTGAGTTGCCATTGTAATGGATGGGCTTATTTCTGAATGCCTCCTATATACAAAAACCTATTTTGATATTTCTCAGCAGCGGCAACACTTGGGCAAACTCCGGGCACTCATCATTTGAGCAGAGCAGAGACGCTTACGGTAACATGACAAAAACAGCATTACCATGGGCCTATGTTCTTACCCAACATTCACCTAGTGTAAGTAAATTTAAGGTTGACAAATTATCTAGACACACCATTGAGAAAAGAAAATATGCTGTATAATTCCAGTTTATGTTGCTAATAGATAGATTTCATTTTTTATAAATTTAAGTGTTCAAATGCCACACAGAACATTTTAAGTGGTGTATGAGTCAAATAAATCCTAGTGGGCTTAATTATCAGTTCCAGCCAAGCTACCCTAAGTGTAAGATTAGGGGGAAGGATAAGCCAATTGTTAAAACACTAGACTAGGACCCGAGAGCTACAGGTTCAAGTCCTTACTCTGCCACAAATTTTCTGGGTGACCTTGGACAAGTCACTTAGCATTTCTGTAGAAGGGGGTTAACAGCACTTGTTGCTTCATAAGGGTGCTGTGAGGGTAAACATTAAAATGATTGTAAGTGCTTTGAAAACAACGGATTAAAAGCTAGGCATGATTATTATTAATGCCACCTTTATACATCCCTATGTTCTGGGTCTGGTCAGAGGACTGTGTAGCATAAATCAGGACTGTTTTAATACATTCAGCAACCCTAAAAGGCCTTTCTGGCAGTAGAGAAGAGTCAAAGAGCATAAGTCTCAGCTCCACCTATTACACCAGTGGCTGTGAGAGGAGGTGGGTAGAGCTGGTGCAATAAAGGGATCCCCTAAGACTGGGGATTCATTGGCCAGATTTTTCAGCTTTTATAGGTCCCTTTATGCTGTTGGAGCCATGAATCAGTCTGTTACTTAACTGACAACTGGATCCAATTTCTTCAAGAAAGAACTTGTGGCATTTCATCATGTTTGGCTTAAAAGTTTCCTGGAACACTGAAGTATCCATAACCTTTTGCAGAATATACATTTTATTCATTTTCAAAATGTAAAATCCACAATAACAAAAATAACTTTCAGCTTAATTTCAGATTCTTAGATGCTGAAACCCAACTAAATTGACAGTTACCTTTTCTGGAACTGGTCTTCTTCGAGATGTGTTGCTCATATCCATTCAACTTGGGTGTGTGTGCTTGCCACATGCACTGGTACCGTAAGTTTTTCCCTCAGCAGTACCCACTGGGGACAGGCTCTGATGCCTTCTGGAGTGGCGACACATGCTGTACTATTTAGGGCGCCACTGGTTTCCCCACCTCAGTTTCTTCTTGCCAGAAACTCCGACAGCGGGGAAGGAGAGTGGGTTGTGGAATGGACCTAAGCAACACATCTCAAGGAACACCAGTTACAGGAAAGGTAACTGTCTTTTCCTCTTTGAGTGCTTGCTTATGTCCATTCAACTTAGGTGACTCCCAAGCAGTATCCCTCGGAGGTGAGTAGGCATTCATGGATGTGTAGACTGCAACACCGCTCTGCCGAACTCTGTCATCCCTGAGTGCTGGCGTAGTAGGCCATGAACATGTGCATCGAGGACCATGTTGCAACTTGACAGATGTCCTGGATTGGGAAATGTGCCAGGAAGGCCTCCGAAGATGCCTGCGCTCTGGTCGAGTGGGCTCTGACAATCGGCAGCGAAGGGACTCCCACCAACTCGTAGCAGATCTGAATGCAAGGGGTGATCCAGTTAAAAACCCTCTGCATGGACACCGAGAGGCCCTTTATCCAATCAGCTGTAGAGATGAAAAGTGAAGTCTACTTACGGAAAGGCTTTGTCTGATCTAGGTAGAAAGCCAGGGCCCTTCTTACGTCCAAAGTGTGAAGGCGCCTCTCTTCACTAGTCTCATAGGGCTCAGAGCAGAAGACCTGAAGGAAGATGTCCTGGCTCATGTGGAAAGTAGAAATGACACCACCTTGGAAAGGCAGGCTGGGTGGGGCCGGAGCTGGACTGTGTCCTTATAGAAGACTGTGTATGGCGGTTCTGAGGTCAGGACTTGCAGCTCGGAGACTTGCCTCGCCGACGTCACCGCTACCAGGAAAGCTACCTTCCACGACAGGTGAGACAGGGAGCACGAGGCCAAAGGCTCAAAGGGTGGGCAATGAGCATGGACAGAGCCAAGGTGAGATCCCACTGAGGGACCAGGGATCGAACGTGAGGAAAAAGTCTCTCGAGACCTCTGAGGAACCTGACCATCATGTCATGGGAGAACACTGTTTGCCCATGAATGGGCAGATGAAGGGTGGAAATGGCCGCCAGATGCACCCTGATAGAGGAGTGTGCCAGGCCCTGGTTCCTCAAATGAAGCAGGTAGTCTAAGATGGACTGCACCAAAGAATGTGAAGGAGAGATGCCCCGTTCGGCCACCCAGCAGGAGAATCTCCTCCAATTTGCCAGGTAAGTCTGTCTGGTCATACAATACGATGGGGGCAAATTTAGCTACGAGTCAGGAAAAAGATCTTGGAGTCATCGTGGACAGTTCTCTGAAGATGTCCAC
>NC_133769.1:2618668-2689841 GCF_003597395.2 Chelonoidis abingdonii
CCTCTGGGGCACCTGGCATTGGCCACTGTCGATAGACAGATACTGGGCTAGATGGACCTTTGGTCTGACCCGGTACGGCTGTTCTTATGTTCTTATGGTCGAGGGCTTTCTGGACCCCTTCCGAACAGGCCCATTCCTCCAGGTTCTGCCATGCAACATGCACGCCGTAAGGTGGAGCGATGCGAGGTTGAGGTGCAAGATTCGACTGTGATCCTATGATAGCAGGTCCGGTTGGTTTGGCAGGATCCATGGAGGGATCACCGACAGGCTCGATAGCATCCCGAACCAGTCCTCGCGAGGCCACGCTGGGGCAATCATGATAACCTGAGCCTTGTCTCTCTTGATTTTCGCTAGGACTTTGCTGATGAGTGGAATCGGGGGGAACATGTACATCAGGTTTCCTGCCCAAGTCAGGAGGAAGGCGTCGGAGAGGGAGCCCTTGCCCAGACCCCGTCTGGAGCAAAACCTGTGGCACCTCCTGTTCTGCCTGGTGGTGAACAAATCCACTTGGGCAGTTCCGCACCACTGGAAGATCATGCTGGCTACCTGCAGGTGGACCACGCACTCGTGATGAGAGGAGAAGTCCCTGCTTAGGTGATCTGCTAGCATGTTCTTGGCACCCAGAAGGTGACACGTGTCTAGGTGGATTCCATGGTCAATACAGAAGTCCCAAAGACGGAGTGCCTCTTGGCAGAGGGTCGAGGATAGTCCTCTACCTTGTCTGTTGATGCAGAACATCGAAAGTGTGTTGTCTGTCAGGACTCCGACCACCTTGCCCGACAGGTGAGGTAGGAAGACCGCGCACACCCTGCGGACCGCCCTGAGCTCTTTGACGTTTATGTGTAGCATTGTTTCCTCTGGAGACCACATACCTTGGGACTGGAGCGTGCTGAGGTGCCATTCCCCCCCCCCCCCCCCAGCTGAGTCCAAGGCATCCAAAACCTACTTGACTGAATGAGGAGTGCTGACAAAGGGAAATCCTTCCAGGACTTTCTCCGGGTTGGTCCACCATCGCAGCAAGATAAGTATAGCTGTGGGGATGGTAACAACCTTTTCCAGGTGGTCCCTGGACTGGAAATAGACTGTCGCCAGCCATTGCTGTAGAGGTCACATCCAGAGCCTGGTGTGGTGCAGCACATATGTGTACGCTGCCATGTGACCTAGTAGGCACAGGCAAACCCTGGCCATGGTCAGGGGAAACACGGAGACTTCTGCAATGAGGTCCATCAGTGCCCCGAATCTCTCCAACAGCAGGAACATCCTGGCACAAGTTGAGTCGAGCACCGCTCCGATGAACTCTATCCTATGTACTGGAACTAATGTGGTGTTTTTGTCATTTACCAACAGGACAAGGCAACTGCAAGTGGTTAAAAGCATCGCGACGTGCCTTTGGACTTGGAGCTGCCCTTGACTAGTCGTTCTTTGAGGTACGGGTAGATCTGGATACCCCAACATCTGAGGTAAGCAGCCACCACCGACATGCACTTGGTAAATATCCGCCTTGCTGTCACTAGGCCAAATGGGAGGACCACAAACTGACAGTGGTTGGGACCTACCATAAACCAGAGGAAGTGTCTGTGTCCCTCAAAGATGGTGATGTGAAAGTACGCATCTTTCAGATCGAGGACGGTGTACCAGTCTCCTGGATCCAGGAAAGGGATGTTGGAGGCCATTCAGAACTTTAGCTTTGCTAGGAAGCAGTTCAAGTCTCGTAAATCCAGGATAGGTTGCAGTCTGCCCTTGACCTTTAGGTTTAAAAAGTAGCAGGAATAGAACCCCTTGTTCCTGTTCTCTGGAGGACTGACCTCCACCGCATCTAGCTGCAGTAACCCATCTAATTCCTGCGTGAGGAGACTCTCGTGAGAAGGGTCCCTGAAGAGGGACAGGGGGGATGGAGTAGGAAGGAGGGGTAGAAATTAACTAAAGGGTGTAACCCCATGCCACCATATTGAGGACCCATTGGTCCGATGTTATAGATGCCCACGCAAGGAGGAAAGGAGAAAGGTGTTTGGCAAAAATGGGGGAGGGAGGATCCTGGGAACAGCCCAGTAGGTCGCCCTTGGGCATACCCTCAAAATGAGCACTTGCCTGCCTGCTTATTGCAGGTTGAGTTTGACAGAGGCCTGCGAAGGCTGTTGGCTAGGACATCTCTTGTAGCCTCTGGATTTTTCATGGAGGTTCCTGGCGAGGGTGGCTCCCCTGGCTCTGAGGCTACTGTGGTTTAAACCGCTTGCGGGCAGGGCCGGGAACATACAGGCCCAGCATTTTAAGGGTCGTGCGGGAGTCCTTTAGGCCATGGAGCTTATTGTCCATCTATTCCGCAGACAGGGCTTGCCCATTGAAGGGGAGGTCTTACATTGACTGCTGAGCCTCTGTGCACAAGCCAGAGAGGAGCAGTCAGGATGCCCAGCACATGGTGACTACCAAGGCCATGGTTCTGGTGGCAGTGTCCACCGCATCTGCCACCGCTTGGAGTGTCGCCCTGGCCACAGTCGTGCTCTCCTCTATAATAGCCCAGAACTCTTTCCTAGAAGCCTCAGGAAGAGAGCCTCAAACTTGGCCATGGCTTGCCACATGTTAAAATCATAGTGTCCCAGGAGGGCTTGATGGTTGGC
Source organism: Chelonoidis abingdonii (assembly GCF_003597395.2). Lineage (NCBI taxonomy): Eukaryota > Metazoa > Chordata > Testudines > Testudinidae > Chelonoidis > Chelonoidis abingdonii. The sequence continues at coordinate 2,621,284 of NC_133769.1, forward strand.
AACCCTAAACTGGAGACTAGAGGATGAATAAATCTTACGCCCAAACAAATCTAGTCTCTTGGAGTCTTTGTTCTTAGATATAGCATTGGGTTGACCGTGTCACTCCCTGTGGTTAACCACTTCTATCACTAGGGAGTTTGGAGCAGGGTAGGTGTACAGGTTCTTGTGGCCTTTGGATGGCACCAAGTACTTGCGCTCAGCCCTCTTGGAGATGGGTGACCGGAAGGAGGGAGTTTCCCACAGGGCATTAGTGATCTTAGAGACCCCATCATGAAGGGACAGAGCCACTCTGGTCAATGCTGTGGAGCAGAGGACATTGCAGAGAGTCTGAAGGCTACTCTAGCTCCTTCACCTGGAGACCTAGGTTGGCAGAGACCTTCTTCAGTTGTTCCTTGGCGCTTTAGCGTCATCTGGAGGAACCGGGGGAAGGCGGCCCATTATAGCCTTGTCTGGCAATGACGAGGAAGATGTTGGTGCCGTAGGGTCCTGCACAAACATTGGTGGCCCAGTGGCTTGTTCCCCTGCTCCCTCTTGAACCTGTTGGGGTCCTCACACCCAAGGCTTTAAGGAGGAGGGTGGGAGAGAGAGGCAGCTGGTCTCTCCAAGGCTCCAGACACCAAGCAGGTGGCCTGGGAGGGCTGGGTGAACCCCCACGGGTTCCATGGGCACCACGGTGCTGGCCACTGTGCTTGAGGCCACTGTGCTAGTTTCGGTGCTGACAATGTAGCTGGTACCACTGGTATCGGAGCTTGTCCCACCATCAGGGAACCTCGCTCCAAACCAGGGCTGGATCCTGAGCGGTCGCTCAGAGGAGACCAGGACAACGGATTGGTGGCTCTGACCTGACTGGTGCCAGTCACTCCGGCCGGAGTCTGGTAGTGCTCGACAGATCCACGACGGCTTGGAGCCGGCTATCTACGTCTCACTGTTGACGAGCAGTACTGGGATGAGAAGTGGGACTGTAGTCAGAATGGGCCCGGTGCCAGGAAGCACCCGCACATGGTGATGCCATGCTCGGGGATCGGCGACCGTCCAAGGAATGGTAACGTCGATCCCTCGATGGGTCCCTGGATCAGTACTGTGGTTTCGGAGATACTGAGTGCTGGGACTAGTACTCTTGTTGGGGGAGGGGAGAGGCACATGCCTCCTAAGCTCTGTGCCCAGTGGCCAGCTAGCTGCACCTCGAGGCTCTCTGCCTGTGCGCAAGGTCCGGGGATCGAATGGGGGTGTGCTGTGTCTGCCTTTCATGGTCAGATATGTGGCGGCTATGGGAGGGCAAGCGCTGGTGGGAGGTTCCCCGTGACGGGGAACGGTGCCACTGAGGTGGGGACCAAAGCGTGACTGGGGAACCACAGGAGCCAGTGTGGGTGGGACCAGGAAGGACATGATCTCCTGCACCACCTGAAAGACCTGTGGCGTGGACAGCACCCGGAGCTGACCAATGCCTCTGTCGCTATCCGAGGTGGCCAGCAGAGAGTGGGCTGGACTACACTGCTCTACCAGAGCTTGGACTCGAGATCCTGACGTGAGTGAAGAATTGGCAGGCATGGGACCTTGCTAACACCCAGTCTTATCCTTTCCCTTGCGGGAGGCTGGAGACCGGCCTTGCCCCACCTTCTTGGGCTTCTTGGTCGGAGCCACAGATGGGGACTGGTGCCGGCCAATGGATGGTCCTAGTGGGGTGATGTGGGTCACGGTAGGTCATGCTACTCGGTAGTTCATGGTACTCGATGCCGAGCTGGAGCCTCCATAAGGAGCCTCTTAAATGAATACCGCACTCCTTCTTAGTCCTTGGCTTGAAAGACTTGCAAATTTTGCACTTCTCACTAATGTGTCCTTCGCCCAAGCAATGCAGACAACTGCTGCGTGGATCAATAATGGGTACAGGTCTCTTGCAGCGATCATAGGGCTTAAAACCTGGGGACTGGAGCATGCCCCATCTCGAGGCAAAGTCCCGTTTGGCACCTACAAAGTCTCTAACTATAGCTAAGGGATTTATAAACACTAAGAAACTATATACACTATAATACAAGAGATAACTAGTTTGTACGAACAAGCAGCAACAGCACTAGCTGAAGCAGCCACAGTTCCAGCACCATCACTGGTGGCAAGAAGGAACCAAGGGTGAGGGGGAACTAGCAGCACCCTATATACTGTGGCATGTGCACGCCATTCCAGGGGGCGCCGGAGCTGCTCCCATGTGGATACTGCGAAGGGAAAAACTTTCAGCACTGGTGCATGTGGCGAACACACACACCTAAGTCGAATGGACATGAGCAAGCACTCGAAGAAGAAATACTGGTTTTAAGTAGTTATTTTTAACATCTCATATATACATCCCTACCCTGATATAACACTGGTCTTTGGAGCCAAAAAAATCTTACCGTGTTATAGGTGAAACCGTGTTATATCGAACTTGCTTTGATCCACCAGAGTGCGCAGCCGCGCTGCCCTGGAGCGCTGCTTTACCACGTTATATCCAAATTCATGTTATATCGGGGTAGAGGTGTACTGTCATGCATAACACGCACATACTTGAATAAATACGAACTCACGTTAACATTCAGGCAATCTCATGCTTCTTTGTATTTTTGTAACTTGAACAAAATCAGCCACCATCATCTGTATTGTCGAATTGTTTACTGACTATGATCTGTGTTTAACATTCCATTGCAGATATTTATAGTCTATGTCAAAAATTCAGAGCAGTTTACTTGAGAACAGACAAAAGTAGCACATGAAACATTACTGGGTCACATGAAGTGTTTACATGCAGTCTGAAATACTGAATTTTATTGGTATGATGAGAAGGCTCTATAATTATAATGGAATTGAATAAAAATAAACAATTACAAATATTCCACACAACAGAAGTGAACTAGACCAGATGCTAATTTTAATTAAAAATTGAAAGACAGAAAAAAAACATTTGAGACGTCAGTTGGCAGACAGTTACCACAACATTTATATTTGTGACTCTAGAGGTATGTGATCCCAGGATATGAAATCATAAATCAGTTTCCGTCCTGCTAATGTGGATGCAACGTTAGAAGAACTTTACTGTAGAAGCCTGTGACATTTATGAAATATAAAATTTGTCTCAACAGCAAAGTATTACCACAAGTGAGAAATGTGTTTACACAATTGCTTTAAGCTCCCTGTACTGCTCATGTCTCAAATGTTCTAGGGAGGTGTGGTACTGACTAGCAGCCAATCTCAGAAATGCTAGTTTTAACATTTATTTCCAAATACATTTTTTCAGCTCATGAATGGGCAAGTTGTTGCATGAATTTACATTACCACACCTGACAAAAGTTGAAATGGTTTTCTTTTAAAACGCATCTGCAGTTGGCGGGGGTGGAGAGCGAGAGGGAGGGGGGAAGAATCAGATTTATGCTCCTTTTGTACATCATTATGACACATGGATTTATAAATTCTAAGGCCAGAAGGGAGCACTGTGATCATTTAGTCTGATCTGCTACATAATATAGGCCAGAGAATTTCACCCAGTAATTCCTGAATTAAGCCCAATAATTAATTTATGGTTGAACTACAACATATTTTTTACAAAAACGTCCAGCAATGACTTAAAGATTCCAAGTGCTGGAGAATAAGAAGAATGTGGCCCGAGAAAGGATTTTGTTTTTCAGCTTGTTTTCTACATTAGAAATTCAGGTCTTGTCCGTCCTGTTTTCTTCAAAGACCGTGACTGTCTACACTAGAGTTTCTTGGCAATAATTTCCCTCTGTTGACAATACTGATATAACTCTAGAGCTAGCGTGGACAAAGCTCTGCCCTTCCTCATATTGAGTAACATTTACTCACATGAGACGGTCCCATAAAAGTAAGGGTTGGAGAGGAATATAAGGCTCATTTGTATCTCCTTTGCACAATTCCCTTTTCCAAAGCTGTACCTTCACCTACCCAAGCACCTAAACAGAACTCTATTTTCCCAAACATTAGCAACCCATGTTCACTAAAGAACTGTAGGCCCAGCAAGACTTGATTCACGAATGCTACTCAGCATGGCTTCATCTTGCTTCTGGCAAGATATACCGTCAGTCTTGGTCTACTCCCTATCAGATACAGAAAGGTCATAATCTGGTTGCTAATAAACATCAGAGTACATGCTTTCAGAACCCACAGCCTAGGTGCTCTCTAAATGAATCATTCCACCCTTTACAGAACAGTACAGAGACAATGCAGTGTGCTGTGCAAACTGAGGATTTACTTCAGAAAAAGTAATTGGAACAGTTCAAAGGCATGACAACACACAGTATCTATGGTTGCTACGCCCACTAAAGAGTCTAGGGAAGGGTTGAGGTCACCAATGGGTTTCTGATGTGCCCCCAAAAAGGGGAGAAGTATAACATTCGTAAACAGCTTAAACTTGGTGCGGGCCGAGGGACATGCTGGCCGCCGCTTCCTGCAGCTCCCATTGGCCGAGAATGGCGAACTGCGGCCTCTGGGAGCTGTGATCGGCCGAACCTGCAGACGCGGCAGGTAAACAAACTGGCCCAGTCCTCCAGGAGTTTTCCCTGAAGAAGCGGCATCCCTAGATTGGGAACCACTGCCCTAAAGCTTTGACTCTGATGGCTTTAAGGATTTTCTAAACCTTGCCAATTATGTTAAAAGGCACGTACGTACATTAAATACACACAACTTATGGACAAGCTGTACAGTGACTAGTATCAGAGCTATAAATAAAGTTTTAAAAAAGTGTCTGAGTGTATTTTGTAGGTGCGACTCCAGAATTATCAAGTAAGAGTGTCACGGATAGCTTAACCATTTAAAAATAAACACAGTAAAAAGGTCAAGTTAAACAAAAGACACAGTATGAGCTTTTAACTCTTTGTGCTCTGGGACTCTTCCTTTCCTGCCGAAGTCTCTATTAAAATTATTATAAGGCAAATAAATTACCTAAAGTTTTCAGTTCCCCCCCTCACCCTCCCAGTGATCTACTGCTGTGGATGTGAGTCGTAATTCATGGGTATTTCTGTCCAATCCAGCAGAATGGAGGCTTTTTTTTTTTTTTTTTTTTTTTTAAAGTTCCTTCCGCTGGCACTGGCACGTTTACTGAACATACCACTCCTAGAAAATCTGAGGAGTCACAGGCCTGGCTTACACTTAAAATGTAGGTTGATATAGTTTTGTCACTCAGAAGTGTGAAAAATACTCCTCAGTGATGTAGCTATGCCGACCTAATGTCTGGTGTACACACAGCTAGGTTGATGGAAGAATGCTCCTTTTGACCTAGCTATCAATGCTTGGAGAGGTGGATTACCTACAGTGACAGATCATTGCTATATCTACCATCTACCCTATGGGATTAGTGCAGAATAGCTATGGTGCTGTAGTCCCCATAGCATAGACAAGCCCACAAAATGACATCAATTTGGTACTGAATCCCCCCCCCCCCACCATTCAACCAATGTGTAGATATCATTATTGTGATACAACAGCCATATCTGATATTCTTTCTTGCCCTGACTTGAAGGAACATGTACTGAAATACCAGAAAAATATAGGGAGAGGCTTGTCCAGAGCAATGGATCCACTGTAGAAGAGGCTTTTTTCTGCATAGAAGCGATCATTCGTGGAAAGCAGCAAGCTGTGACTGACACGCAACCACAGCATAGAGAAGTTAACAAAATAGTGCACAATCACAAAAATAATCATGGCAACAAAGGATATAGAGGGGTGAGTGTCAGTTGGACAAACAAGCCCCCACCAAAAAACTAGAAATCAAGATTAAAAAGCCATATAGACTAATTAGCTATGAACTCAAATTATTACTTCCCAGAAGGAATATTTCATCTCTCTTTCTCCGCCTAGTCTGAGAATTCGCTTACACTCAGATAGTCAGAACAGCTAAACTACAACAAGCAATCTTCCCTTTCCAAAGAATTGGCTTGGATTGTTTCCCTGGAAGCAGCTTTCTGACCCTAAACACCCATAACATTTACTTGTGTCACATTTTAACCTTAAACACATTGTTTCTATATGAAAGAGTTACACACATCATAAAGTCCAGTTTGCTTGAAGTGCAATAGTGTGTGCCTAAGGGTTTGGCTATACTTGCAGGTGTGCAGCGCTGGGAGTTAAAGCTGTCTTTGTACAGCTGTGTAGGGAAAGCGCTGCAGTGTGGCCACACTGACAGCTACCAGTGCTGCAGTGTGGCCACATTTGCAGTGGTGTTGGAAGTGGTGCACTATGGGCAGCTATCCCACAGAGCACCTCTTCCCATCCTGGCACTGTGGGTTGTGGGAAGGGAGCAGAGGGTGCGGGTCATTCTGCTTCCTGTCCCAACGCCCCGTGACGCATTGCTTCACATCCCAGTAATCCCTGTTTTTCTGTCCACGTTTGGCGCCATCTTGCCTCTTTCAACGGTTTCTGTGCAGCGCGTTTTCTGTGGGAAATGGAGCCCAAACTGCTGAGGAGTATGCTGACGAGTCTCGCCAGCACATCATGTTTGGCATTTGAGCTATTCCTTAAGATCCAAAGTGACAGTGAGGAGTCCAACGATATAGTGAGTCGCATAATGCGTATGACATGAAATTGCTTGTGGCATTCACAGACATGCTCTGCACCGTGGAATGCCGCTTTTGGGCTCAGGAAACAAGCATTGAGTGGTGAGATCACATCGTCATGGAAGTCTGGGATGACGAGCAGTGGCTGCAGAACTTTCAGATGAGAAAAGCCACTTTCATGGGACTGTGTGCTGAGCTCGCCCCCACCCTGCGGCGTAAGGACACGAGATTGAGAGCTGCCCTGCCAGTGGAGAAGCAGGTGGCTATTGCAGTCTGGAAGCTGGGCAATTCCAGACAGCTACTTGGGTACCGATCGGTCGGGAACCAGTTTGGAGTGGGAAAGTCAACCGTTTGGAATCGTGTTGATGCAAGTTTGCAGGCCATTAATCGCATCCTGCTAGTGAAGAACCGCGTGACTTTGGGGAATGTGCAGGACATTGTGGATAGCTTTGCCAAAATGGGTTTCCCTAACTGTGGAGGGGCGATAGATGGGGACGCGTATTCCTTTGATTCTGGCACCACCCCACCTGAGCATCAGAGTACGTTAATCGGAAGGAGTATTCTCCAAATGGTTCTCGCCAGGTGCTTGTGATATGCCCGTGGCTCATGAGAAACCGTACACAGGGAGCCTTGACAGCAGCAAGGAACGGTTTTTTCAACTACAGGCTGAGCCGGTGCAGCCGAATGACTGTGGAGTGTGCTTTTGGCCATTTAAAGGGGCGCTGGGCGATCTCTGTATGGGAAGAAGGACTTGGGGGAAAGCAGCATCCCTGTGGTTTTATTCGCGTGCTGTACCCTCCATAATATTTGTGAAGGGAAGGGGTGAAAAGATTCAGTCAGGCTTATGGACCTCCCAGGTTCAACGCCCTGGCTGCTGAATTTGAACAGCCAGAGAGCAGGGCTACTAGAGAGCCCAGCACAGGGCTGTAAGGATTAGGGATGCCTTGAGGGAGGAATTTGAGGCTGAAAACAACAGTAATATTTGGTGCCTTGCACAGGAGTGAAGTACAGTGGTTACAATGTTAGTAGGAATCTGTGTTTCCTAAGCTGATTTGCAGTGCCTGTTTCTTTCCTGGGCTAAGGTATCTTTGACTTTCTGCAATAATAAAGACTCTTTTCAAAGCCAGATTCATTTATTGAAAGAAAATAACTTTATGACAGACACACAAGTTTTTGGGGAACCTAAAAGGCAGGAGGTGGGGTGGTGAACTGTACAGTCACAGGTTTGAATTATGTCCTGTCTGGAGGCTGTGCAATGAACTGCTCCTGCTGCACTTCAGGATGGCTATATTGCATGGTGAGGGGGGTTGAATGCAGAGGGTAAGGGTCATAGTTCTCAGGGCTGCTTGGTGAATGTACAGGTATTGGAGGCAGCTGATGGTGGTGGTAAGAACCTGGATGCTGGGGAAGGGGGTTTTGAGCTGACATGGGGATACAAGGGAAAGAGCTTTGGGACAAGGGTGGCAGGGGGCGGGCACGATAGTGCTCCCGCCTGCATGGCTACGAGCGCCTGGATAGAGTCTGCTTGGTGCTCCAGGAGGCTTATCAGCTGCTTTGTGCTTTTCTTCCTGTCCACTGCATTTCTCTGGTAGACCCTGCTTTCCCTTTCCCTCCAGTCCTGCACTTTTTGATTCTCTGTGACAGTGTGCTGCATAACTGCTTGCAGCATGTCTTCTTTGCTTTTTCGCGGCTTCTTCCAGAGGTTTTGTAGTCTCTCAGCCGTTGATAATACAGGCAGCTGAGATCTCAAGGTTGCATTTGTAAAGGCAAAAATGTAACACTTAACAGAGGCAGCACTGTTTATACCAGACAGTTATTCCCCCGCAGTTAAGGAGAGTAACAGTCTTCACAATAGCATAATTTTCCCATCCCAAAGAGAGTGCACATAACCCAAGGGAGCCCCAAAATGGTGAGTAAGGGGGACTGATTGTTTCAGGGCTGTACTGTCCTCGGGGTTTCTGTGCGTTGGGGAAAGCAAACAGCTGCAGGGGACACCTACACTGAACACTATCCCAGCATTTTCCACAGGAGTTGATCCTGAAAGATATCTCTCTGCTGCGGGTCACTTAGGAAGCACGGGAGTGTCTTCTACTGCAATGCGGATTCCGCCCTGACCCCTATGCAGCTTGCCTGTGTCTTGCAATGGTCCCCCCACCCCTCGTGGCACAGTGGCAAGGACGCGTTAGCCTGACTGGGACAAGGACCACAGTGGCTCTCCCAAGAAACCTGAGCAAGCGCATTGCCCACGCTCTGGCTGAAACTTTTGAAGAGATTACCAAGGCCAATTACCGCGACGTGATAGACCACATCAATGCGCTGTTCCGCATCTAGGCATGCATGCATGCATGCAGAACCCTCCCTTCTCTCCCGCAAAATTTCCATCCTGAAAATAAAAGCCGCTTACCGGGAACCGGCTCCTCTCTTTGTCCTTCACCAAGTACAGGCTGCTGTGACTGGCTACCTTCCTCCTGGCTTGAGAAGAGCTCATGGCTGCATGCCTCCTGGGACTCTGGGGTGTCTCCCCCCACCCCAGTACCCTCACTCTCGCTTTCCTTCTCCTCCTCCCCCCGCTCTGAAGTGTCCATCGTGGTCCTCAGAGTGGAGATGGGGTCATCCCCAAGTATCATGACCAGCTCTTTGTAAAAACGGCAGGAGCACCGGAGCGGCGGTTTCCCTCGCGGGCTTTGCAGTAGGCACTCCGCAGCTCCCTCACTTTAACCTGCACTGCAGCATGTCCCGGTCATGGCCCCTTTCCAGCATGGCCCTTGATATCTGCCCATAGGTATCGTAATCCTATGGCTGGAGCGCAGCTGGGACTGCACAGCTTCCTCCCGTAAACACTGATGAGGTCCAGCAACTCGTCATTGCTCCATGCTGGGGCTCGTTTGCAAGTGGAGCCATGGTCACCTGGAAAGATTCACTGATTGCACTCCACATCTGGCTGAGCAAACAGGAAGGGGATTTTTAAAATTCCTGGGGCATTTAAAGGGTGGGTCTGACGCTTGGTCACCTGAGACCAGGGCAGCAGAGTTCGAACTGATGAGCAGTGTGGCTGAACAGGCATTCTGGGATACCTCCGAATACCTCTGGTGGCCAATAACAGCGCTTTTAGTGGTTACACTGATGGAGCAGCGCTGCATCAGCAGCGCTATAGTTGTTATTCCCCAGGTCGAGGTGGAGTACAACCAGCGCTGTAGCCAGGGAGATACAGCGCTGTATATGCTTTGCAAGTGTGGATGGTGAGTGAGTTGTAGGCTGTAAAGCCACCACCAGCACTGCAACTCTCCAGTGTAGCCAAGCCCTAAGTGAAATATGAATTAAAGCAGAATTTGAAGTGTCATTTTTACCACTATTATTTTACATTTCAAGTGCCCATCACTTGAACGTGTTCATATGCTTCCTTGGGTTTCTTTCACCAGACATTAAACATTGGGGAATTTCTAGGGGCCAGATAAACTACAAGAGCAGGACATTTGAACCTGATAGACTAATACGTTGAACACCACCATGCTTGACTTACCTTAAAATCTAGGCTGCAGAGACTGACAACATCATCATCTTTCTCTCGACGCTTCCTTTTCTGTAATAAAAGAAACCAATCATATCTAACCATTTGATTATACTGTAGAAAGCATGCCTCCCTATACACACACACACACACACACACGGCCTGATTTTGAAACCAACCTAAAGATGCCCTCCTTACTGCACCTGCAGAACTATGAGTGAAAATAATTGCACGAGTAATTTTGCAATGGCAAAAATCATTTAGTCTTGTCATTTTATTGCATCCACAAATCATACATTTATAAGTTTACTTGTTTCTTTATGCTCCCCATAATTATGACTGTGAAGAAAGAACCAAAAGACAACAAGGAAAAACTAAAGCAATGGAGACTGAAGTGCATTCATGTGGCAGTTAGCTCTCTGAATGGATTCAGGTATTTACTTAACTAAATGAGATACTTTTTATGGTTTCCAAGCTCAGCAGTTAATAAAGCTGGGATTCTGAAAGGGGTCTAAGGGAGTTAGGTGCCAGCTCCCACTGAAAGTCAATGGTAGTTGGGGTTCTAGAACCCTGAACGGGACTTAGACGATACCATTATTCCCCAAAATGTACCTCCATCTCCTTGGATGAGCTCCTCAGAGGAGCCTAAGGTGGCCTCGAAAATCCCAGCAATGTTGGTGAGAGTACAGCTTGGGGTATAAGGGTATCTTCTAGTTCCCCTTCTGTATTCCAAGAACCCCACACTTTATTTTAGAATGTTTTCACTTATGCCACTGGGCAACTCTTTCCCACCCCAATAAGTCTTCTTACCAGTACATATTAGACAAATTTATGTTTAAATATTAATTACAAAAGTACAGAAATCCATTAGCTCACATTAGTATTTTCCTTCCAGAGTACCAAACAGAAGTTAGAGTTTCCACAGTTTTCAGTCATTTTATTGTCTGAATATTTTAGTTCTAAAAGATAATACACAAACTCTCCAGTAGAGTGACTGAGGTCCACTTGCTGATTGAGGAAAAGCTTCTTATAAAATATATATGTACAGCATTTCATTTGTGAGGCTTATATGGAACTCAATGCCATTATTTCAGAAGAGATTTTTGGCTGGCTTGATAATGTGTGCAGGTTCGTATTTGTTTTTTAGGTTAAGTTCAATAAAAAGTTCAAAATAGATTTTTGACTAGAACTTGCAACAATACAAGATACCACATCTTTTTGGTTTCGAGATCCCCCCCGCCTCCTTTATGCAAGTCAAGTATACTAATGTCTTCAACACACAGCTCTGGACCCAACCTCGGGCTCTGAAGCAAAGCCAAGGTTTTGTTTTTAAACTGGCTAGACTTGGGTAATAAGTACTGCATTGTCCAGTTCCTCATTCCCCCTGCCCAACACAGTTTCAAAACAGAGCCAGCTGTATAATTCTCACAGGGCGCCAAGACAGAAACAGATTCCAAAAAACCCACCTGTTCAAACTGCTCAAATCAGAAGGCTTAACCAGCATAGCAGAAGGAAAACCATGATAAACACTGTTTTATGACACTATGTGTCTGGCTAGCAATAGTCACAATCAAAGACATGATATGTAAACCCTCTTGAGAAACTCAGGTCATGTGGAAAATATATTTCTATGAAAGGTATTAGACTATAAAAAAGTCAGGAAGTATTATTCAGGCTACCACAGAGGTAATGAAAAAAGCATGAACATTTTTTAAATGAAACTCTTGGAGGGAAAAGTCTTTCCAAAACAAGTAAGCAAAACAGCATAAAGACAGACACAAAAGAATGCCATTAGTATTAGCTTTATATAACCGTTAGGGGTGGAATGTAAAGATCCAGTAATATGTCAAACAAAATTCTGCAAACAATTCTAGTCATCTCATTTCCCCCCACTCATTCTGTATTACCCAGGAACACTTGCATGAAAATAGCTGGCAAATACCTAAAGAACAAAGAACTTTCTGCTGCTTATTGTCAACCTGGGATTCCTAGAAGAGGAATAGAACTTCAGGTGAGGAATGTGCATCAGGACCGAAACTTACTCCCCAAAGATCAAAGACTTTGTTTTCAGACAAATGTCTCTTGTAACAAAAACAATATGTTGTTAGCAGTGTTGTCCTAGCCCTGTTGGTCCCAGGATATGACAGAGACAAGGTGGGTGAGGTAACATATTTTATCTTTTACCTCACCTACCTTGCCTCTCTACAAACAATATGGTCAGTATTGGTTTCAAACACGAGAACATGCGAAGGTTTCCAATGAGCAGGTCTCACATCAACGCCAAGGTTCAACCCAACTTTCAATGGGACTTATCCCCTGGGCACTGATTGTGTACAGGCATTGGAAAGTTTGAAAGAGGAGGGCTAATGCAGGCATGCAAGTAGGGGAGGAGTTTAAGTTAGGAGGCTTTGTTGTCCATTGGAACCAAAGAACTAGGCCAGGTCTACACTATAAACTTCAAAAACATAAGTATGTCACTCAAGGCTGCGATGAGGTGTCATGTGGTGATCAATATAGGTATGCCAGTAAAATACCCTTGTGTAGATGCAATTACACCAGCATAGCTTATTTCACTTGGGGAAGGAGGGGCCTTGGCTGGAATAAGCTCTAGTGACAAAATAAGTTTTGCGAGTATAACTGCATCCACACTAGATGGACTGTGGATATGGTATGCTGGTATAACTATACTGGCAAAGCCTTCCAACTGTAGATGTGGCCCTAGACTCTGCAGCAAGGGTGGGGACTCGTGGCCAACAGGACTCAGGGATTCATCCTCCATTATCCATACCCTCTTTTAGCTGTTTTTGTCACCTATCCAAGCTCATTTAAGTAAAACTGGGACATCCTCTATATACAAGGACTCTCCTTACAGTTGATAATTCTGTGGAGGAAAGTCCCAGTCTGAAATATTTCCTCAGGTCCATCCAGAACTTGTCTCTAGCAAGTCACAAGCGGCTTGTCAGAAAGAGAAGCTGCCTCCAGAGCAGAGCTGAAGTTCTAGGGTGCCCATTAGCTCTTCAGGATGAAGGAGAAACTATGTGCACTGAGATTAAGAGCAGGTAATTGAGATTGATAGTGGGAACTGATGGCAGAGTGCAGATAAACAGTTAACTCATTCAACACCAGTCTCCTTGATTTTTGCAGTTTCCATTAGTGGGGCATGCAGTCTAGTAGCACTAAATCTAATTTAGGGCATGGCTACACTTGCAAGTTGCAGCGCTGGTGAGGGGGTTACAGGGCTGCAACTTAGCAGGTGTCTACACTTAAAAGCTCAGCCAGCGCTGCAACTCCCTGTTTGCAGCGCTGGCTGTACACCTGTGTCTGCTTCCGGTGTAGGGAGTCCAGCGCTGCGTGCAGCAGCGCGGTCATCAGGCTGGACCTCACCCGTGTTATTGCTCCAGTAAAGGTACTTATCCAGCATTCCTTCAGCCTCCCGGCACGCTTTAAGCACTCCACTGCCGGCTCAGCTGATCCATCCTTAAAATCCCCGAATTGTAAAATCCACTCCTGTCCAGCGAGGCATGGAGTGCAATCATCAATCAGCAATCCATCCCCACGCCCCAAACGTTCCCAGCAGAGCACTGCCGAACTGCTGGACTAATTAGTGCTATACGGGAGAAAAACAGCCATCCCAGCGGCTCACCGTAGAAATATGAATACTACGTCCAGATATCACAAGTCAATGCAGACAGCTATGACGAGATCCATTCAGTGAAGGGTTAAGGTGAAAAGAGCTGAGCAAGTGCCTACACAAAGCCCGTGATGAAACCGATCCGCCTGGTGCTGCCCCACCTACCTCCGGTTTAAACAAGAGCCGGATGCGAAACGGAGTAACCCACTGCCAATCCAAGGAGTATCGGACAGTTCACAGCCGGGAGACAAGGGTGAAGGGAGACCGAGCGTGGCACAGGGAGAGAATAACAAGGGCTGAAATGTGCTGCGACGCAATCAGGATTCTTGTTTAACACAGGAGGAAGCAAGCCAAATCCGGGAGCCTACTTAGAGGAACACACGGACCGTGCCAGTTAAGAACTTTATTCAAACAACTTATGTGTTTCTGCTGCAGAAACTCCCCTCCTAACCTCCCTGCCACCAGGTACTGAAAAAAGCCCGGCAGACCCAACTCAGAGTAAGACTAAATCTACAATATAACAATTAAAAAGTTATATACAAACTAATCACCAACTCCTTATACACAGGACCTACTAGAGTATCAAACACCGACAAGGAGAATACACATCTTAATAATACCGAGAATAATCTGCTAGCATAACGACATAGTTATTTAAGTTTCCATAATAATGAATATATTATACCACCTCAAACAAGTATATCAATCATCAGAAAATAATCGAGAAAGTCGCACAATATTCACACAAACGCAGACACTCTTTATCATACAGACCATCCCTACAGAGTAGAAATGCAATGAGCCCCCCCCCCACCCCCGAGCCGCGTGCAAGATGGCTTTTTTCCCAGCACCTGGTCTGCCTAAGCCCCTGCCAGCCAGGTACTGAAAAAGCCAGGCAGGCACCAGCCCGACCCCTCCCCGGAGCTGCGTGTAAGATGGCTTTCCCCAGCACCGGTCTGCCTTAAGCCTCGTGGCCAGCAGTACTGAAAAACCAGGCAGGCACCCAGCCACCCCCCACCCTCCGAGCCACGTGTGCAAGATGTTTTTTTTTCCAAGCATCATTTTGCTTTCCCCAAACCCCATGGTTTCCCAAACTTCCTTTCCCAGGAGTGCGCATGTGTTATTCCAGCACAGACCAATCAGCAACCTCTCCCCTGTGATCAGCGGTGTAAACTCACCATTTTATTCTATCATCTTTAGAGCGTCCAGCAAGTGGTAGGTCACACTGTGTTTTTGAATGACTACAATCTCTACAAACAATGGTTCCTCTGTATTAATTTATTCTGTTTTTAAGTGACCTTGAGTCCCGCTGGCAAGACATTCTGAAGGCTAAGAAACTTACGAAAGAACCTAGGAAATCGAAAACAGCTTGTGAAAGCAGTTATTAACATGTATCACAGACAGAAAAGATACATGATTGGAGGAAAGACGTAGCTTAAAAAGGATCAGGAAGCAAAGACAGCCAGAGATCGATGCTAACCTCATGGAACGCAACACAGAGCTCATCAGACAATGGTGACATGCAGGCAGACCACAACCATGGATGCCTCAGCCCATCCCAAAACAGCACATGTGGCCCAATGTCCTCAAACACCCCTTCCCAGCATCGGCTTACCACCACCCCTCCCAACACCAGTAACGTTCACCTCACAGCCCTGATAACTACGACCGTTACCCATGCACTCACACCCATCACCATGCAGCATTTAATCCCCAAGTGCAGCAGCAGGCAGTGCCCCAAGTGCAGCAGCAGGCAGTGCAACCCCAAGGAAGAACATATTCAAACCTGTGAGTGTAATGCTAATCCCGTACCCCCCTTCCTGTTATGTACTGTATTTTTAATAAGGATTTCTTGTCTTTTATTCACTGTTTATTATTACAGAAACTGTACATCACTACAAGATAAATAGGAACTGCAAATCAATGAAACCACTGCAGGTAACTGCTGTGAGCAATGCTCTAACTGCAGTGGAAGCACTCAACATTACTGTTGGCTTTCAGCCTCAAAGTGCTCCTAGGCATCCCTTATCCTTGAAGCACTGTGCGGCCTCTCTAGTCGCCCTGCTCTCTGGCTGTTCAAATTCAGCTCCGCTGAACCTCGGAGGTCCATTCGTCAATGAAGTTTCACTCTTCCTTCACAAATATATGGAGGATACAGCACGCGGTTATAATCGCTGGGACTGCTTTCCCCCACATCTAGCTTCCGTACGACTCTCCACTCCCCTTTAAACAGCCAAAAGCACACTCCACGGTCATTCTGCACCGGCTCAGCCTGTAGTGAACCGTCCTTGCATGTCAGTCCTTTGTACGGTTCATGACACGCATTAAGCGTAAACGGGTTCCCAAGGACACACGGTATTCGACTCCACCATGTGATCTTCCGGTCTGGGAAAAATCCTGCCTGCAGCTTCTGAACAGCCACTGTTCTGAAGCCGTCATCATGCACCCGTTCTGCATCTGTGAAATCAGTGACGCCATGGTATCCCAAGCGCCTGGAGCACATAGGAAAATACCTTCCCCTTAATGTACTCGGTGGCCAGGTGGGGTGGTGCCAGAATAGAATATGCGTCCATCTATTCCCCACAGTTAGGGAAACCATTTGTGCAAAAGCCATCCCAATGTCCGCACATTCGCCAGACTCACGTTTCTTCCGAACAGATGCGATAACCTGAAATTGCATCAGCATTCCAACGGTCGACTTCCCTCCAAACTGTGCGACCGATCGGTACTGTGGAGTAGCCTAGCCCGACTGCATACCACCGTTCTCCTGCAGGGCAGCTCTCAGTTCGTGTCCTTGCGCTGCAGGGTTGGGGCGGCTCAGCACAAGTCATGAAGTGCTTTTCGCATCCAAGTTGTGCAGCCACTGCTCGTCATCCCGACTTGCAGACGATGTGATCCCACCACTCAGTGCTTGTTCGCGCGAGCGCGAGAGCGGCGTTCACGCGCAGGCACGCTGTTACTGCACCAAGCATTTACTGTCAGGTCGTCACCATCTACTTCATCATCTGATCTCCACGTCACTTTGGAGCAAAGGATAGCTCCACGCAGACTGATGTGGGCAACATCTCAGCAATGTCCTCAAGCAGCTCGAGCTCCTTTCTCTTGAAAATCACGTGATCAGACCACAGTGCACCAAACCGGGTTGAAAAGGAAGCGATGAACCCGCACGGGTGGTTGAACAGGAAGCAATGACCGCAACCCCGGCCCCTCCCACAACCCACAGCGACAAAATGGGACGAGGTGCTCTGTGGGATAGCTGCCCACAATGCACCACTCACAACAGCGCTGCAACTGGTGCAAGTGTGGACACACTGCAGCGCTGGCCGCTGTCAGTGTGGACACACTGCAGCGCTGGCCGTACACAGCTGTACGAGCACAGCTGTAACTACCAGCACTGCAAAACTGCCAGTGTAGCCTCAGCCTTAGAGTTAGAGAACAAAACATTAGTATACAAACAGCCAAAATGAAAAGCAGAAAAAAACATACATAGAAAATGGAGATAAATAAGTTCATTGCTTCAAATGCTTTCAATCTGTGACCCTGGAGCAGGTTCATTTGAGAGGATATAATTTGTAGGGCTAATTATTGCGATTCAAAAATGAATATTAAGTTAATCTGTAACCATCAGATAAAACCTTAGAAAGTTTTTTTTAGTCAGGATTTTATTTCCCCTACTTCACTACATTATTATTCACACAACCTCATAAACATATATGAAACGTCAATGCCCATTCCCTGAAGAGTGACCAGTGAAATACAAGCCAAAGAGGGCAATAGGGAGAATACAGGACAAGCGTTACCACAGTAAGGCTTATGGATGCTTCAGTTATTATACCCATAAATAAGCTACAGCTTTTCAGTATTACAAAATGTTACTTCTGTAGTCCTGTTCTAAACCCTGTTTCAAGTACCAGCTCAGTCACATTTACCCTGCTAAGTGAGCAAAAGCAGTAGCCTAAATAAAAACAATGGGAAGTACCATCTTGACACTCAGAGAGCCACAAGCATATGATCAAGTTAAGGCCAACAAGGCAGATCAGCTCTATTATGTACGATTCACTAGCTACTCAAGAGTCTCAGAATGTCTCAGTGAGGAAGTGTTCATATTTGCCTAACCAGAAAGAGAACAATATGTTTCCTTCTTCCTTATGCAGGAAGAAGGAACCTTATTTATTGACAAGCTTTTGACATACAAATACAGTGTATGCTTTACTCACCAGAGTGAAGTCCCACTGGGGCCCAGGAGTTAGAAATGTGAAAGAGCTGCCTCGTCGCAGAGGATATCTGTGAGTTGAGAACGTATAAAAGTAAATAAAGTAGCTACAATTCATTCCCCCTTTCCCTTTTTAGTTGTTTTAAAATCCTGTGGTGTAACAACATCCCATGCTAACCCTGTCAAATCTGAGCAAGGGTCCCAAATCAGCTCTGAATACTGGTAACCTCTGCGACAAAACACATTTCCTGTGGCTTTTTTCAGCTCAGGGTAACCAACTTATAATAGCCAAAGTCCAACATGAAGTACCTCATTTCAAATGGATGGAACCTGGCCTGGAACAGAACCATCCCAAGGAGACAGACCATGCTAAAAAAAATAACCAATACCAGGAGGATACCATCTGAGATTCAATCTTCTGTTTCTGAATTCTTCCTCAGAGGCACAACTGTAACCTGAAGGGAGGGTACGATTTGAGAGAATGCCCAAACAATCTTGATTGTTGCCTGACAGATCAGAAGGTTGCTGCTTCTTAACTTAATCATAGAAGACGCTGCCAGGATTTTAAGAATCCGACTCAGGTGTCAAAGCCCCTCCCTTACGAAGAAAACCATGAGCCTCAAGCTACACTTACATTACAGCACTTACTGTGGATCAGCTGCATCCAGCAGCGATTGTGATGGAGATGATCTAAGAGAAGCAGTAGCTATGTCTCTCCAGCTGACATAGCTCTGTCTACAGCGGCGCTTAGGTTGGTATAACTTACATTGCTCAGGAGTGTGGATTATTCACAACCCTGAGCGACATAAATTATACTTAAGTAACCTGTAGCGTATACGAGATCTCAGACTTCTCTTCTGATGGGCTTCTGGATTAAAGGATTACAGGCCACAGAGCCAGTGGGTCAGTGGCGTAGCCAGGTTTTCAGGGTAAAGGGAGCAAAAAACATAAAAAAGGTGCCCCCCTTGGCTCCCTCTCTGGCCATGCCCCCTTGCCTCCCCCTCTGGCCACGCCCCCACACCGGACCCCCTCTCTCACCTTCCTTTCTGCGCTTTTGCGCCAGCCTGCCGCCCCACAGCTCCTCCAGCCGTGTGGTGGGCAGCGCAGCCAGTAGGCACGGCTTCCGAGATGGCCTGCCGCCCCGCAGCTCCTCCAGCCTTGCGGCGGGCAGCGTGGCTGGCAGGCGCCGCTTCCGTGCCGGGCTGCCGCTGCTGCCCCGTGGCTCCTCTGGCCATGCGGCCAGCAGGCGCCACTTCCACGTCTTCCGGCCAGAGCGAAAACAGCTGCTTCCACTCAATCCCACCAGCTACGCTACTGCAGTGGGTGAATACTCCACTCCTTATGAGCAATTGTCCACACAGACATTTTGTCTGGGGCAAGAGGAGCACCTCTTGGACCTCAACCTCACCCCCATTTGCCATCTATTTATTATTAATTATATTACCATAGGGCCCACGAGCCCTCCTCAAGGACCAGATCCCCATTGTGATAGGTGCTGTATAAAAATAGAACAAATACAGTTCTTGCCCCAAGGAGATTACTCTCAAAGTAAAAGATGAGAAACAACAGATGGCTATAGACAAGGAAGCCCAATGAAACAATACAAGGCAGCATGACTAAACAGGTCAAAAATCTGAACCAATCAGCTATACTAAGTGATAACTTTCCTAACTATACAAGTTTAGGAAACTAAACATCCCACACCAATCCTGACATAGAGAAGTAAAAACATCTGGCCTCATTTTCCAATCTCAACGGAGATGAAATCAATGGAAGCTGCAGGTCCTCTGAATCTTGAAAATGAGGCTATCAGCTTTTGCATAAACTTGCAACTGAAGCTTGCTCTTACAATAAGTCATCCTCATCAACAAAGCAAAACTGTCAAAAAGCAATATTTTCAGAATAATGTTAAATAAAAATATCCTGGGACCGATACGGCCACACCACCACTGTCTCCATCTAAGTCAGGGGTCTCAAACATGCAATGGAGTTATTTGCTGTGGCCCACCAAGCTCCCCTCACCCGCCACCCCCCTAAGCCCCCCAGCGAGCTGAGTCCCTGTTCCTCTGCTTACCTCCAGGCACTTCCCGCCGCCAAACAGCTGTTTGGAGGCACTTAGTGCTTTCCAGGAGGGAGGGGGAAGGAGCGAGGAGCCACGCTCTTAGGGGAGGAGTCAGAGGAGGGGCGGGGATTTGGGGAAGGGCTGGAGTGGAGGCGAGGAGGCAGAGTTGGGGTGGGGACTTTGGGGAAGGGTTTGGAATGGGGCGGGCAAAGGGTGGGAAGAGGAGGGCCAGGGATGAGACTTTATGGAAGGGGTGGAGTGGGGGCGGGGTCAGGGGCAGTAGGCTTTTGTACCTTTATATGAAAAGGTGTCAGTAAAGCGGCCCTCGGACCAATGTACTACCCCTCATGTGGCCCTCGTGGTGATCTGAATTTGAGATCCCTGATCGAAGTCATTCTACAGTACTAGCACTGTGCTGACCCAACAAGTTGTGTTCCAAATTTCACTGTCTAGTGGATTCAACATACATTTCCAGCAACATTTAGTTTATTCTGGATATCGTATTAAGAGGCACTTTTGCCCAAAGTTTAGTTTCTGCATCTCAAACTACTAGTCCAAAACAAAGGGTCGCTCCCTCTTTCTGACATCGTCAGTTGAATCAGCTAATAGGGAAGATTTTACAGCGCTGTGTTTTCTTTGTGAGCTTGTGACTAGAGCTAGTTTGAAAATGTTAGACAAAACAGTTTCATCAGAAAATTCCAGTTCACTGGACTGAAATGTTTAACCCAATCTATTACAGATTGGGATTTCCCTTAGCACCTACAGTGCCATGGCCTATGCGTAAAGGAGAGCTATCACTCCTGAGAGACTGACAAATTTCCAATAGCAGGGTTGGGGAAGACAAGAGAGGATATTTTTGAGGAAACAGTGACAGCATCCCAACAGAGGGCCACAAAGACAGACATGTGGAGTGATGGTTTCCTGCAGCATTCACAGGACTGAAATGGAGCACATGGCCCTGGAAAGACATGACGCAGAGGCAAACAGCTGTGATGGAGCATCTTTGTTACAAAGGTCAAGCACTGCACCCCAGCCTTGCGTTGTCCTGCAAATTAAGGAACACACATCATATTAGAACCACCATCCTAATTACTGGTCTTTCCCACAACAATCAACCGTTCTGGAAATGAAGAACACCTCGAAGCGCATCACCTACAGAATCTGTGAGCACTCCATCACTTGGCCATGTCACAGTTCCATTGGTCTTGAATTTAAAAAACTAAACAAAAAACAAAAACAGGCAAAAATCTTGAAGTAGTGTAATTCTTTCCCCTGTTGTTTGTGTAACCCTGAAGGAGATTACCTAGATTCCTAGGGCTCTGTGTGCTGGCAGCTCAGTGAGAAGCGCACTGTCCCTGGTAGGGAGGGGGAGCCACAGCACACTCAGAATCTGCCCAGCAACCAATAGGGAGCGAGAGGCCCTTCCCAGCGAGTTCAGGAAAGGGGAAAAGCCATTTCTGAGTTAGTCTGGAGCCAGCCAGGGCCAGGGCCAGGGCAGGACTGGCTGTGTGGGGAGCTGGTGAGTCCCAGGCCTGCATGCAGGGTTCCCCCTGAGAACTGGCCTCTAGGGACCTAAAAGCAAGATCTCTCAGCTGGGTTTTCCTTCTCCACCGAGGACTCCCAGTTTGTAGAGTTTTCCTGGGAAATTTCCCCAGCCAGACTGAGCTACCCTCCAGCTCCGTAGGTGAGACCAGTCGCCACTTGGTCAGCTCTGCTCTGGCTGCTAGTCCAGGGCTACTGCCTGCTGGGAGCGTGTCTGGATGCTGGGCTAGGAGACTACAGTTCGGATTTTAGTACGGTTGTGTAACCTGCACCTTGAGCCCTGCACCCCTTTGTGGTGAGGGGAAATCCTGGGACTGAGGCAGCCTGACTCCTGCCTGAAGAGGATCACTGCCAGCAGAGATCAGTGCCTCTGCAGTGACCGAGGAGTCCAGAGTCATCTCTGAACCTGAGGATCATTCATGGAGTTCGTGAGTGTACCATCTTTTAGTCAGTCAGTCAGGGAAATTGTTTTGGGGACACCCTACTCCCTGAACTGTGTCCTCAAGCCAGGGAGTGAGGGTTTGGGGATTTTATAACCTGCTGCATATTAAACCCTGTGGAAGGACTTACCACCTCCTCCCACTTGTGAGTCCTTTGGGCTGTAGGCCTGTCTATCAAAACCTGTAAGCAGATTGGCATTAAAGAAGGCAACTAGATGGAGAGGGGGTGCTACATTTGTTAACATTATATATTTTGATACAACTCTGCTGAAGAGTTTCATGGAGGTACAGCTTAAGCCTAGCCCCATAGCATCAACTCCAAATAAAATCAATGCACAACATTTCAGTTATCGCCTTGATTATGCCACCTTCATTACCCACAACTGCACCCTGGCCTCAAAGTAGGAGAAAAAAATGCATCACTAACCCTGTTTCCCCAACCTTTTGGGAAATTTCTCAGAGGCACCCTCTCTGGCTGTCAGAGTTTAAGGCCAGAAGGGACTGACCTCCTACCTATCTATCCACCTCTACCCCAATATAACACAAATTCGAATATAACAAGGGGAGGCGCGGCTGCACAATCGATGTAGAGGTGTATATCTAATCTATATATCTGGATGGAGGTGGCCTGTGATGTATATCTATGCATCTATATCACAGGCCACCTCCATCCAGCACCCATCCATAATGTTCAGAAAGCCTCACCACCTCCTGCTCCCACTGATCCATTAATGTCCACAGAGTCTGCGGGGGTGGGGTGTGCAAAAATTCCCTTGGTCATTCCAGAAAACAGGCCTGAGTTATTAAAGACCCTGGCACTATGGACCTTTCCAGATCTTCCCATGTTAATAATAGTGAACTTTCTATGGTGATCAACCAGGTCTTGAAGTACCTGGCAAAAATATCCTTCCCTGTTGATGAAGTCTTTGGGTTGGTGTAGGGGGCAAAGAATAGGCATGTGTCCCATCAACAGCCCTATACAGTGTGGGAAGCGCATCTGTGCAAAGTCATCAATAACCTCCTGTGCATTGTTAAGCTTTATGACATGGCACAGCACCACGCTTCTCATAGCCTTACAAACATCCATGACAACAGCCCCAGTGGTTGATCTAGCAACAGCCAACTGGTTAGCTACTGACCAGTAGCAACGGGATGTGGCAAGCTTCCAGACAGCGATAGCCACATGCTTCTCCATGCTGAGGAGACCTCTTGTCCTATTGCTGCAGCTCAAAGGCAAACTGTGCAGATTTCCAGGAAAGTGGCTTTTGTCATTCTGTAGCTCTGCCATCACTGCTGGTCATCCCAGTTCTGCAGCATTATGTTGTCCCACCTGCCAGTGCTAGTCAGCTGAGCCCAAAGGGCAATCCACTGAGTAAAGCTGCTCCAGATAAACACCCTGCAGAAGTAACTGCTTGATTTCATCTATCTGCTTCTTCTCCTCCTGCAGCTATATTGCTGCGGCGTAAGGCATCCAAAGCTGGATGGAGCCACAGAGCCAAATTCATCTGCCTAGACCAGGGGTAGGCAACCTATGGCATGCATGCCGAAGGCAGCATGCGAGCTGATTTTCAGTGGCGCTCACACTGCCCCGATCCTGGCCACCAATTCGGGGGGCTCTGCATTTTAATTTAATTTTAAATGAAGCTTCTTAAACATTTTAAAAATCTTATTTACTTTACATACAACAATAGTTTAGTTATATATTATAGACTTATAGAAAGAGACCTAAAAATGTTAAAATGTATGACTGGCACGGGAAACCTTCAATTAGAGTGAATAAATGAAGACTCGGCACAGCACTTCTGAAAGGTTGTCGACCCCTGGCCTAGGTGACTGTCAATACAGATGTGTCATCCTGTTCATGATCATGATTGTGGTGCTCAGCAATGCATTCTCCATGTGGCCAGACAGCTGTTCAAAAATGGCACTGGCAAAATATAGATGAATTATGGGATGCCAGGAGAGGACTTATGGGAGTTTGTTAGTTTGACCCCAAGCCACAGATTTCCTGTAGCTTTTGATAGGCACCCCACAATGCATGGCAAGAAAAATCAGAGCATAGAGTTGGACAGTAGCACATTGCACCATAGGATATCAGCCCAAAATGCTGCCTGTTAATTTGAATAAGCGCAGAGGTGCATGGATGCAAGGCCTAACCAGGAAGATACCAAAAAGCAGAGTGGAAGCACTTCAGTTTGATATAGGTAAATTGCTGCATTTAGAGTGAGCAAACTAATCTGATATAACATCCTCAAATAGACAAGCTCTTAAGGTACGTCTATACTGCAGCTGGGAACGAGCCGCCCAGGCTGGGTCGACAAACACGGACTAGCTCAGCTTGAGCTAGCACACTAAAAATAGTAGTGTGGATGTTGTGGTTTGGGTGGCAGCTCAGACTCTCACGCCCATCTGACCCCCCTGCATCTGAGCTTGGGTGTCTGGCCCGTTTTTAGCACACTAGTGTAAGCCAAACTATTGTGGGAGTTTCTCTACCCAGGCTGGGAGGCTCAATTCCAGCGGCAGTGCAGACAGACCCTTAGAGACCAATTCTCCTGAACAACTTGGTGTTGCAAAAAAGTAACCCCTCCCCCTAAGAAACCCAGAAGTGAATGACTAGTACCTGTGGTTAGTTATTCATTCTGATTCCTGAAAGGAGACTACTCTTAATAGATAATTATCTCGTATTGTTCTTCCCAGTATCCCTCCCTTCAGGATAGACTAAGTGGATACAGCTTGAGGAAAGACAGGCATACAAGCAACATGCACCAGGTGTTTTCTCCAAGTTAACTGAGGGGCTTGAAGGGGCTTGTAAGAACAATGGAAAGTGACCACTAGTAGGCTATAGCAGGGAGCATTTTGTTTTAAAAGAATGTTTTTCCCCTTGATTCAGATTAACTTGTTCACCTAACCTCCCCTGTTCTCTCTCCAAAGTTAAACATTTTCCAGATGCAAGAGCTGCAACTATACTCTGGAGGCAAAGCTCTCTAAACTAGAGAAAGGATATTGAGACTGTCCCAAAAGTAGAGAGAAATCTGCTTCGGTGTGCTGTCTCTGCTTAAGGAAATTAGGTGTTCACCAAAACCAGCCAAAAATAATTCCATCAGTCTTGCCATGCTTACCTTTCCACAGTGCTTAAAAACATATGATTCTGTATTAAAAATTGTGTTGCCTACAAAAGTCCTGATCTCCATGCCATGCAGCTTAATTGCCAAAATGCAATCCAAAAATGAAAATGGGGCTTAAGCATTGTACCTGAAAGGTAATCTGCAAAGGACTCACAAAATCAGACACTCATATTTAAGCAGGTAAAAGGGACCAAACTAGGTTTGGCAACATAGCAGGGAGGAGACAACTGGCCCCCAATAACCCTCCTGGGGGAAGTTTGGGCAATTAACAATTTACATATCACTAAAGATAAAAAAGCCTAGTAGATTGGTTCTAATGTGAAACAATCAAAAGTGACAGATTACATGTCTGGAAGTACTGTCATTGTTCCATGTCTTCCTGGAGTAAACATTAGGACCTTCTGATATACACAAGTGGCTTCTACTGAAAGCAACAGGAGCTATGAGAACATAGAATTTGCCCTCAGAATTTGAGCCCAGACAACAGCAGAAACTATCTAGGCCAGGGGTGGCCAACCTGAGCCTGAGACGGAGCCAGAATTTACCAATGTATATTGCCAAAGAGCCACAGTAATATGTCAGCAGCCCCCCAGCAGCTCCCCCCAGCCCCACTCCCAGCATCTCCCACCTACCAGCAGCCTCGCCTATCAGCACCTCCCCTTCCCTCCTGATCAGCTGTTTTGTGGCATGCAGGAGGCTCTGGGGGGAGGGGGTGAAGTGAGGGAACGGCAGGCTCAGGGAAGCGGGCAGGAAGGGGCGGAGTGGGGGCAGGGCCAGGGGTTGAGCAGTGAGCACCCCCCGGCACACTGGAATATTGGCGCCCATAGCTCCAGTCCTGGAGTTGGTGCCTAGACAAGGAGCCGCACATTAACTTCTGAAGAGAAACATGTGGCTCCAGAGCCACAGGTTGGCCACCTCTGATCTAGGCCAACGATCTCATCTCAGAACTAAGTGAGGTGATGTCCTTTCAAAATTCCAGTACAAAAGGGGTAAAAAATAGTGCTCAGCAACATGCAGCCATTTCTGTAAGCCTGCCAGCTACATGGACATTACAGATGGGTACATCTGCTGTATTAGTTTCTGTAATCATTTAGGAGGATCTTAGAAAACCAAATGTTTCAGTCAAATTATTTTCATAATGGTTACTTTTGCATGTTTATACTGATTTTCTGACTGTCTGAAAAGAAAGTCATCTTTGTTTCATTGTTTCAAGTCTTGTTGGGGGCATGGTGGGGCAAAACAGACTGTGTATAGAATGGTGTGAGTGTCAGGTCTCCGTGCCTTTAATCCTGTTTGAGCAGAATAGCATATGTAAAAATCCAAAAGGTGTACAAGATGGGCATCCCATCTTGGATTTGGATTTGTTGGACTACAGTATATATAGGCTTGGCAGAATGCAACTTAAAAAAACCTAACAATTTTGACAGATAATATTGATGTATTATTTCTGATCATCAATTTAAATGTTCACAGGTACAGGAAATTATGGGAGTGTTAGACAATAATTATTTAATGACAATATCTAATAAGCTGTCAAGGTGATTTTTCTTTGTCTATCTGTAAATTTCTATTATTATTGATGGAAATATTTGTGTTTGTTTCGCTGTGTATGGTGATATTGACCTTAACCGATAAAAATCAAATCCTTCCAACCTTAAGTATATAGCACAGGGGAGCCTGTACCTATCCTGGCTATTGCAACTTCTTTCCAACTCGTATTTAATGTAGCTTTCTTCCTCCGTGTTTTATTTTTTTTACTTTAAGTCTGTACC
Source organism: Chelonoidis abingdonii (assembly GCF_003597395.2). Taxonomy (NCBI): domain Eukaryota; kingdom Metazoa; phylum Chordata; order Testudines; family Testudinidae; genus Chelonoidis; species Chelonoidis abingdonii. Next base: position 2,648,107 of record NC_133769.1, read on the forward strand.
ACTTAGTCAGCATCATTTAGTCCGTCTGCACCCATTCTTTGTACTTATATTTCATGGCTTATCCAGGAAACTGCAGAAACATTTTGATCTGGCAGTTCCCTTCGCCTTAAGTCCAACTAAAGATCCAAAATAAATTCTTTGGACTGGGCAGCAGTTCTTTATTTCCTTCCCCTCTCACTCCAAACCTTTTTTTGTTTTCACCGCAGCTTGCTCTTAGTTTCAAATACAAACCATTCACATCGGTTAAATGCTATTTGATTTATGTATATTACAGGCATTTTGAAACAGATAGATTATCCTAGCGAATATTTGATTTGAGATCTCCAAAGGCACAAGAAAAGACTTTATACTTATGCCTTTGAATCTTAATTTAAAATCTAACAAAAAGAGCCCCCTTTGATTTCTCACCATTTAAAAAAATGTCGATTTCAGCAGTAACCAGTGGCCCCAATCAGGAACGCCCACGTGCTAAGCAGTGTAAAAATGGAGACTAAGCTTCTTGGGCCAGCACTTGCCCCTGCTTCCCATATCTAAGATGACACCTAGAAAAATAAAACTTTACCTTAGGAGAATTAGTTGACAGAAGCACTTGAAATCCTGAAGAGAAAAAAGGGAGGTGGAAGATCTGCTCATAGAGAAATTGCACTGTAAATTCTACATTGAGTCTAATTCATTCCCTGTCATAAATGATACCAATATAGTAGCAGAAAGAAGTACTAGGGACACTTTGCCTTGATTATATAGAAAGCCCAAAATGATGCTCTACTTTCTGGCAATTTGTTTTGGTAGAGCTACTCCCCAGCTTTCTGTTAGCATCAGCAAAAGCATCAGCCTTTGCAATTCTAGTGCAATTAGTAATTCTAGTAGTAGCCTGAGCTTTCAAATAGCAAAGCCATGAAAAAAATGTCTGCTGGGTGATGCGGTTAAACAGAGAACATAAAAAAAACCTAAATCCAACTCCTACTTGGATAGGACCCTGTGCTGCTACTGCTGATCTCAGAACTTCTTGTACTTTTCAGACACCCTGAAATAGCCATTACATTGTTCATTTATATTGGAACAAATTCTGTTTCTTAAGGAAGTTTCCTTTACTATCTTGAGCATGTCTAACCCACAAAGAGGGTGTAGGCTGAGAGGGAACTGTGGTTTTTTCTTTTAAAATTTGCTTTTTTGCTTCAGTGGAACATTATGGCCACGTGTCTGAAGAGGTTAACTATCACTGTTGACCACATCAGCAGATAAGGCCAAAGTAGATTAACCAGACACTGCTATCCACTGCATGCATCTGACGAAGTGGGTATTCACCCACGAAAGCTCATGCTCCAAAACGTCTGTTAGTCTATCAGGTGCCACAGGATTCTCTGCTGCTTTTACAGATCCAGACTAACACGGCTACCCCTCTGATACTTGCTATCCTTGGATAATTGTAAAGTTGACCTCCACATAGCTGTGACTTGGCCATCTTTTCCCAATAAATATGGCAATCCCCATACACCAACCACAATTTCATCACTAAGGCCTCGTCTACACTAACGAGGTAAGTCAATTTAAGTTATGCTAGTTTTGTTACATAATTGAAGTCCATATAGCTTAGATCAATTTACAGTGGTGTTTACACCTTGCTATGTCGGTGGGAGACTGGTCTTCCATGACTTATCGCAACTTCAACAGACCTGATGAATTGACACTGCTGCATTGATCGCAGCGGCACCAATTTAGCCCATAATGAAGACAAGCCCTTAGATTCTCTTATATCTTTTCACTGCAGACTTCCGCTATGGTCCAAGGATCTTCCTTCCGGTTTCCCTTCAGGCTTCCCTCCCCAACGGGATATCTATTTCAAGCCAAGATTTAGTAAATGCTATACTCCCTAACAATTGTTGCTAAGATATGGCTTCTAGCCGCTCTACAAAGGAAAAAGATGATAATGAATTTCCAGTAGCAGTTTCAGCAATCCACCGCACCTCCCCCAAACCCTTTAAACTATTCTGGTTGCTCCAAAGCTGTGAGTGACCTACTGTGTTTGGTGCATAAGAGCGGTTTCTTTGGCTTACAGTTGTTGCAGCACCTCATCCGGCATGTTTTGTAGTGCACTCTGCTCTTGGAAAAATATATTTGATGAGTGAATGGGTTGTAAGGATAGTGTTCTGGAGCTCCTTCAAAACCAAAGGAGCAAATCTCCCACTTCTTCTCTGGCAGGAGAGCTCAGATTTTCTTCTTCATGTTTTGAGACAAACATTCTAGAGAGTCTATGGTTGTACAGAAACAGAGGCTGCATAGATGCCATGGGTAACCTGTGAATTCCAGGTCTTACCAGACCAGCAACCAGAGAGACACCACTAAAACCCATCTGGAGCTTCAAGAGGGTCTTCTCCTTGTCTTCCCCACAGCATGGAAAAGAGAGCTGCTGTCTACAGAGAAAGGAGCACGTTTTCCTTCCCCTCTGAACCTCAAAGCAGGGGCATAAGCCAGCTTGTTTGGCATAGTGCCTCCTCAGGTCATCAGCACTGAACATCTTCTACACATTGGTGGCATCCCATGCCAGGGCCCAGTCATTTCCTTGGCTGTGTATTAGACCTTGCTTCAGTCCATACATATCTTGGAAGACGAGCAATAGCAGATCTTTGCTCCTGGATATCCTCTTTAGGTCTTCAAGGAGAGAGGTGAGTAAAGATCCATAGGAGGAGAGCTCCAGTTCTCAAGCTGTAGATATTGTTTTATAATTGAGAAAGTATAAGTGTATGATGCATATGGAAAAAGAATTAAGATTCCATGAATACCTGGCATCTCTGGACTTGAGTGTTTAACCATGTGCCAGGCATGTTGTATGTGTAATGAAGTTATTTGTGCAGTAGTTTCCTCTTGTTTTTTAATGCTTAATTGGTGGTGGGGATTAGACAACAGGGGGTGGACCTGTGAGAGTAGAAGCACAGCTGATGACAGAGAATATTTCATTTGTCAGCCCTAACACATGCACTCTTCTCTGTTGCAGGATAATTTCTGACAAGTGTTGCTCCTGACAGAGGTGGTTTTATGTGCACTCAGCCCCTAAATCAAGCAGCCTTTCAGGAAAGAATGTCCCTGCTTGCAACTCTCAGAAGAGTCCTGTGTTCTTAAAGATGTGAGCATCACACACCTTCTCTGAGCAGCCCACACTGATATCTTCACCACAGTGAGTCGACTGCTGACGCTCCCTCGTCGACTCTGCCTGTGCCTCTCGCTGAGCTGGAGTACAGGAATTGATAGGAGAGCGCTTGGGGGTTGATTTATCGTGTCTAGACTAGACACGATAAATCAACCCCCACTGGATTGATCGCTGCCCGCCAATCCAGCGAGTAGTGAACACGTACCCAGTGAAACATTTCTTTCATCCATCAGCACTTGCATAATCATAACTATGTAGCCCCTTCTGTTGATGTACTCTGTGGCAAGGTGGGCTGATTCCAAAATAAGGATGTCCGTGCCATCTGCAGCCGCAGTGGAACGCACTGCTGAAAATCCATCCAGAACATCTTGCACATTGGTGAGAGTCATCTCCAGCTACGCAGGACTGCTAATGGCCTACACACTTGCATGACACCAGCCCCCACTGTGGATTTTCTAACTCCAAAATGATTTCCCATTGACCAGTAGCAGTCTGGCATGACAGACTTCCAGAGTGCAATCTCATTTCATCTTTCATTCTGGTGTCTCTGGGCTCGAGGGCTAGAGCAAGCTCGGCACATAGATCGATGAACATGGCCTTTTGCACCCATAAGTTCTGCAGCCTCTGCTCGTTGTCCCAAACTTACATTATGACATGCACCCATCATCTGCAGCTGCTCTGCAAATGCCACCATCAACCCTGAGTTGATTTTCCACCAAATCTCTTAACAATCTGTCCTCAAAGAAATTGTCACATCCCCCATTGTTGCAGTTCTTCCTGCAGCTATGAAAATACCGGAGGATTATGCATACTGAATTTACATTTGTGAGATTAATGTAGAATTCTGTGGGCATCATGTTTCTCTCTGCTTGCCATCTCTGACAGAAGTGCCACATGGGTTTGTAGGTTTTTTTTTAAAAAGGCATGACAATTATGGAATATGGATGGCATTATGGAATGGAAAAAGTTACATTCTGGAAACTTAAACCCTAGCTCCCAGAGATCCCTGGACAACTAATTTCCACCCTAAGAATTGCAAAAAGTTTCCAAAAGGCATCACGCCAGACAGCAGAGTATGGCACACTGGGATACCAACCAGTGGTGCACTGCACTTTGTATTGACACAAGCATTCCTGGTGAGTATGCACAGCACCAATGCAAACAGCAAAGTGTGCACAATCAAAATACTAACTTTGACAGCTGGGTGCCAACATAATTTGCATCAACAAAAGTTTGTAGCATAAAACTCATTCAATGTTTCAAATGAACTTCAAACTAGTAGAAAGTTTCCAGTCAGAGGGCAAAAAGCATATTCCAGAACTAGCCGACATTAGTTGTACTTTAATATCACTTTCTCCAATTAAGCCTCAAATACTCTCCCATGAGAGCATTCAATATAGGTAACAAGGACTAAATAATTCAATATGCCACGTACGCATGAGAGAAAGATTTCCACTCTCAAGTGCTATGCCAGCTGCGAATGTTTAGATTCAACGCTAGATAGCTATTTTGAGTTCTTGTGGGAACAAATTTTGATCCAAAAAAACCATTAGAAGCCATCACAAGAGACCAGTTGACAAAAGATACACTTTTAAAGTTGGTTGGTGCAGAATCTCTCTTATTTAAGGCCTGGTCTACACAGATTTTGCACTGGTATAACTATTTTTGTTAGTGGTATGAGTATAAAAAAAAGTTACTAGTACAACCCCAGTGTGAATGCAATTAAACTGATGTAAGGTATCTTATACAGTATAGTGTATTCCCTTTGTTGTACAGGAATAAACTATACCAATATAAGGCACCTCTATACCAGTATAACTGTGTCCACACTAGGGAGGTTGCACAGCTTTAACTGTACCGGTATAGTTAAAATGGAATAACTTTCGTATTTAACATAAGAACATAAGAACGGCCGTACCGGGTCAGACCAAAGGTCCATCTAACCCAGTATCTGTCTACCAACAGTGGCCAATGCCAGGTGCTCTAGAGGGAGTGAACCTAACAGGCAATGATCAAGTGATCTCTCTCCTGACATCCATCTCCATCCTCTGACAAACAGAGGCTAGGGACACCATTTCTTACCCATCCTGGCTAATAGCCATTTATGGACTTTACCACCATGAATTTGTCCAGTTCTCTTTTAAACGCTGTTATAGTCCTAGCCTTCACAACCTCCTCAAGTAAGGAGTTCCACAAGTTGACTGTGCGCTGCGTGAAGAACTTCCTTTTATTTGTTTTAAACCTGCTGCCATTAAGAGAACCCTCATTACCCTTTGTTGCAGAACGATAGCAAGAACGTAGTATAAAAACAAACAGAAAATTGCTTGGATCTAAAGCAATCCAGATAATATTTGTTTGCAGTGACTGGCCATTGATTCTGTGTACACAATGGCATTCAGCTGGAGGGGAAGGTGAAGGGTCATGTCATCATCCCTTCTTAATTAGGAGGCACACAGGTTGCTGCTGTGCAGTGCCAGCCCTCCTCCTCATCCTGCTGGAAAAGAAAAATTCACCTTCTGATCCTGTGAGAGGCTGGAAAAAGAGCATCCAGATTGCTTTGGAGGCTGGAAAGAATGGGACTTGTGCACAGAAGAACTGGTATTTCATTTGAGCAGGTGGATTAAGGAAAGCATAGTAGAAAAATATTAGGGGCCCATAAACTAAACAGAGCAGAGGGAAAGCAGGGAGATGAAAAATCAGAAGATATTGTGGAAGGCCAAGGAGAATACATGCCTGAGGTTTGGAGGTTGGGCAGAAAACTACTGCTGGGTGGGGCTGTTAAACGTAATGTCTATACAATGTAAGAAAAAAATGTTAAGATAAACACAGACTTTAGAGTGTGGGTGGCATAGCAGTACTCAGTGACCTCACATTTTAAAAATCTGATGAATTAAAGATGTACTTTGACCTTACGATTTAAATTATTTCTATTGTATTATGTTTACTTTCTGTTAGGGCAGCCCCTTTCAGATCATTTTCTTACCAAATGCAAGGTAAGCAGGCACCCTCCTCTTACTGCTGGTTTTCTAGGCAGTTCTGCATGTCAACAATTAAACAACTGATGCTGCCAGATAGTCACTGTTGACAGATCATTAAGCCAGTAGCAGTCCTGTGTGTGTCCATAGCAGGGTTGGCACTGTTTTTATTCAACTGGTTTAAGACAGATTTTTGTGCAACTGATGCAACTTTTGTGCTTAGACAAGATTGGAGTCTCCTCATTTCACTTGTGACTGTGTCTTCATGCTGCCCTTCCCTCCCAAAATAGCCTTCCTCCTTGTACATGCCTAGAGGTTTCCTTCTCCTCAACACTCAGTCCATTCATCTACTATTCCAGTCCCAAACCTGGCGTGGGCACTCTCGGCTGTCATTGCTACACCTGATCATAACGAAGATTTTACAAACAACAAAAATAGGAAGCAGCAGATAGTGAAGGTGCTGAAAGTTTAGGACAAGAACCTTGAACAATGTAAGATAAAGTGGGGAGTCAGCGACTGGGACAATGAGCAAGTAAGAGACAGCTGCCAAGATCATTTTGTAGAAAAAAAAGACAACATGGATGTTTGGGAGGCTAGAAAAGAGGTGGCTGCAGTAATCATGATGGGAAATGAGGAGGGATTGGACAAGAGAGATTATAAGAATTGCCATACTGAGTCAGACCAGTGGTCCGTCTAGCCCAGTCTCCTGTCTTCTCTGACAGCGGCCACCAGATGCTTCAGAGGGACTGAACAGAAGAGGGCGATTTATGTAGTGATCCATCCCATTGTCAAGTCCCAGCTTGTAGCAGTCGGAGGTTTAGAGACACCCAGAGCATGGGGCTGTTGTCCCTGACTATCTTGGCTAATAGCCATTAATGGATCTATATTTCAAGAACTTATCTAATTATTTTTCGAACCCAGTTATACTTTTGACCTTCACAATATCCCCTGGCAACAAGTTCTACAGGTTGACTGTTCATTGTGTGAAGAAGTGCTTCCTCATGTTTGTTCTGTATCTGCTACCTATTAATTTCATTGAGTGACCCTGGGTTGTTGAGTTATGTGAAGTGGTAAATAACACTTCCTTATTCACTTCCTCCACACTGTCACATACACTTCTATCATATCACTTCTCAGTATTCTCTTTTCCAAGCTGAACACTCCCAGTCTTTTTAATTTCTCCTCATATGATTAAGAGTATGGAACAGCTTCCATACCCTTAATCATTTTTGTTGCCCTTCTCTGTACTTTATACAGTTCTAATATATCTTTTTTGAAATGGGGCAACCAGAACTGCACACAGTATTCAAGGTGTGGGAGAACCATGGATTTATATAGTGGCATTGTCTTATTAACTATTCCTTTCTTAATGGTTCCTAACATTCTTAGCTTTTTTGACATCCACTGGACATTGAGCAGATGTTTTCAGAGAACTATCCACAGTGACTCCAAGATCTCTTTCTTGAGTGTAATAGCTAATTTAGATCTTGTCCTTTTTTATGTATAATTGGGGATTATGTCTTCCAACACACATAAATTTGCATTGATCAACACTGAATTTCATCTGCCATTTTCTTGCCCAGAATTAGATAAGTGAATTGAGCTTAAGTTTGATTAAAGAAATGTGTGACGTAAAGAAAGGTCCTAACTAGCATGTAAAAAAAAGGCCTTGAAAAGAAAGAGTTATAAGGCCAGAAGGAATGAAGTAGGGAGGATGTCTGGTTCAAGGAATGACTAATGAAATAAGTGGCATTTCTAAAAAGAAGGCTTCTGACTGATAGGGGTGACTGCAGATGTTTTTAAATAAGACAGAAAATCTGCTTTAAAAAGAGCCAACATGGATCATCCCACACCCACAGGGTTATTTCAAAGGAACAGGGCCCATGTGAATCCAGGTGCAAAGGAAAAACAGTTGGTCAGTAAGGAGGGGAAGAGATAGGGAAGAAAGGCCTGGGGAGAAAGTAGGTTATAAATCTTATCTGGATTAAGACTGGAAATGAGAGTGAATTGTCTCAAATTGGTTTTTAGCTGAAGATAGTAACTGGCAATGATATCATTTGTTTGTTAAAGGATATAAAGAAGTAAATGCTTAAAGGGTTCATTGCTAATACCTGCCTGACCACACTGGAGCTGACTAATATGGGTCTAAGCACCCCTGGTGGATTTAGCCTGTTTGCAAGTATCTTGATCAAATGCTAATAAATGTTTTGTTACTGTTTGGATGTAGTAAATTGCATATTTAGGCTTTTTAGGCATGTTTACGACCATCTTCTGCTTAGTGGTTGGGGATGGTTGTAATGTACTCTCCCCTGCCATGTCCTGCCTAGCTTATAACCCCATGAATTGCTTTATTTAGGCTTTTTAGGCATGTTTAAAGCAATTGTATAAATACAATTTGGCCTTTGGAGTTAATAAAGGAATTTATGGGTAAATTAATGTCATGATAGTATTCTGCATATATAATAATTCCAACACCTTGGCAAAGGCTTTCTGAAAGTCCAAGTATACTAACTATCCACTGGGATCAGCCTTGTCCATATGTTTGTTGACTCCCTTAAATAATTCTAATAGATTGGTGAGGCACGATTTCCCTTTGCAAAAGCCACATTGACTCTTCCGAACATATTGTGTTCATCTTGCCTGATACTGAAGTTAAGCTTACAGGCCTGTAATTAACAGAATTGCCTCTGGAGCCTCTTTTAAAAATCAGTGTTACATTAGCTACCCTCCAGTCATCTGGTATAGAGCCTGATTTAAGAGATAAGGCACATTTCCACAGTTAGTAGTTCTGCAATTTCACATTTGAGTTTCTCCAGAACTCTTGGGTGAATACTTATAACTGTTTACTTTATCAATTTGTTCCAAAATGTCCTCTACTGACACCTTGATCGGGAACAGTTCCCTGTGTCACCTGAAAAGAAAGGCACTAGTGTGGAAATCTCCCTCATAGCCTCTGCAATAAACACCCTGCAAAGAATTCATTTAGTTTCTATGCAATGGCGTAATCCAGCCTAGTCTTCCTTGAGTGCTCCTTTAGCACCTTAATCATCCAGTGGCCCCACTGATGGTTTGACAGGCTGCCTGCTCTGGTGTTTTTATTTATTTATTGCTGTTAGTGTCTTTTGCTAGTTGCTCTTCACATTTTTTTTTTTTTGCACTTAACTTGCCAACGTTATGTTCCTATTTTCCTCAGTAGGATTTGACTTCCAATTTTTAAAGGAGAGATAGGTAAAAGTGTAACAGAAGTAATTGTGGTTTGAGTATTAGCCTGCTAAACCCAGGATTATGAGTTCAGCCCTCGGGGGGCCACTTAGGGATCTGGGGCAAAAGTCAGTACTTAGTCCTGCTAGTGAAGGCAGGGGGCTGGACTTGATGACCCTTCCCTTCCAGCTCTATGAGATGTGTGTGTGTGTGTATAGATAGATAGATAAAATAGTGAGATTTGGAAACTAACATTCCAGTAGAATCACAGAGTAGGTATTTCATGTAATAAAAGCTTCACAGGTATTTTCTGTTATTTTGAATAAAAAGTGTAGAGTTGTTTTTGGGGTGTTTTTAGGGTTGCATGAAACACCACCATCCCACTAATAAAAGAACCTGACTTAAGGAAACAAGAAGAGAGAGTCCACTAGTTGTGAGCACAGAAAGTCATTCTGAAAAATTCACCTTGTTTTGTTCTACTAGAGGTTATTCAAGCCTGAGAGAATATTTCTGGTTCATTAGTACAAAAGGATTTCACTGTGTCTTCTAATCTAAACATTATCACAAACAATTATCTACAGGGATGAAATTGCACCTAGGCCCCACAGCAACCTCAACTCTGCCCCCTAGTGCAAATGTATTAGTATTGCAATAGAGTCTTACCATGCATGATCATACAAAATGCAATATACAATATGCTGTACACACATTTATATGCAGTAATCACGTTAAAGACAAAATCTGAATAAACTGAGGGAAGAGCACTGCACTGAGGTTCTTTTACAACTTGTACTGGAAATGCACTACAAATTACATCAAAGCTTAAATAATAATACAAAATGCTACATATATAAAGCTCCGTGCAGCTCAAAAGCTGGTCTCTTTCACCAACAGACGCTGAAGCAATAAAAGATATTACTTCACTCAGCTTGGCTCTCTAATAAAGCTACAGTTTTAGAAAAATGCAGTTTTTAGTACTCCCAAATATAGTACTGGAACAGAACACATTTTGCAGTATTGTGTGATCATAAAATACATAAAAAGAACAGGAGTACTTGTGGCACCTTAGAGACTGACAAATTTATTCGAGCATAAGCTTTCGTGGGGTACAGCCCACTTCATCAGATGCATAGAATGGAACATATAATAAGAGTATATATATGTAATTGACCATCTTGATTATCACTACAAAAGCTTTTTTCCACTGATAATAGGTCATCTTATTTAATTAGCTTCTTAGAGCTATATATACACCCATCCAGAGAAGATGCCATACCAGCTCTAAGAAGCTAGTTAATTAAGATGACCTATTATCAGTAGGAAAAAAGCTTTTGTAGTGATAATCAAGATGGTCAATTACAGACAGTTGACAAGAAGTTAAGGATAGTTATCATAAGGAAATAGACTCAGCCATTCCCAGTCTCTATTCAAGCCAGAGTTAATGGTATCTAATTTGCAAATCAATTCAAGCTCAGCAGTTTCTTCTTGGAGTCTGTTTTTGAAGTCTTTCTGTTGCAAAATTGCCACCTTCAGGCCTGTTACTGAGTGGCCAGAGAGGTTTTCAATTCAAGGTGGCAATTTTCAACCTCTCTGGCCACTCAGTGACTCAGGAACACAATACCCACTGAAAGTCACTTAGGCGTTTATGAAAATCTCACATTTTGGGACTCTCAGATGTAAACTCAGAAAACACAGTAACATGCACTGAGTGCCCTAACTGACCAAAAAGTGGCTATTATTACAAAAAACAAACAAACCCACAAAGACTATCACGTTTGCAAAAACAATTCAACTCAATTGTACCCTTATCTGCTGGTTTATGCAATAGTGGAGTTTTGTACTCTCTTCAATGGCACAACCACAATGATGCATTCTGGAGTATCTGCAGCGAACCTGGTACCATCCAGCAGAATGTACAGCTTTTCTTTTTATGTTAAAGTTTAGACTTATGTGATGATTATTACCCCATGCCTGGCTACATTCCTTTCCCAGCATCCCTCCACAAAAGCGTCTAGAGTGGTTAGCATATATTTCTATGCTTGGCTCAATTTTCAGGTTTCCTTTGCAAATCACCTTTAACCAGATTTAGCTTGTGTGGGTTAAAAGGAGACTGATCAGAAGAGAGGACTCTTCTGAAAGGAATAATCATACAATGGGAGGAGGGAAATATCACCCTACTACGTTCAAGAAGCTATTTTTGTTTTTACACTGGGAAAAACTAATTACATACTACCCCTTATTAGTAAAATAAAATGAAATCTACATGTCATCCAACTACTGAATTTTTAATATACTGAGCTCAAAGTACAAGCAAACATGAGAAACAGAACAGTTTCTACTTTTTTTTTTTTTTTAAACTCTACCCTAAAATATCAACATCGCTATCTCATACTGACACCCAGAGGAAGAAAATATAACTGCAGTCTCTCCCTTACACAGTGGCTAAAAATTCACAGCAAGCACCTTTCCTAAAGTAACTTTAAAAATGTGAGTCTTAACAAAAAGACCCAAATTGCATATTCTGAGATTCCCTATATTCTAGTCACGTCAATGGTCTCTCCTCCCGTTTTAGTTGTATTGTTTTCTGTTTACGAATATAATCTGAGAGCTATAGCATGACAGAACACAGAATGTACTTATTCAAACACATGTCTTTTCAGTAGGGATGGTTTTTGTAAATGTTTAACTCCCAATTCAGATATTTTGGCATTTCAGCCCCATCACATTCATGGTTGAGAGGACTGGCAGATGCTACTGTAATGCAGGAGGTATAGCACTAAGAGTAGTAATAAGTTGGCATTCTCTGAGGTTCCAGCAAGGGGTTCAGAAATGATGGGGGAGGAAAGAGAGAAACCCAAATCCATTGTGAACAGATTGTGTATATGGTAGGAACAGCCCAAGAGTCCTCATATTTGTGATCCCACCCCTCCAGCTTAATTTGCACCTCAGGCCGTTAGGGAAGGTTGAGATATATTGCACGGCAATATCAGAATGCAGATGATATTCAGCTGTACATTCACCTAGATTCTACAATCTCCTTACTTTCCCACAGCCTGACCACGATAAGGGCCTGGGAGAAAGGTGAATTGTTTGTGACTCAATCCAGATAAAATGGAGATTATGCTTGTTCGTGGTAGGAAGTGTTTAAGTGATGGCAGACACTGCCTCTGTCCATTTAAGGGTGTATGTCTTCTTTTCACCAGACTCTGGACTACTGGATTCTCAAGTAGTAGCATTGGCCCACAGTGCACGTCTATGACTAAATTAGAAGACTGCATCCACTCTGGCCATTGAATTAATGATCTGTGCCTCTTACCTCTTGGCTAGACTACTGCAAAGTGTTCCACTTAGGGTTGCTGTTGAAGTCAGCCAAGAAGTTACAACTGGTGCAAAATACAACTGCCCACTTCCTGAGCAAGGGCAAGTGGCTGAGAGCTCAGGAAACCATATTTGATCCCAAGTGTTGTTCATTTTCAGGTACAATTGAATCTGTTTATGTCAATCTTTAAAGCCCTGAATGGTTTAAAACTCCACTACCTGAGAATTCAGCCTCTCATCCTACACTCCACTTCAACAGTCAAGAACAACTGAAGGCTTTTGGATAGCAGTTCTTAAGGTTAAAATATTACAGACTTAGCAACCTGGCTCTCAGAAGTGGGCTGCGGTGTCCATAATTTGCTCCATTAGATGTTCCACCAGTGCCCGAGTACAAGCAGCTTTTGTCTGATGTTCTAATGCACTGAGAATATGTTTGGATACTGTATTTGCTTTTTTAAAAGTTTCTGCATAACTGTTTATAGCTGTTACAGGAAAAACAACTTTCCAAAAGAAAAACAAGAACTGCAAATTGAATGGAGTTGGAGGGAAATGAGATTTCAGATGTTTTATACTTTTGCCATCTTTTGGTTCATCAAAGATAATTAACTGATATTTCTAACTTTTCAATTAAAGTTTGTGACTAATGCCAAGGGAAACTATTTTCCATACTCCATGGGGTACTTGTCAAAAAGGGAAAAGGCAACATCTCTACAAGCTGTCTCTTCTACTTCTAAAGGGGAAAGGAGAGATCAGTCTCCAGGCCCACTCAAGATTGGTCTTCTTTACTGAGACTGTCACCACCACCAACAGCCAGTGACAACTGCAATAATGATTTTTATTCTGTGACCTTTTCCTACTGAACAGACATGAAACCATTTCATTTCACGTAAGGAGTGATGGGAGAGATGGCAGATGACAGAACAAGAAGCAATGGTCTCAAATTGCAGTGGGGGAGGTCTAGGTTGGATATTAGGAGGATGGTGAAGGACTGGAATGGGTTACCTAGGGAGATGGTGGAATCCCCATCCTTAGAGGTTTTTAAGGCCTGGCTTGACAAAGCCTTGGCTGGGATGATTTAGTTGGGGATTGGTCCTGCTTTGAGCAGGTGGTTGGACTAGATGACCTCCTGAGGTCTCTTCCAACCCTAATATTCTATGATGCATACAGCCCTGCAAATCTGTGGATATTGGCTTTATATCTGTAGATGCAGATATCCACAGAACATTTTTGCAGATCGGATGCGGATACAAATTTTGTATCTGCACAGGGCTCTACTGATGTGGCCCATGAATAAACTTAATTTAGTTTCCATGGGACAGTCTTCCCCATTGCATAGTTTTAACTAGTTCCATTCAGTTTTTAGGAACATCACACTTGTCACTGTCTGAAATGCCCTATACTGTACTCGTTACAGTACATGTTCTCGTTATACACATATTTTTAGTGTGTGTGGGGAAGGGGTTACATTTAGATCATTTTCTGAAATCCTAAAACTACCTCAGGTTTCAGAATGGTAGCCGTGTTAATCTGTAGCAGCAAAAAGAATGAGGAGTATTTGTGGCACCTTAGAGACTAACAAATTTATTTGGGCATAAGCTTTTGTGGGCTAAAACCTACTTCTTTGAAAGCATGCAGTGGAAAATACAGTAGAAAGATATATACACACAGAGAACATGAAAAAATGGGTGTTGCCATACCAACTATAATGAGACTAATCAATTAAGGTGGGCTATTAGCAGCAGGAGGAAAAAAAACCATTTGTAGTGATAATCAAGATGGCCCATTTCCAACAGTTGACAAGAAGGTGTGAGTAACAGTAGGGGGAAAATTAGCATGGGGAAATAATTTTTACTTTCTGTAGTGACCCATCCACTCACAGTCTTCATTCAAGCCTAGTTTAATGGTGTCCAATTTGCAAATTAATTCCAATTCTGCAGTTTCGCGTTGGAGCCTGTTTTTGAAGGTTCTTTTTGTTGGAGTATTGCGACTTTTAGGTCTGTAATTGAGTGACCAGGGAGGTGGAAGTGTTCTCCAACTGGTTTTTGAATGTTATAATTCTTGATGTCTAATTTGTGTCCATTTATTCTTTTGCGTAGAGACTGTCCAGTTTGGCCAATGTACATGGCAGAGGGGCATTGCTGGCACATGATGGCATAGCACATTGGTAGATGTGCAGGGGCTCATTCACAGGGAAACAGAGAAGTTATGTGACTAGGAAATTAAGGTACAATTTCCCTAGAAATCCAGCTGACCATTTAAATGACTGTTTGAGAGGAAGCCACATTCCTCCTCTTTCTACCATTATTCTCTATTTGATTAGATATGTTTATGATGCAATATGAAAATGTGCCTTGCTATGGAAGAGGTACCTTTCAGCACTACTTACTCCAGTGGCCCCCCAAACCCCAAGGGGAGTGTAGAGGAACATTTGGGGGGAGTGGTGGGGCCAGGCCAGGCCAGCCCCCATTGGAGGCAGGAGTGCTACCCAGTCTCATTCTGCTCCGACCCCAGCTCCTCATTATTTACCATTCTCTCAATTTTGTGTCACTTGCAAACTTTCTCAATGATTATATGTTTTGGTGCATGTCACTGATAAAAACATTAAATAGCGTACGGCCAAGAACCACTCTCTGAAGGAGCCGAGTGGAAACACACCCACTTGATGACAATTCCTGGTTTACAATTACATTTTGAGACTTATCAGTTAGTAAAGAGACACTCCCTCACCATGATACACATGGCATTGGTCTGCTAGGTGGTGGTCTTTCAGATGAAGTGTAAAGCAAAGGGTTCTTATCACTCACAGTTAAAGTTTCCATAACACTTTTTGCAAGAATAGAGACAGTCAATACCAGTATCCTAGCCAAATCCATGGTGAACAATCCATAATTCACCTAAATTCCCTTTCAGTTTCAGCCAAACGCAAAATTTTTAATAATCTATGCTTAGCAATGTGCAACAGTGCAAAATAGCCATACTGGTATGCTTCCTATTAAACGGCTACATTTCAGTGGCCAGTGAAATTACTATATTGAGTTAGCATCTCAGTTTTTGAGGTTCTTAAGAGCTCCTTTGATCTAAGGTGGAAAAAAAGGGCTGAGGAGGAGGAGGGACAGCTGACAATGGCTGCCCAGGAACAAGAACAAAGGACTGAGGAGGGGGCTAGGTAGGGTTGTTAAGTGTGGCCTGCTGAAAGCAGGGCTACTCGCCTCAACTGGGACAAAAGTAGGGTCAGAGGGCTCTGTGCTCTGGACCGACCAAGATGGACTATGCTGTAGCTTGTTATTCTCTGTGTTAACTAAGGACTTTCTACAGTAATGTTCCAGACTTCTAATTAACCTTACTGTTTTTACAACACTAAGTGTCACTCCAGTTTAAGGGGGGGCAGTAACATTGCTCCCTTTGGATGTACAAGTGTCTCAGGTGTCCAACTCAGGTGGACTTCCTGAAGGGAGCTCACAATGAAGTAGGGATGCTGATGGCTCCAGGGTTCAGTCTCAGGAGGTGGTGAAACACTAGTGAAAGAGTAACACAAAAGGGCTCTGGCACACCGAAGGATCCTCCCAGGAACTGTTCAAGAGCATGGGAACAGTGGATCCAGGACAGCTCCTCATCGCAGTTTTTGCAAGATGTAGTTTGTAGTGCATGCAGATTGAAACAATCTAAAAACGTTAAGGCCCGGTCGTACTCTCACGTATCAACCATGGACACAATTCTGTCACAGTCCAAATAATAATTGAAACTGAAGGCACATTTGGAAAATCTAGATAACTTAATATAGGACAAACTACATGTTTATCTGTGAATTTTAACTGCTTTTTGGGAGTTCAAGAATCTGAAGAGACAAAGCAACTGAATCAACATACAAGGGATTTGGGTACACCTCTACCCAGATATAGCATGACCCAATATAACACAGTAAAGCAGAACTCCGGGGGAGCGGGGCTGCGCGCTCCGGACGATCAAAGCAAGTTCGATATAACGTGGCTTCACCTATAACTCAGTAAGATTTTTTGGCTCCTGAGGACAGTGTTATATCGGGGTAGAGGTGTACTTAATTTCCATTAGTCTTCACAGGAAGAAATCTTCCATCAATGTGTATTTACAGTGTGGGTGAGAGGTTTCCCTCCTCATTAAAACAGCTGTGGGGACAGGGGCTGGGAGTGGAATTCAACTTATCTTCAGTTGCTTTGTCATTGTGCCTTTATCTGTACCACTCTTTGTTAAGTTTCAAATTGTATTCCTCCAAGCCCTTTGCTTCATAATGGTAGTGCATCTCTATCATGTTCCTTTCTAGAAAGTCTTTCCTTCCACATTAGTCTCATTGCAGTCTTGTCACTACTTTCCATTTCCAAACTTTCCACAATGCAGATCCTATGCTTTCGTCCAAACTTGCCCCAATGCAGTGGCTTGCCACTTACCCCAATCTGCACATTTACTGCCCTTCACACAGAGCAGGGAAGTGTAGAGTTCAAGCTGATGCAAGACTGGAAGTATAGAATACAGTGGACAATCCATTAGGAAAGGGAATGAAGGGCACAAAAGAGAGGCAACAAGAAACATTAGCCAACTGATAACTGAGGTCCAAGAACAGAATTAACTAACCTCAAGCAATAAACTTCTACCGCTGCCTACTGGAATTCATAATAGGGACTTAACTTTGACACTTTCAAGGATGACTTCCTCAAGTCAGTCAGTTTCCAGGGCTGTCAAATAGACTGATACCTTTAATGAGTATTACATTCACTTCAACATGCAGAAACATTTTGATTTAATTGAAGGGATTGACAATTTTGCCACTGACTGCACTGGGGGTCAGGATTCCATCCCTGGATTTTTTATTTTATTTTTAAAATCTTAGTAATGTCTTGATTTAAAGCAAGTCACTGCTGTTTGTAAGGTCAAAACAAGGAACTTTTATATTTACAACCCTATCAAACGACCACCATAATGGCTGTTGTACTATGAAATTGACAACTGTAACATTTGTAATGCTAAGAGTTGAGTGGTTTGATGTCTATCCAAAATTTATAGTTTTGGGGCCAAGTTCTATCCTCAGTCAGCAAGCATAATTCCCATCAACTTTAGTGGGAGTTACAGTAGGGTGCAGTGAATTAAATCAAAGTAATTTAAATAAGATTGTAATCATGATTTAAATGAACCAGCAGCAAACTGATTTAAATCACTGATTTCAATCTTGTTGTGCATTTGTATTTTTCAGTTATTTTCAAAGAAAAAAGAAAAGTTAATTCACAAGTTGATTTGCAATCAAATGTAGCCTTTACACTAAATATACTTTTTGCTGACTAGGCAGATACAGTATATCTATATATTTAAACAATTACATAGCTTAACATACATTTATTCAGAGTCTTAATTTTTATATTTTCTACGTTAGAATATAGTGAATTTTTTTTACTGCAAGATAATGGTTGTCTTTTACTCAGGATTTGTTTCAGGATGCATTTAGAAGGAAACTAATTCAATTAAATATGTACAAAATCACATTTAAAATTTATTTTTATTAAATGAAGCTACTTTAAAATGTTTTGAAGATTATCAAGGCAAGTTTTACATTTAAAATTGATTAATGAAACAAGTAGTATTAACTCATTTACTACAGGTGACAGATTGTTTCTGATTGCCATGGAACAGATTTTCAGATAGTTAGATGCCTAAAGATGCAGATAGGTACCTACTGGGATTTTCAAAAGTGCATAAAAAGGTTAGGTGCCTAACTCCCATTGAAACCAAGGAGAGTTAGGTGTCATATCCGCCAAGATATCTTGAAAATCCCACTAAGCATTTATCGACATTTTTAGGTGCATAAATATCTTTGAAAATCTGGCCCAATGTCCTTCAAGTTTTTAGAATTAGTAGAATTTGTTCTTTTATTGAAAAAGAAAAACAAGCTTTCCTGCATTCTCAACTCTCAATCAGCTTTTCAGCTTTGAACAAACTAGTCCAAATGAAGATATCTGCTAGACAAACTGAAACCAAAAGTAATCAAGGCAAAAGCTTTTCTGCACAACAGAAACAGAAGAAAGGTATTTGGAAAAATACAGATACCAGTATCCATTGTAAAGAAAGAAAATAACACAACAGAACCCCTATTTTACACCAGCTAATTGGTGACTGAATTCATAAAAGTGAATAAAATGAAACTTCTCTAAAGTACAGTCGGTACGGTACATTAAGCTGTAGTATGGTGCTCCGCACTGATTTCTTCTTGTCCTTCAAACCATTCCAAAGTGATTTCCAAAGTGCTGAAGGCATGGGAATATGAAGGGATGTCAACATGTTTTCACTGATGTCACTTTCATTGTGTGACTCCTTCCCCTGGCTGATGAATAATATTCCATATAACTCATAACTTGTAAGTGGTGTTTAAAACTGAGGTTCTACTAACTATAGATACCTAATGCAGTACATGATATTAACTCAAGTTCTATAAAAGTCACAACCTCAAAAGTTAAAGATTTTTGTCTTTCCTGTTCTGTATATAATATAAAGCAGCATCTTTTAACATTATAATTTGAGGGCTCATTGAGCTAGCACATTTTATACATAAATGATTAATAGGTTATAGTACAGTTAGGGCTGACCATAGGTTGTCAACCTCAAAATTAATTTTAAACATTTAAAAAATAAAAATTCCGATGTATTTTTTAAATGAAGGGGGTCAGGGAGAGGGTTACACTCAGAGATGACTGGGACACTGAAGTATTAATTTTTAATACTTGTAACACTTATATAAAGTGAAAACCAGGAGGAAGAGGGAGGCCGCCTCAGTATCAGCACATGACCCTGTGGCCCACTGGAAGTCTCAGGATTGCTTATACCCATCACTTCTAATCTTTATATTTGCTTTGGGCTCAACCAGTCTTGTCTAAGCATTTGGGATTTAACTCAGCAGCAAAATTCTGCAAGAGTTATCTAGGACTGGAAAGTCCTTGCCTTTGGGAATTGCCTGTGTGCATGTTGAGGGTCATCTGAGGTAAGTGAAAGGGGTGCCTGGATATTTAATTGTTTTACAGGAGGAACTCTGGGTTTCACTGGGTAGACTGACACTTGGGAAATATCCTATGCTTATCCTTTAATTCATGAGAATAAGATTGTCTAGCTTCAGCAGTGAGAACACATTTTTATCCATCCTGAGTTTCACACGATTATAAACCAGTAATACAGTATTTTGCAAGCCATCAGTAACATGCTTGCCCTGAGAATATTATTAACTGTAGCATGAAAAACAGATTATGCAACTGTATGTGGACAACAGAACATAAGAACAGGCACTCTCAGTCTGACCAATGGTCCATCTAGCCCAGTATCCTGTTTTCTGACAGAGTGCCAGAGGCTTCAAAGGGAATGAATAGAACAGGCAATTTCTAGTGATCCATCTCTTGTTGCCCAGTCCCAATGTCTGGCAGTTAAAGGTTTAGGGCAGTGGTAAACTTTTGTACTGGTGACCCCTTTCATACAGCAAGTCTCTGAGTGCAACCCCCCACCCCTTATAAATTAAGAACATTTTTGAAAATATTTAATACCATTATAAATGCTGGATGCCTGGCAGGGTTTGGAGTGGAGGCTGACAGCTCCCAATCCCTGCCCCCCATGTAAGAAACTTGCGACCCCCTGAGGGATCCCAACCCCCAGTTTGAGAACCCCTGGTTTAGGGACACCCAAATCATACAATTGCATTCTTGACAATGGCTCATAGCCATTGACTGACCTATTCATCATAAATTCATCTAATTATTTTTGAACCCAATTGTAAGTTTTGCCTTCACAACTGCCTCAGCAACAGGTTATGTGAATTATTTTTGTTGGTTTTAAACCTACTGCCTATTAATTTCATCAAGTGAGCCCTAGTTATTTACCCCTTCACATTACACACTTCCCTGTCCGCTTTCTCCATACCATACATGCTTTTACAAACTATCATATCCCCCCCAAGTCATCTTTTCCTAAACTGAATATTCCAGTCTTTTTAAGCTCTTCTTGTATGAAAGCTGTTCCATACCCCTAATCATTTGTTGCCTCTCTCTCTACTTCTGCCCATTCTAATATCTTTTTTGAGGTGGGACAACCAGAACAGCATATAGTGGTATTATGATATTTGCTGTCTTATCTATCCCTTTCCTAATATTGTTAGCTTTTTTTGACTGCCACTGCACATTTAGAGGATGTTTAAAGGGAACTAGCCACTGTGACTCCAAGATCTCTTTCTGGAGTGGTAACAGCTAATTTAGACCCCACCATTTTGTATGGATAGTTAGGGTTATGTTTTCCAGTGTGCATGAGAAGCAGGGGGGAAAACAAAAACAAAACAGGGAAAAGGAAGAGGAAACCAAGGGAGAAAATGGAAGGAGGCCAAAAAGGGTGGGTCTTACAGTAACAGGGAAAGAAAACAAAACGATTGTAAATATCACAAAATTGACAAAATTACTCAGGTGCAGTAACAGACTCTGAAATAATTAAAAACAATTAGGATTTCACATTTATTATTCTTGTTAAATATTCTCTTAAAATAATACAGTAAAGTGTGGCTGTAACAGAAGATTTTAAGATGTGTCTAGATTTTTGGAAAGCTGCACTTCAAATATGGATTATGTTATTTGTTAAAGTTACAACTGTTTGTTTTTCCTTTTTATCTAAGTCAGTAAAATCTTGCACTGTTTCTCATTATTTTACCAACCAACAAGTGGCTTAGCAGCTCCCAACATATATAAGGAAATATCTATCCCAAGGAGCTTAAACACTCATTTCAGACAACCAGAAAAAAAAAAGAAAAGAAAAGAAAAAGAGAAGTGAAGAAAATGAAAAAAGGCAGACTATGGCATCACCACCAGTATTACTTGGCTGCTAAACTAATGATGAATCACAAATGTGAGATAAATGGAAAGAATGAATAAACATAAGAGTGAAATGCAGAGTTTCTTGCAGAAGAAGGTAGTTGGGAGGGATTTAAGAGAGAAAAAAAGGCAGTGACTTCACATACTAGTGCAGGAAGGCCATTCTTCATTCAGATCTCTCCTGAAAATTCATCCTTTTCTTTCTGTGCAGACAGCCAGACCCTTATCTTGATCATGATTACAGTAACTCCATCTCTGGCCTTCCTAGCAGCCACATCATCCTTCCCTAGTCCATGCAGAATGCAGCTGCTAAGATTTTTTTTTTTGCCTGCTGCTCTGACCACATCTAACACACACTACTTTGAATCATTCTTGTGACTCCTCCTGTTTTACCACATCAAAATTAAGCTTCATGTCTTCACCTTCAAGTTCCTTCATAGCTCCACATCACCTTACTTGAGCACTCGCCTCATGTCATGTCCCACTCACATCAGTGATGCCAGCCTTAAGAAGCTGACAAACAACTGTTTCTTCTCCACACTGTCTTGTCTTCACGGATCAGTTCAGGGAGGGCACTTCATGTTTCACTACAGTTTTCTTTCTAATCCTCCTCAAGGCTGACCTCTTAACAGTGATGACTATAAGAAGCCATCCAGTTAATGTCGGTCAGTCAGGTAACAACTGAGGACAATTTACTCTATTATAAATAAAGGTTTATATATAAAATTGCATGTGTTTGACTATTTTTTCTCTTCCCTACCATTGCATGTGTCTTGTCATCTTACAAAGGAAATGCCTTTGTACTTGTACAGCACCCAGCACAATGGTGGCCTGATTCCGACTGGGGCTTCTGGGCACTGCTACAACAGAAGTGCTATGTAATTTAGGTCTCAGCATTGCAGGGAATGCCTGACCATAAATGAGAAGACATTTGAAATGTTAACCGATACCTTTTTCAGGTTTCTTAATGATTCATTTATCTTTCACCATAAAGCATCAAGTGTGAGTTTACTTAGCACATAAACTTGCCAAATGCAGAGCAACTCTGCAGCTGGAACTCTGTCCCCACATGGAACTTCCTTTGGGGTCTGTCTGTGCACAGGACTCCACCTGCATGGATCAAAATGCAGGATTGGAGCCTAAAACAAGACGATGCAGCCCGTCCACAAAATAGTTGCATTTCCTTGTGCTCCCTTATTAGTCTGCCCGTATCCATCTGTTGTCTCTTGTCTTTGATTCTAAGCGGTTTGGGTCAGGGACTGTCATTTTGTTTGTACAGTAACTAGCTGTGATACATGAATTCGGGGTGGGGAGGGCACGTAGCCAGCCAGCTAGCTGTAAAATCCCTCTTGGTCTGTTCTCTGCTTGCTTTACCTGTAAAGGGTTATCAAGCGCACAGGTAAAAGAAAAGGAGTGGGAACCTGACCAAAAGAATCAATGGGAAGGTAGAACTTTTTCAGATTGTGAAAGAAATTTTCCCTTTGTCTGTTGTTCTCTGGGCTGCAGGGACATGAAGCAGTAATGCTGTAAACAGCTTTAAGCCAGGTATGATTATAGATTATCAAATCTGCTTAGCTGGAACCTTGGATATGCAAGTAAAATTAGGGAATGTCTAAAAAGACATGATTATGGTTATTTCTTATTGGCTTGTGGACTCCTCTGTGTTAACCCCAGATGCTTTTGTTTGCTTGTAACCTTTAAGTTGAACCTCCAAAAAAGCTATTTTGGGTGCTCGATTTTTGGAATTGCTCTTTGAAAATCTAGCAAAAGCCTAAGTTCCAGATGTATTTCCTTTCTTTTTGTTTTGAATAAAATTTACCTTTTTTAACAGGATTGGAGTTTTGGTGTTCTAAGAAGTTTGTGCCTGTGCTGTTTGATTAGCTGGTGGCAACAGCTAATTTCCTTTGTTTTCTTTCTCAGCTTTTCCCTGGAGTGGGGAGGGAAGGGCATAAAAGGGCTTGAGGTACCCCACAGGGAAGAATCCTAAGTGCTCCTTCCTGGGTCCAAGGGTTTTTTTTTTTGTTTTTTTGTTTTTTGCATTTGAGTGGTAGCAGCATTTACCAAGTCAAGGTCAGAGAAAAGCTGTAACCTTCGGACCTTAATACAAGCCTGGAGTGGCAAGTATTAATTTTTAGAATCCTTGCAGGCCCCCACTTCTGCACTCGGCGTGACAGAGTGAAGATTCAGCCTTGACACTAGCACAATGAGATCCTAGTCCATTAATACAGCTGCTAGGCATTATGATAATACAAATAATAAGTAAGCATTCCATCAGCTTATACAGCAACCTAAAGACTTCAGCACTGTCATCCCCATCTATGCTACAATTTGACCCATACCAGCTTATTATAGGATAAGGTTTTTAACATTAACTTTAAAATGTTTACATAAGCAGTTGTGCCATCTAGAGTGGAGGATGTTTTACTAAAGCCAGTCATTTTAAAGTAATGCTAAACAATATTTTATCTATTTAGATTTAGGCTGGCCAATTAAAGAAACACCTTTCTCATGCTCTGTGGGCCTTTGACGCTGTTCAGCAACTTAAAGTATACACATTAAATATACTGCCATAACTGCTCCCAGAACACAATACTAGAATTATGCACATTCCACATAAGCTACTATAGTTGTAGAAATCATTTCCTAAGTAGTAAGAAGAGAAAGCCAGATTGAATATTTGTCTTGACTTTTCATAGCTTTGAGGTTTTTTTGACATTCATTGAGATGATGATATATTTACCATTGAAATAAACGGACATTGGAGGCCAGGGCATAGGCAGTTGTGAGCCAGATCTAACGCTGCTGCAGCCAGTGTGAATGCTGGACACAAACCCCAGGAAAGTTGAGTTAGTAGCTGGAGGAGAGTGGTAATAACCAGTTTTTTCTCTAGCAAATGGATTTCTAGGATCCCTGGTTATTTGCATTTTTACAGAGAATCTTTAGTTTTTACTCCATCTCCCCAGCTCTGAAGACAGAGTGGAGAGTGATAGATCCTGGCCGAGAACCCAGCTCTGAAGGCAGTGCCACAACCTGCAACAGCGCAGAAATAAGGGTGGCATAATATGGTATTGCCAGTGCTTAATTTGTAATGAAAAAGGTGCTGTGGCTCAAGTTCTTTTTTTTAAATATGAACTTTCATAACTGACATATCAAGCCCAGAGGTGCCGGGGCAGAGCCCTGGCACAAATAAAGCACTGGGTATTGCCACCTTTCCTTTCTTCAGAGCTGGGTGCCTAGCCAACAGCTGCCATTCTCCAGCCGCCGAGCTCTGAAGGCAGAATCTGTTTGGCCCACACAAGGTTATGTTTCAGTTTATGCGGCCCTCCTATATAGCATGTCATTTTAATTGCAGAAAAATGCTAATTGAAGTGTTTTGTTTTTTAATCACAGAAAACAAGGGTCACCAGTAATAACAAAGTGGTCTAATTTGTTACAAATGGTTGGCAAGAGATAGCATTTATTTATTTTTTTGTAAATGTTCCCAAATATCTTTACGGCGGACAGGATATAAACAACTGCAAAGTCTAACAAGTCTCTAGAATAGCATAATCCCACACAAGGAAAAAAACTTTGTAAATTATAAAACAGACAAATCAACATCACCAATAAACAAACATATGTTGAATGACGGATGAAACAAGACATTAAACACAACTCTTAGCTGTAATGTCAGATTCCTAGATTCCAAAGGCAGAAGGGACTATTGTGATCATTTAGACTGACTTCCTCTATAACACAGGCCACAGAACTTCCTCAAAATAATTCCTAGAGCAGATCTTTTAGAAAAATATCCAATCCCGATTTAAGTGATTGAGAATCCACCGTGATCCTTAGTTAATCCTTCCATTACTTACTCTCACTATTAAAAATTTGCACCTTATTTCAGTCTGAAATTTGTCTAGCTTCAGCTTCCAGAATTCAATTGCAATGCTGCAGCTGTGCCACTGTTGCACTTCAGTGTAGACACTACAGTGACAGGAAAGGATCTCCTGTTAATCCACCTCCCTGAGAGGCTATAGCAAGATCAATGGACGAATTCTTCCGTTGACTTAGCTCTGTGTACACCGGGGTTTAGATTGGCATAGTTATGCCAATGTAAGTTTTCAGTGTAGACCAGCCCTGTAATCAAGTGACCCCTTAACCATCTCTTTGTTAGAGTCAAGTTGCTCATCTACTCAGATCATCACTAAGGCATGTTGTCTAATCCTTTAATCATTCTCCTGGCTCTTCTCTGAACTCTCTCCAATTAATCAACATGCATCTGGAACTGTAAGCACCAGGACTGGACACAGTATTTCAGCAACCATTACACCAGTGCAAAAAGAGAGAAAATAATCTTTCCCAGCATCACACCAGACGCTAATGTTTAGCTGATCATCCACTAAGACCACAACATCTTTTTCCAGAGTAACTGCTTCCCAGGATACAGTCCTCCATCCTGTAAATATGACCTACATTATTTGTTCCCAGATGTATACATTTACCCGTATTTAAAAAAAAAATTGTTTGCTTGCCCCCAGCTTACAAAGTGATCCAGATAGCTCTGAATCAATAACCTGCCCTGTTAATTATTTACCACTCCCCCAATTTGTGTGTCATCTGCAAATTTTAATCAGTGATGATTTTATATTTTCTGCTAGGTCATTGATAAAAATGTTAAATAGCATAGGGCCAAGAACAGATCCATGCAGGACCCCCTGGAAACATACCTGCTTGATGATGATTGTCCATTTACAGTTACATTCTGAGACTTAAGTAAACCAGTTTTTAATCCCTTTACTGTGTGCCATCTTTGTTTTATGTATGCAGTGCGGTTGTAGCTGTGTCGGTCCCAGGACATTAGACACACAAGGTGGGTGAGGTAATATCTTTTACTGGACCAACTTCTGTTGGTGAGAGAGACAAGCTACACAGCGCTCTTCCTCAGGTCTGGGAAAGGCATTCTGAGTATTACAGCTAAATACAAGGTCAAGCAGTTAGATAGACTATAACTACTTATACTAAACTATATCTGTTTGACCTTGTATTTAGCTATAATATTCAGAATACCTTTCCCAGACCTGAGGAAGAGCATGGTGTAGCTCAAAAACATGGCTCTCTCACCAATAGAAGTTGGTTCAATAAAAAATATCACCTCACCCACCTTGTCTCTAATTAGTTTTATATCATTCTAATTTTTTAATCAAAATGCAATGCAGTACCAAGTCAAATGCCTTTCAGAAGTCCAAGTATGATATCAACACTATTACCTTTATCAACCAAACTTGTAGACACCATTTTTTATGAGATAAGTATCAGAGGGATAGCCGTGTTAGTCTGGATCTGTAAAAGCTGCAAAGAGTCCTGTGGCACCTTATAGACTAACAGATGTTTTGGAGCATGAGCTTTCGTGGGTGAATACATGCATCCGATGAAGTGCGTATTCACCCACGAAAGCTCATGCTCCAAAACGTCTGTTAGTCTATAAGGTGCCACAGGATTCTTTGCTGCTTTTATAAAAAGATGGGTGTTCTGTCTCATAGACTATCAGGATTGGAAGGGACTTCAGGAGGTCATCTAGTCCAACCCCCTGCTCAAAGCAGGACCAATCCCCAGACAGATTTTTGCTCCAGATCCCTAAATGGCCCCCTCAAGGATTGAGCTCACAACCCTGGGTTTAACAGGACAATGCTCAAACCACTGAGCTATCCCAAGATATCTAGTTGGTTTGACAGAATCTATTTTCCATAACCCCATGTTGAGTTTCATGAATGACATTACCCTCCTTCAATTCTTCATTAATCAGGTCCCGAATCAGCTGCTCCACTTATCTTACCCATGGAGAATGTCAAGCTGGCAGGCCTATAATTAGCCAAGTATCCCTGCTCAGCCTTTTTAAAAGCTGGCACATTAGCTTTCTTGTATCTTCTGGAACTTTCCCAGTGCTCCAAAACTTATTGAAAACCAGTATAATAGTCAACCAGCTCTTTTAAAACTCTTGGATACAAGTTACTGGGACCTGCTGATTTAAAAAGTTAAGGGTCACTTCTCTCCCACCACCCAAAGGAAAGAAGACTCAGAGTCCTGACTTCACTGGTGGACTCAGGTTTCAAGTGTTTATTGTGAGATTTCTCAGCTCTTAACTGGAAGGGGGGGGGGGGGTTTACTGAATCCATATCAAAAGGAGTTATTTGATTAAAACACTTGAGACACAGGAGGTGTTAAAAGTCCAGTTAAAAACCACTTCCTAGCTCAGATTTCACTTGCTTTCTGTTTGAGATGGTGTAATTTTTCTAGTTCTCCAGCCAACTATGGTGTTACCCAAGCGGGTAAATACCTCACTGTGTAGTGTTATTTTTAACTAATACAGGCAGGGGGAAAAGCCTTTAAGGTATTTTTACGCCTCTTTTACAAAAGAGGCAAAAACGTTTCTCTTTTCCCTGGCTGGCCACGTTTAGAGCAGCTTCAGTCTCTTTGTTCAATTTGTACAGCACCTAGCACAACGGAGGGTCCAGGTCCACAACTGGGATTTCTAGGCAACATTGCGTGCAGGGACCCAGCAGCCAACGCTAGATCTGCATTTAAAGCCTTTCCGCCTTTGCCCACCTACACCTCTTGCCGTATCCTTACATGGAGGGGACCAGGAGAAACGATCCGTTCCTACGCAGGCAAGAGAAACGCCCGCAGTGCAGGGAGGGCTGGGGCCAGAAACCTGCTTCAGCCTCACTGTTTGTTTGAGCGGCGGGAGGTTTTTAATCCTGGGCGTCCCCGCGGGCTCGTGCCTCCTGGGGGGGGGGGCGGTCCCCCTCGCTGGGCCGGACGACTCGGGGGTCCCTGGCCCAGAACAGGAGGAGGACGCTGGGGTCGGCTGCACCTACCGGCTGCAGGAGGAGGCCGAGGCTGATCCCATCCCGCCCGGGGTCGCCTCTGTCTCCGCCGCGGGGGAGCGGTTGGCCCGGGCGCTGGTGCTGGCCCTGCTCCGTCTCCTCCTGGGGGGCTTGTCCCCGCACGGGCCGGGCCCGCTCTCCATGCCCAGGCCTGGCTCCGGGCAGCCCCGGGGGGGGAACGTGGGGGGGGGAAGCCAGGCCGGGCCGCTTCACCTCACGGGCTAATGGCGGCAGCAGGCCCACAGCGGTTTGAAAATGGCGGCGGCCAGCACCCGGGCCAATCAGCGCTGCCGCTGGTTGCTAGGAGACGGCGGGGCGGGGCGGCCTAGGGGCAAGGTTGAGAGCGCTGCAGCGTGAGGGGGCGGGGCTAGCCTGGCTGCCCTCCGCTTCGGGGCGGGGCTCTTTGTGCTGAAAACAGGCGAAGGGCAGCTCCGTGCTGCACATGCGCTGTGAGCTCCTGTAGACAGGGGAGGGGAAACAGGGCAGAGAGAGGGCCCTCAGGTCTCCTTGCCCCGTGACCCCGCCCCCCCCCTTGTCCACATTGCCTCAGCTGGCTGGTACCCATGATGGTACTGCCCCACCAGCAGGGCAGTCTCTCTGCCAAGGACTTGAGAATAGCCCCTTGCTGTGGAGCCCATGAGTATCGGGGCCATGGTGGGCAGTGAGGGGCATGTAAAGTGCCTGCCGTGCAGCTGGGAGCCAGCCTGGGTTGGCAGACTGGCGCTAGCAGCGCTTAAGCCAGGATACTAAAAATAAGTGAGGCTGTAAAAGCAGCAAAGAGTCCTGTGGCACCTTATAGACTAACGACATTTTGGAGCATGAGCTTTCGTGGGTGAAGCTTTCGTCGACGAAGTGGGTATTCACCCACGAAAGCTCATGCTCCAAAACGTTAGTCTATAAGGTGCCACAGGACTCCTTGCGGCTTTTACAGATCCAGACTAACACGGCTACCCCTCTGATAAGTGAGGCTGGTGTAGCTCCAGCTGTTCAGCCTCCTGCCCCCCCAAAGCTCGAGCGCACCAGTCTCCCGCTGCTACTTCTAGCACAGTAGCTCCAGCCGAGCTAGCATGTGTCTGTCCCTGGGGGCTAGGAGGCTTCCACCTAGCTGCAGTGTAAACGTACCAAAATCTCTCATTTCTTTGCACCCTGCTGCCCTAAGGAAACTAGGCTCTAGCCCTGGCATGTATGATTTTGGAAGGCCCCGCTCACATAAGGAGAAATCATCTGAGCTGCTTGTAATTGCAGTATAAGTGCTGTTCCAAGTTTTGATGTGGTGAAACTAGTTGTTAGCTGAGAAAATTAAAACACTAGGGGGGAAGCAGCCATTGAGGAGAGGAGGCTGCACAAAAGCAAGCTGTGATATTATCTAGTGCATGAGGACTTGAGCTGCTGACTTCATACAGTGCTAGAATCTACAGGATACTAAATACGTTTAATGCCATTTCTGATTTTGTCTCTACAGATTTTTTTACCCAACCAGGCCTGCTTCCTCCCTCAAGTAAGGAAATTTTGGTTTTAGCATAGGCCCTGTTACCTAAGAAGTTTTTTTGCAGATTTATCAGTGTTGTCAACTTCCACTATTTTAATCAGAAGTTTTGCCCTCTGTGACGATGCGGTTCTGACGGGACCCAACTGAGAGTGCCAATTCAGGACAAATCGCTTAAAACAGGGCAGTTACAGCCCAAGGCTGGGGTTTTTCCACCTCTAAGGCAAACCAAACCAGCCACTGGCTAACCACAAGTCACACAAGCAATTCCCTTAGACCAGTGGTCCCCAACCTTTTTGGCTGGTGGGCGCCAGCTGAAGGACCACCGCGGCAGCGGAGCACCCGCCGAAATGCCGTGGCAGCGACGCCTCTTGATGACGCCACTTGCCATCGACAAGCGACGTCATCAAGAGGCGTCCTTGCCGAAATTCGGGAGCGACGCCTCTCGATGACGTCACTTGTTGACGGCAAAGTGGCGTCAGTGAGAGGCGTCCCTGCCAAAATTCGCCGCGGCATTTCGGCTGGTGCTGTCCCGGGGGCCAGGACGTGGGCGTATTAAGATGCCCCCACGGGCACCACGCTGGGGACGACTGCCTTAGACACTCCAGTTTCCCAGTATCACCACCAGTGCCACTCCTCCTGGGGATGAATAGTTATGGAAACCAACACTCCAATAAAAGAAAAAGGTTCTCTTGATCCCAAAGAATCAAGCCCCAGACCCAGGTCGATATACAAATCAGATCTTACCCACAAATCATGCTGTTGCCAATCCTTTAGAATCTAAAATCTAAAGGTTTATTCATAAAAGGAAAAGGATATAGATGAGAGCTAGAATTGGTTAAATAGAATCAATTACATACAGTAATGACAAAGTTCTTAGTTCAGGCTTGTAGCAGTGATGGAGTAAACTGCAGGTTTAAATCAAGTCTCTGGAGGACATCCCCCGCTGGGATGGGTCATCAGTCTTTGTTCAAAGGTTCAGTTTGTAGCAAAGTTGCTCCAGAGGTAAGAAGCAGAACTGAAAACAAGATGGTGATGGGGCAACAGCCTTATAGTTTTTCCAGGTGTAAGAACCTCTTTTCCTTACTGTGGAAAATTACAGCAAAATGGGAGTCTGGAGTCACATGGGCAAGTTCCTGCATACTTGCTGAGTTACAAGGCGTATCTGCCTCTCTTAGTGGGTCAGTTGTATAGCTGATGGTCCTTAATGGGCCATCAAGCAGGCTAGGCACAAGCTGACACCAACTTGTCTCGGATGTCTCCCAGAAGCATAGCATAAGTTTGAAGTACAGACAGTATAGAGCCAATATTCATAACTTCAACTACCAAAATGACACATGCATACAGACAGCGTAATCATAATCAGCAACCCATAACCTGTCTTAGACACTTATATGGACCGCCTTTACATAAGATTTGGTGCCACTACAGGACCTTGGTTGCAACTATGTTCTATATGGGTCCAGACTATATCAATAACGTCACACTGTCTAGCACTGAACACTTTTAGCATGCAGCTTAGTAGAATTTAAAAACTGTAAACAGGAAGAAAAAGGGAAAACAATAAAAAAACAGCAACTAGAAAGCAAATGAAAGTGTTTTGCAATGATATTATGGGATCTCATGGCTATCTGTACCATTTCATGGACTTCTAACATAATGTAAAAGACCATGGTGAAATTCAATCCACTAAGGTCTAGTCAACACTATGGAGTTAGGTTGACAAGGAGGCTTAAGTTGGCCTAACCTATGGAAGTGTCTACACTAAAAATTCGCTCCACCTCTGTAACAGCCCTGCTACATTGACTTAACTCCACCTCCCACAAGAGGCATAGAGTCACTGTCAATGTATTTAGGTTGACGCAGTGTCATTGTATTATGCTTATGTCAACAAGGAGTCCAGTGGCACTAAAGACTAACAGATTTATTTGGGCATAAACTTTGGTGAGTTAAAAAACCTCACTTCTTCAGATGTTTTTGTGGATACAGACTAACACGGCTACCCCCTGATACTTTACACTATGCTTATATTGACTGTTATTGGCTTCAGAAGCCATTCCACCATGCCCCACTCAGAATACAATCAATACAAGCATTCCTAGTGAGGATGCACATCGCCAAAAAAGAGCGAGCTGTAGACATGCACAAGCGATGTAATTACTGTGATGGCAGTATGCCGACATAAAGCAGGTTGACTTAATTTTGTAGTCAAAACAGTCACTAAAATAAACTACATTAATTGACACCCAATTTTACAGGATACTGAAGCCCTGTCTAAACTACAAACGTATATCCATATAACTACATTATTCAGCAGTGTGAGGCTACGTCTTCACTACCCGCCGTATCGGCGGGTAGCAATTGATTTCTCGGGATTGATATATCGCGTCTCATCTAGACGCGATATATCGCATCCCCGAACGTGTTCTGTCGACTCCAGAACTCCACCAATGTGAACAGCGGTAGCGGAGTCGACAGGGGGAGCCGCGGACATCGATCCCGCGCCGTAAGGACGGTAAGTAATTCAATCTAAGATACTTTGACTTCAGCTATGTTATTCACGTAGCTGAAGTTGCGCATCTTAGATCGATCCCCTCCCCTAGTGTAGACCAGCCCTGAAAAATCCACAATTCTGAGCAACACAATTATACCAGCCTAACTCCTAGTGTAGATAATGCTATGTTGATGGGAGAGCTATGATGGATTAACTACTACACTGATGGGAGAAGCTCTCCTGTCGGTGCAGTAGCATCTTCACTAAAGTGCTAGAGTGCCACATTTGCATCGCTGCAGCTTTTTAAGTGTTTTAAGCATTTTAGACCTGCCCTGAGCTTCCCCAGATAGGGCATGAGGACAATGGATGTTTATTCTGTGTTAGTGCTGAAGAGTTGTTGTTAGCCAGTTCTTACAACAGAAGTTAAGTTTGGCCATCTATGCAGGTCTGCCATGGTTTTCTCGCATTCTTCTGGTACCAGCAAGTGCTTTATATGATCTAAGTAGAAGACTTTAATACGTTTCTTCCTTACACTGTCACCTCTTATTCCAAACACCTGCTATTTTGATTGACAGAAGCAATTTACTTTTTCAGTTTGTGCATAAGAACATAACATAAGAACATAAGAATGGCCCTACTGGGTCTGACCAAGGGTCCATCTAGCCCAGTATCCTGTCTTCCAACAGTGGCCAGTGCCAGGTGCTCCAGAGGGAATGAACAGAACAAGTAATCATCAAGTGATTATGCCCAGAGGGAATGAACAGAACAAGTAATCATCAAGTGATTATGCCCCATCCCCTGTCGCTAATTCCCAGCTTCTGGCAAACAGAGGCTAGGGACACCCTCCCTGTCCATCCTGGCTAATAGCCATTGATGGACCTATCCTCCATGAATTTATCTAGTTCTTTTTTGAAGCCTGTTATGGTCTCGGCATGACAGCCCTTAGTCTGTCACTTTCACCATTTCCCCTGCAGGGACAGTTGCTTCTATTTGGGCTGGTCTTCATGCCAGCAAAAAAACCCAGAAGATAAGAGACAGTCACTACCTTCCTCAGAGGGACAGCTGAGGACAGGGGCACTCTGGGACTAGTAAAGAAAAGTTTAACAAATTATAAAGACTGGATTGCAAGTTGATTCCATCTAAGATTGGACAGCCTTAACACCACTAGCTTTCTGGCTGTCACCAGTGCTATGATGGAAGAGTCTTTTAGAAGACCTAGATGAATGTGGTCTGCTGTAAGACAGTCTCCACTTCCATTTGGGAATTGTTCAACAATACTTTGATACCCAGGAAAGGTACACATACAGTATGCATCTCAGTGGCATAAGTTACTGCATAGGCTCTTTTGGTAAGTGACAAGGCTATTCAGAGGCTGCTAGAGAGCACACCACAGATGTGCAGCTGTTCTCAGAATGAAGTTAAATGTTATGTTGCAAAAGATTGGGGTATGAGGATTTCTTTGTTAGAGTTCACCATTGGGCTAAGCACACATAACTTTGAGTGTCTAGGCAAAAGTTCAAGGGGTACAGAAATGCCAGATGGTATGTCATTCGGACATCTGCTAGTGCCAGAGGTGGAATGAAGGGTAGGCAGGAAGAACTTAGTAGATAGATCAGATTTATTGTCAGCATGAAAGTCTCCTGCAAAACCCGCATAGTCAGATTTTGAGTCTTGATGTGGTTTGAAAAGATCAGACAGATTAGGAATGGAATCAGCTTTGCTTATTTTATTGAGGTGCTGACTTGTCGTATGACAAGTTGCAGGGTTGTGGAGTATCTAGCCTTTTGTTCCCACTTTAATTGTTGGTCAGTAGGTTGCATTCATACCGCCAACATTTGATATTCTCCCTTTTCTTTATAGTTAAGGATTAACATTTATCATCATCTACTTCTTCCCCATCTGCAGAATCCAACCCAACTTCCTCATAGTCTTTCTCAACAGCAGCCATTTCCTCCCTGGCTTCAGAGAACTCCCCCTCCTCCATCCCCTCCCCCACATACCAATGCACAAAGGCCCATTTCACGTACATCAGATCAAACCTGTGATCCAGCTGGGCCCAGGCTCCCGCAATAGCCGTGGCTGCATGGTTAAGGCATTCTGAGAGACCACCTCCAGTTCACCTAGCTGCAAGCTGATCCATCAGGTTAGGGCAGTCAAATGCAGTTGGACATGATGCTGGCCACACCACTCCCTTGTGTACAGTTGGCTATGAAACTGATGTGCCTAAACTGTCAGCCCCCATGAGCCACTGGCTGAGGGGAACTGTGATTATGGTGAAACAAACATTTTATGTCGTCTTCTGCTTTGCTGAATTCCAAGATTTTGCCTTTGACGAGCCTCTTTCTGCCCTGAAGGTGTTTCAAAGGGATCCACAAATCCCTTTTGTTTCTTCTTTGCAATCAGATCCTAGGGGCTCTCACCTATTCCCATGAATTATGTACTGAAGTTCACAGCTCCACCTCTCCCTGCTCAGATCAACATATCTGTATGGATGTCTCAGACCTTGTTTCTACCCATTCCCTTTTGCACCCTATCCCTTTATCTCCACTGTGCTCCCTTCTGCCATTACTGAGAAGTTTTGAGCAGCTGTTCTCTTGCAGTGTGGGAAGCACCCTCAGTCTGTCACTATCCTTGGCAACTCCATTCTGTTTGCTTTCCATCGCGGCAGCTCCAGTACCACTCATTTTCTGTTCCGCTGCCTGATTCAGTCTAGTCAAGTTGAACTGCAGAACATCACGATGCAGTGGTCCCTGCACCTTTGTCACTGACATGTTTGTCTCGCCTATTGAATCAAGGACGGCTACACAATAGCTATGCCAGTGACCAGCCAAAATGAGATTCAGTCATTTACACACTAGCTAATGTTTGTGTAAAACTTCTGAGAGTCTGGAGTACTTTAGGGCATTGCAATAGTCCACTCCAGTCACCACATCAAAACCCAATTAAAACTAACATCGCTCCAAGGACAAACGAAAGCCTCATAACCAAACATAAATTGAATTGTAAGCCCACCACTGTTTTACGCAGCCATTTCACAATATCCACAGAAAGTTAAAATGACATAGGCCTCTTGTTTACTTAATTTCTGATTACACAGCTCATCTCTGTAGAGGAAGGGTTGGAGGGAGGAGCATAAGGACACTCGGATTTTCTGAGGTTAAGGGGGAAAATAGGCTGAATTATGGAGGGAGAGCAGG
This sequence comes from Chelonoidis abingdonii, assembly GCF_003597395.2. Classification (NCBI taxonomy): domain Eukaryota; kingdom Metazoa; phylum Chordata; order Testudines; family Testudinidae; genus Chelonoidis; species Chelonoidis abingdonii. The sequence continues at coordinate 2,683,644 of NC_133769.1, forward strand.
AAGGGAAGCCTGGACTTACAGTTTATGAAGAAAACTCAAGTGTCGGTTACACCTTCATTCCTCCGCCATCCCTTCCATCTGTTTTTGCATTTAAGCTGTATGCTCTTCAACGAAGGGACTATCCCAGTGCTTCCACCCGAGACCCTGACTGCCCCCATGCCAGGCCACCAGCCCGACTCCCCCCATGCCCCGGGCTGGACTGTGGCCCTGGCCGGCACTGGGTCCCAGCTCCTGGTCATGGGCTGGAGCTGAGCCCCAGCTGGATACAGGGGAGAGGGAGTGGGAGGGCGGGGCCTCCTGAGGGAACATGAGTGGGGCCACAGCCTGGGTCAGGGGAGGCTTAGCCTGCCCTGGCCTTTAGGTTGCTAGCCGTCCAGTTTTCAACTGGAACACCCAGTTGAAAAGGGACGCTAGCGGCTCCAGTCGGCACTGCCAACTGGGCCTTTAAAAGTCCGGTCAGCAGTGGAGTAGGGGCCCAGAGCTAAGCTCCCTGCCTGCCCTAGCTCCGTGTGGCTCCCGGAAGCGGCTTCCAGCTCCCTGCAGACCCTAGCCGCATGGGTGGCCAGGGAGGTTCTCCCCGCGAGAGCTGGCTCTGCAGCTCCATTGGCTGAGAACCATGACCAATGGGAGCTGCGAGGGCAGCGCGTGGAGTCTCCTTGGCCACCCATGCATCTAGGGGCTGCAGGGACCTGGCGGCTGCTTCCTGGGAACCGTGGTAAGCGCTGCCAGGATCCCACACCCCCTCTCGCACCCCACCCTCCTGCCCTAGCCGGGAGGCCCTTCCTGCACCCCAAATACCTCATCCCCGGCCCCACCCCTGAGCTCATATCCCCAGCCAGAGCCAACACCCCTCCTGTACCTCAACCCCCTGCCCCAGCCCAGAACCCTCTCCCGCACTCTGAATCTCTCATTTCTGGCCCCACCCAGAGCCCACACCCACAGTTCATACCCCCCCGCATCTCAATTCCCTGCCCCAGCCCAGAGCCTTCACCCCCCGCCAGAGCCCTCACCCTCCGCACCTCAGCACCCTGCCCCAGCCCTGTGAAAGTGACTGAGGGTGGGGAAGAATGAGCAATGGGAGAGGAGGGGGAGAAAATGGAGCCACCCGGGGAGGGGCCTTGTAAAAGGGGTGGGATGGGACGGGACCTTGGGGCAGGGGTTTTCGGTTTTGTGTGATTACAAAGTTGGCAACCCTACAGGCCTTTGATACCCGCCGCCCATGAGGCAGGGAGAGACATCATCTATCTTTGGAAAACTTGTAGTACTTTGGCATACTACCCTATAATAGACTGATAGGAGAGAAATATTGCTGCTCCTCCTGCCCCTTTCACTTGTAGAGGAAATCAGGTTCTCGACTTGCCATTTTATGTGTGCTCTCACTAACAGGATGGAGGATATCCTTCCCAGCGGTGGAGTGGTCCCTCCCATTGTTGTTGGCAGCATCCTCCTTGCAAGTGATGAACTGCTCAGGGTGGAACAGTGAACAATAGATCCCAGTTCAAATCTCTTCTGCAAAACTGTAAAGGCAATTTAATTATTCTAACCCAGAGATCCTGAACTGTGGCCCACGGACACAGTGCAGGGCTCTGCTTACTGTCAACCATTACCCAGAGGTATCTGCAGCAGTGAAAAACTTGGATAAGAGCCTGGAAGCCTATAGAAGCATTTACAAGGGAACCCTGGCTGCCTCTGTGCAGAGGAGCTAGTAGCAGTCCCTGAGGTTAGATCTTATCAACCAACAGCAGCCAGGGATGGCATGGTATTTGCAAGGGGTATTTTTTTACCAGGCAAAAATCTTGGTTTTTACTGCCTTAGGAAACGCTCGGTAGTCCCACCTGAAGACATTTTCTGTTTTAAAAATGGTTTCATGAATGTATGCTACATTCATTAGTTTCAGTTACATATTCAAGATGTGGTTACATAAGGCAGCAGATCTTTAGATTTAGGACTGTACAAAAAAAAGGAAAACTGCAGTGGGCATATTATGCAGTTATAATATCGAACATCAGAATGACTACACATTTTGGTTAGGTATTTTCAGTTTTCAATGTTACGTAAACAAAAGTCAAAACCATTTCATTTCTGAAAGCATAGCTACCGACTTCCTCTGTTCCCAGAGGCTGCTCGACCCCTACTCTGTCCCAGACCCTGGCCCCACACCAACCTTCCCATCCCTTCCCCTGCCCCTTTCTGCCCTCACTCTGCCCCTTCCCACCTCCACTCCTCTCCCTTCCCCCCAGCGCTTCCTGCATGCTGCTGAACAGCTGATTGCAGCGGGCAGGAGATTGTCGGGGGGGAGGAGCTGATCAGCAGGGCCCACTGACGGCCTGGGGGAGGAGGGGAAGGAGCTGATCTGCAGGGCTGTGAGTGGGAATTGAGCACCCACTATTTTTTTCTGTGAGTGCTCCAGCCCTAGAGCACCCACAAAGTCGGCGCCTATGTATGGAAATGCCAATATTGCAGAACTGTAGGCGTGAAGCATTAAGCAAATCAGAAGTAATCAGAGTTGCAGACTACCAGTCCAGATCCACTTGGTCCTGTAGCAGTCTGTAGCAGAAGACCAACTGGATAGACAGAGCCTATTCCTCAGCTTTGAATGGAGGTATCCAAGTTTAAAGAGATTTGTTCTATGCTTGCTGGATACTGATGCAGTTATTTTCTCCAGTTTCCTGGCTTATACCAGTATTCGCTAGCCCCCTGTCCTAAACAATTTTTTTCCCAGGGAAATTGCCAACCCTCACAGCAGAACGAAATTGCTACCCAGGTCAGGAGAAAAAAGTTAGGACCTATGTAGCACATCCTGGGGAGAAGAAAACCAAACACAGCAGAGAAGCATGTTCATTGGGAGAAGACAACCAGAAAGAAGTGGGATGGGACCAGCTGGCCGTGGGAAAGAGGATTAAGCAGACTGCTCTTAACTCCATTTCTCCCCGCAAGCTTGGTGTGTTTGAAATGGATTATGGTTATGACATTAGATTTTGTGGTTTAAGATACTGTTCTATGAGTTTTCCACGTAACTAGTTGCTGTAATGGTCACGAAGAACCTGCCCGATGCTAGGTGGGAGAGGAAGTAGTCCACTCAGTTGCAATAGGGAAGGGAGTGTGATGGTGTGGGACTCCCCCCTGCAGCGCCTCCTGCTGGTCTCTTGGGGAATTAGCTTCCAGCCTCCGGAGCGCCCTCTGTCGGTCAGTGTCTCACTACCACTGGGCCCCCCATGTCCCTTCCAGACCTTGGTGCCCCTTTCTACTGGGGTGCTGCCCCTGGCAGTAACCCCACAGTCTCTGGGTCTCCCCTCTTCCAAGGGAACCCCCACCCCCTACCCCCACCTCGCCTCAGTATATGGCTACTGCCCAGTCCCCATCTAGCCCCCGTTCACTGGGGCAGACTTCAGTATATAAGCCACTCATCACAGGCAAGGGTGGGTTTGGACCTGCTCCCTCTGCTTACCCTTGGGCTGCCCCCTGCAATCCCAGTACCTATTTGGCCTTAGACTAGGCCGGCAGCTGGGGGGGTTTCAAACCGGAGCTCCCCAGCTCCTCTGGCCTTCCCTCAGCCCTTCTCCACCTCAGGTACCTTGGTTTGCTCCCCAGCAGCCAGGTCCCTCCCTCTCCAAAGGCGAGAGAGTGACTGTCTGCTCCTAGCCCACTGCCCTCTTATTAGGGCCAGCTGGCCCCTGATTGGGTCGTGGCCACAGCTGAGGCTGCTTCCCTCCAGCCACAGCCCTCTCCTGGGCTGTTTTAAGCCCTTTATGACAGGAGCCAGTGACCACTCCACTACAGGAGCCATCAGAACCTCGGCCAACGCGTGGGCAACACTTCGGAAGAGGTTGAGTGCCCCTGTTTTGAGCCATGTGACGAGTCTAAAAAGCTTGTTTTGTACCTGGAGAAGTGGTTCCAACTGATGAATGACCCTGTTTACATGTGGCAGAACAGAAAGGGCAATTCTGCCCTGCCCCCAGCCTGTCATAAAGAGGATCAAACTATCCTGGCAGAGTTTCTATAGAGGCAGTTTTCTTACCAATGGCTGGTGGTCCCAGGTCTATGAACACTGCCCTAGGCATGTGCTTTCCAGATCCAGTCTCACTGAAGAAGGTCCCAAAGGAAGAGTCAGATTGTTCAGTTGCTTTATTACTAGGAATGCTGCCATCTGGCTGAATCCCATGCTCTAGACAGTACTGTTCCCAACAGGCATTGCCCATCTGGACTCCAGCTTGGCCAATAGGGACAGAAATACACTCCTTCTGGACTGGAGAAGGAAAGAGTGAGACAGTCTCCCCAATCTTGTCATTGTTTTAGTTTCCTGCAATTATCTCCTGGCACCTTTTCAATGGTGCCACAGTTTGTGGCTCACTTTTAGAGTAAGCAAGCCACACCTTCCTTGTGGAGATCTGCAGCACTGGCAGGAGTCAGATGTACGTTAGGGTAGATGTTATGCTGGTTTTTCCTATCCATACTCGCAGCTGTGCCATTGCAAGTCAGGCTTGAGGCATCACACCCCAACAATTCTAGTCCTCGTCCTTTTAAACCTAGGCTAAAACCAAGCAATCAGGCAGTGTAATTATGTGGACCAGTGTTGAACCAGAAAGACACCACTTCTCATTTAACTGAGTATTTGAGCAAGAGCCTTGTCATTAATGCATGAAGAGTTCCTGACAGGGAAGCAAAGTCCACTTCTCCCACGTGGGCTCGTGTATATACTGTGAAGACATGCGCTCTCCAGCACCAACAACTGTTACTTGTGCAAACTTATTTTCCCCTGCTAGTCTGGCGTTACTAGATCATGGCATTTTAATAAGCTTTTAGGATATAGAACCTTTAATCCAAGGCTCATAGACATTAGACTCATAACACATATAAAGGTAGGGACAGCGATCCCTTTATGAGGGTCAGAAAGCAGGAACTAAAGAAGCTGTGACTTGGCCAAGGCCATCTATCAAGTCAAGGGTACAGTTACAAGTAGTATGGAGGATCCTTTATGCTGTGTGCCATTCTTCAGCCACGAGATCACTCTAGCCAGTCAGACAAGTAACTGAGTTACAGATCTGAAGCGTTAGTTATTGTGTGAAGAGCATTATGCACATAACTGCAGACTTTGAGGTCTTAACACTGACATTAATTACAGCTGGGTGGGAGCTAGTGGTCGTGGTACATTTTAGCTACCAATGAAAGGTAGGAGACAGGTCCTAGCCCAAATTTAGACTGTTAGGAAAGATTAAAGCCCAGGACCTCCATGGTGGCATTCTCTGAAGTGCTTCCAGTTCTGTGTGCAGGGCGAGTGAGACAGGCAGAACTGCAGGAGGGTGAAAGTCTCAATGTGTGGATGAGAGAATTTAAGTTTATTACAAACAAGGGAAACTACTGGGAAAAGAGGAGCCTCTACAGGAAGGATGGGCTCCACCTAAACCAAAACAGAACCAAATTGCTGGCATGCAAAATTAAGGTCAGTGGAGTTTTTAAACCAAGGGCTGGGGAAAGCTGAGCAGCACATGGTTCAGACAAAGGTATCCCTTGAGGGAGGATGTATTAAAAGGGGATGCTTTATATCCTAGTAAACAACAGAGGATAGAAGTTGTTAAAGTACATACAGGAACTGAAGCAGGGCCAGATTACCCAATAGGCAGACTAAGCACATGCTTAGGGCACCAGCAAAGCAGGAGGCACCAAAAAAAAACAAGAGGGTTTTTTTGGAAAAAAGTTGATATTTGATCTTTCAAAAAAAGCATGGAAGTAGTCATCATGGGGAAAATCAGAACTTTGTTAGACTTCCTTACACTCCACTACACACTCTTCCCTCATTTTTCTGTTCTCTTTTGCTTACTTATGCCCACCTAAACCAGGGGGGCATCCTACTAACGTAGATCAAAATAATGTGAGGATCAGATCCTGTCATGTATTGCAATAAATTTATGTTTTATTATTGATATATAAAAGAGGCAGAAAATATTGCAAACAAGATGCAAGAACTAGAGTTTGTATTCATGTTGACCATGTGGAATGAAATTTTACAACACTTTTTACCACACAAGTCAAGCTCTCCAAGAAAAAGAATTGGATTTGAAAACATGTGCAGACCTCTGTCAATCATTAGCAGACCACTTACACATTTTGAGGAATGATTTTGAAAAATTTGAAGACATATCAAAAGATATCTTGCCTGATACTAACTACAAAGAAGCCCAGTCCCACAAGCGAATCAGG
>NC_133769.1:2692171-2723000 GCF_003597395.2 Chelonoidis abingdonii
CTCTGTTTGTCAGAGGGTGGAGATGGATGGCAGGAGAGAGATCACTTGATCATTACCTGTTAGGTTCACTCCCTCTGGGGTACCTGGCATTGGCACCTGGCATCGGTAGACAGGATACTAGGCTGGATGGACCTTTGGTCTGACCCAATGTGGCCATTCTTATGTTCTTATGTGTTTGTATACAAATGCAAAAAGTCTAAATGCCAAGATGGCTTAACTTGAGTGCCTGGTATTAGGTGAGGATAGTGATATAACAGGCATCACAGAAGCTTAGTAGAATGAGGATAATCAATAGGACACAGTAATTCCAGGGTACAAAATATGTAGCAATGGTAGAACAGGCGGTGCTGGCAGGGGAGTGGCACTATGTGTGAAAGAAAGCATAAAGTCAAATATAGGAAAAATCATAAGTGAATCAAACTGTGTCATAGAATCTCTATGGGCAAAGGAATGTGATTTTTTGGGGGAAGACTCACAGGTTTTTGAAAGGGAAATCATGCCTCACTAATCTATTAGACTTCTTTGTGGGTGTCATCAAGCATGTGGACAAGAGTGATCCGGTGGATAAAGCATACTTTCAGACTTTCAGAAAGCCTTTAACAAGGTCCTTCACCAAAGGCTCTTAAGCAAAGCAGGCAGTTTTGGGATAAGAGGGAAATTCCTCTCATGGATCAATAGCAGGCTAATAGATAGTTTATTCCTACCCTTTGTTTCCCATCAGTTTTTATAGTGGAGAAGAGTAAATAGCAGGGTCACCCAAGGATCTGTACTGGGACCAGTGCTGTTCAACCTATTGATAAATGATCTGGAAAAAGGGGTAAACAGTGAGGTGGCAAAGTTTGCAGACAATACAAAATTACTCAAGGTAGTTAAGTCGAGAGGTGACGCGTAGGGTAGGGATGTGAAGGGTCAAGTGCCCCCCTAGTTTGGCCTGCTGGGAAGGGAGAGGGGCTCTGTCCTTTTCTCCCTGTGCCTTTCCCCCGAGCATGTTTGGCCATTCTCTCTGGCAGTAGGGTGGGGAGCAGGATGGAGCCACTTCGGCCAGAGAGAGCCTGGCTGGGATGGCCCTCTCCCTGCCCAGGCTCAGCTGCTGAGGACAGGGGTCAAGCATGCGGGGGGTGGAGGAGGGGAAGCTCTGGCTCACTCGGCCCCTGTCCCTGGCAGCAGGGCCTGGGCAGGGGGCAGCCCATCACTGTCCCAGCTGCTGGGTATAGGAGTTGAGCAAGCCAGAAACATGCTGGGGGTGGGGAAGGAAGGGGGAAGAGGGCATCAAACTTGAAACATTTTGGAAACTGAGTTTTATTAGAATTTTGTTTGAGACGAAAACCAGCAAGAATGGTTCCAACAACTTTCAGAACAAAATGTTTCAATTTTTTGTTTTGAAATGACTCTTGGTTTAAATTTTAAAAATTTTGCATGATAGTGTAATGCAAATATAATGTCCGATATACATGTATAATGCAAAAAAAAAAAAAAAAAGATTTTGAAACATTTCGATTAACCAAAAATAGATTCTTTTTCTTCAGCATTTTCCTTCTTCGAGAATTTTGAAATGGTTGGTTTTCATTCCAATGTGGAATGAAGCCAAATTTTGATCTCTCAAAATCCTTTATGAAAGAGAACGTCCACCCTCTGCACAGCTCTGCTTTACAGCATTTTGAATAGTGGGGAAAATAGCTAGCACTGGAATTTGGAGACTTGCACATTTAGGATGCTGGTTCTAATATAGTCCATCTGGTCAATGACAAAGGCTCCAATCCTGTAACTGGATCCATGTGGGTAGACCCCTGGGGACACAGACATCTCCACTGACTCGCACCCACAAGTAACTTTACACAAGGGAGTAGCCCAGTTGAAGAAGGATCTTGAAAGCCACCACCTTCGAAAGCAAGGAGCAAATTCAGTCCCGCTGTAGCTGGGCTCAACTTCAGGGAAGTGAATGGAATTGCACCAGCTTGTGTCAAAACTAGGGCTGTCAAGCAATTAAAAAAAATAATCGTGATTAATCGCACTGTTGAACAATAACAGAATACCACTTATTTAAATATTTTTGGATGTTTTCTACATTTTCAAATATATTGATGTCAATTAGAACACAGAATACAAAGTGCGCAGTGCTCATTTTATATTTATTTTTCTTACAACCTAATACAAGTACTGTAGTGCAGTCTCTTTATAATGAAAGTTGAACTTACAAATGTAGAATTATGTATAAAAATAACTGCATTGAAAAATAAAACAATGTAAAACTTTAGAAACTACAAGTCCACTCAGTCCTACTTCTGCCAATCGCTCAGACAAACAAGTTTGGTTACAATTTGCAGGAGATAATGCTGCTGAAAGTGAGAACAGGCTTTCGCATGGCATAGTTGTAGCCGGCGTCACAAGATATTTATGTGCCAGACGCGCTAAAGATTCCTATGTCCCTTCATGCTTCAACCACCATTCCAGAAGACATGTCCATGCTGATGACAGGTTCTGCTAGATAATGATCCAAAGCAGAGCAGACCGATGCATGTTCATTTTAATCATCTGAGTCAGCAGAACTCAGCAGAAGATTGATTTTCTTTTTTGGTGGTTCAGGTTCTGTAGTTTCCACATTGGAGTCCCCCTGGAACCCAGAGCACTCTCACCATGGCCACCAGCCCCCGCCCTAGGCTGGCTAGTGCCAGCAGAACCCCCCAGCCCCAGAGCGCCGAGAGGGAGAGCATGTGGCGGTGCTGCTGCAGTCTTCCCAGCTACAGGAAGTCAGGCTATGTGCCCCCAGCTCCTGGAGCCCAGCAGCACCACCGCAGTGGGCACCTGGGGGCAGAGTGTGGGTGGGGCCATGCCTGGCTGTCTGGGGAGGCACAGCCTCCCCTCCTGGCCACCCATGCTTGCCAGCACAGTGTACCTGTTACATCCCAGTTGTGGTCCTGCCACCAAAGGGAAGGCGCCGCCATGGCCTGCCAATCTTGACTTCACCTTCATTTTTCTCCAGTCATGTTCTCAAAAGAATTATCTTTCCTATCCCACCTTCAATGTATGTGGTGCTGTACCATGGTAGGTCAGCGTCACCCTGGTAACAGGTCTCTGCCCAGGAACGGCTCTTGAGGTACAAACTAAGGCCAGAAGAACAGATACGGCAGAACATACATAAAGTGGGATGGTGGCTCCGAGATGTGGAATCCTCCCTGGAAGAACTTTGTTTGCCTTGTAGAACTTTCTTGCTTCACCTGTTGAGCTGGACAAAATTTTTCAACCCAAATTATTTTGGGGGTGAAAAATGCAGAGTCAGCGACGCCGAAACATTTCATGAATTTGTGTCAACTTGGGGCAAATTGTTCATTTTGAAAAAAAGAAAAACAAAACTAATTTGTACATTTTGATTTTTCATTTTGAAATTTCCTTTTATTTGGGGGAAAAATTAAAAAAACAGTAAAAGTGCTTGAAATCAAACGGAAATGATTCATTTCGGGTAGAACAAAATGTTTCATTCTACCTGAAGCAATTTTGAATTTTTTGATTCAGCCACCCCCAGCCACACCCTCCTGCCCCTCTCCTCCCTCCCCAGTCACCCCTTTGAGGGTGTCTGGGTCCACCTTAGGTACTGCTGTGATCTCGTGCTAGCTCTGCTGCTGCTAGCATGACACGAATAGGTAGAGCCCTCCAAATCTGCGGCTATCTAACTTTATATCCTCACATATCCACCTCCGCGGATGCAGATATCTGTAGACGCCGTTTGCAGAGTGCAGATCAGATGCGGATACAAATTTTGTACCCATGCAGGGCTCTATTAATAGGGGCTGCTTAGCAAAGCACCTCCGTCTCATACATACCCCACACAGATGCCCCTCCCACTCCACATGTACAGCACAACCCTCCGCCAGCCCCCACTTATCCTGACAGCCCTCACATACATCCCACTCGCTGCAGTCCTTGGCATCTCAGTCCCACTGGCCCCAGCCCCCAACATCTTCCACTCGCCCTCAAAATCCCAGCACCCAACCCTACAGCCCACCAACACCCCCTCTTCCTACAGCCCCCCAACACTCCCCACTCACCCCATTGCACCTGAAACTGTTTCCTCAAGCTGTGCAGCCAGCCTGAGCCTTCCCTCTTGCCTCTTTCCAGGCCTTTCCGCTAGATGTCAGTCCTCTCTCTTTGGTATTGCACCAACTCGATGGTCCTGTCCAGAACTTCAACCCATAAGTTTATCACAGAAACACTTCCTCTTGGAATGGTCCAGGTGGGTACATTGGCCCAGGCTTCTGCTGCAGAGTGGGTGAGCTGTGGAGGTAGCGAAGCCAGCAGAGGTCGAGGGGCTGGAAGAGGACAATGCACAGAGGGTTATTGTTTCAAATAGCTCCATGGAGGAGTGGCAGAAGCTCCCTAAAAGTGCATGGGGGAGCACTGGTACCCAAACCGTGGCCCTGCCCCCATGCCACCCCTTCCCGAAGGCCCTGCCCCCACACCACCCCTTCCCCGAGGTCCTACCCCCATGCCGTTCCTTCCCTGAGGCCCCGCCCCCAAAGGGAGAAGTTATTCCACGCTGTTGGTGAGGAACCTGCAGCGTATGCAACTGAAGTATTCAAATGAATAGTGACTGAACTGCACATCTGGGAGTGGAGTGGGCTGGTCAGTTAGGGAGGTGGCCGTGGAAAATACGCCCCTCCCCGAAATGTGGTTACCTGCCTGGAATTCCTGCTACAGGAAAAGTTTGCAGCTATCAGCACGCAGGATTGGGTCAGAATTCATGAGGGAATCGACAGGCTGCTGTGTTAGCTTCCACATGATTTAGCCAGCTATGGCTGCATGAAAACACAGAGAACTCCCCAGCCATCTTCCTTCCCCCATTCTGCACTCTGTCCCTGCCATATTTCTGGGGAAAATTTCAAACCCCAGTCAAATTTGGTACAAATGATTCCATCAGCTACGGACCATATGGGATTGTGGGATACTTTGGTGGACTTCCAGGACTCGAGTTGGGGGAGGGGGCCTGCGTCTACATTGCAAAGCAATAGGGTTCAAACCCTGGGTCTTGGCTTGACTCGTGCGCAGAATCTCCAATCCTGCAGGGTCCTAAGACCACTCTCAGCCCGAGTCTGAGAGATTTGTGTGCAGCCAGAGTGGGGTTTAGGCTCAAGCCTGAGTCTAAGCCTGGGACCAGACCTAGACAGCCTGAACTGCCTATACTAAACTGGTTACAAGGGGGTGGACCCATGAGGGGGCCCTTTAGTATTACTAACTGGTCTTGCTACTGATTCATTAAAAACACTTTAGGCTGTTTACAGCTGTTCTGTGCCACCAGTTCTAAAACTGGTTTGAATGTTTGAGGCTAGTTGTAATGGGACAGTCCGGTGGTTAGGCTACTAGTCCAGAATGTAGGATTCCTGCATTCAATTCCCTCCTCTGCTACAGGTTTCCTGTGTGACCGTAAGCAAGTCACTTGGTCTTTGTGTGCCTTGGTTTCCCAATCTTTAAAATGGGGGTAATAGCCCCATCCTACCTCACAAGGTGTTTGCAGGATTAGGACAAGAAAGCCTGTCAGATGCTCAGATACCATGGTAATGGGGGACAGATCACTGCCTTAGCTAGACAGACTGTGTAAACGAGCCCATTGAAGTCAAGGAGACTGTTCACAGAGTGAGGAGTTTCTGACTGATGAAATTTATCCCTGTGCCAAAGACCTGCCTAAGCTCTGGGCACCACTTTATTCCTATTTGGGGGGCTCAAATCCAGATCAGCTAACCCTCGTGCTCGTGCATAACTCTAATCATGGGAGCAGATCCATAGACGTCAGAGTTCAGTGTTTGCAGGATGGAGGCCTCCAGTGATGCACAAAGCTGGTGCGAACTCTTTACGCAGGGCTGGATTTCACCAGCTGTCACACAGGGGAGCAGAATAAGACAGACAGAAGCCTGACCTTGTAAGTCACTCCTCATGGGCAGAATCCCATGGATGGCAGTGGGGTCCTTGGCACAGACTGACTTGCAGGATTATGCCCATTGAGTAGGCAGGACACAAGTTGGCACTGACAGCTTTGTTACTAATCAGTATGTGGATAACTGTTAAATAATAGAACTGGGCACGCTTGTGTGCCAGCCTGCGGCTTGGGAGTGGTTAGTTTATCCTTATGACACAGCACAAGCTTCCCTTCAGCTAGAATAAAACCCCCATGTTTTATTTGTTTATTTACTTACTTTTCAATCAAATCCCTCTTTGAAAAACACTTGGGGCCAACTACATCGGACCCAACTCTATTCAGATCAATGGGATTGCTCCAAGCGCAAGTCAGCACAGAATCCAGCCCCTAAGGGATTGTGTTTCAGGCCTGCCCAAAAAAGGGGTCTGTGCCCCTTTAAATGAGCAGAGTCCCTCTTTACATTCAGGTGGAGTCAGTTCTTACTGGGATATAAAGTTCCAGGAAGAGAGGCAGAGGCAGCTGGGTTGCTTAAATCTTAGGAAGCTTACAAAGCCATCATGGTAAGGCATGCATTATTATTTGTATTAGGGCTAATGTTCAGGGTTCTTAAAAACTACTGATCTATACACCTAGTCCTTCCTCTGTGGATGTTAAGTCAAAGCAGCTATCTCATTTAATTGTTGCTTGCTTTGTAGTTTCTTGAACCAACAGTTTGCTCCTTATAAGGTAAAAGAATAATCCAAGGGCTAGCTAAGTGGCCCCCTTACTCTGGTGTTTTTCTCTCTAAGATTTCAGCTCATGAGCAGCTGGTGCCAGTAGATTTGTTAAGTGTTTAACTTTTAATAGGAGTTGGGGTGGGTTTCTTTATATCTGCAACTGGTTTATATAGAGGCACAAATGGTTTTTGGCAGGCTAAAATTTTTGAAGTACAGTATTTGTGGTCTTTCCCTGTGAAATTAACACGTCAGCAACAGTACCAATGCATGAAACTAATGTATCTTGCAGAGGATAATTTTTTCCTTATGAGCTGCCATGTTCCCTTTGTCTACTGTAATCCCAAGGGTTTGTCTGTTAAATGAGTAAAGTTACAACTGTCTCTTAGCATTTCTAATTTAATCTTGACTCTAAAAAGCTTAGTGTTGACACTCAAATGCTTTAAAATACAAGCTTTACAAATGCATGTAATCTACATTAACTACCCAGAAAGTGTACAGTAAGGTGACTTGTTGTCTTCTAAGTATATTGTTCTAAAAAATGTTTGGAATGCTGTTGAATATGATTAATCTAAAATGTGAAGGAAAAGGAGTTTTCAAAATAACTTTTTGCAGACAGTAGTCAGACTTCAAAGTGCTGTTCTAGGGACTTGCCTGTTATAAAAACTTAACACTTTCATGACAACTTAAAAGCAAATCATCTGGACAACAATGTTGCATCTGTTTGTAGCCTGATGCTTATCTTGGTGCAGGATGCAAATACTGTTGATCTGGTACCTCTTAACTGCATTCCCAAGCAAACTGTTTTCAACTTGCATTTCCTGCTGTTCCTTTTGCCACGCACTCATTTTAAAAATTCCCGTAACCATGCTATGTTGGGAGCAGGTGCTGTCCCTTGTGGACTAGAATAGGTCAGTGATCCAAACAGCTGTCTCTGCTAAAGCCGGGGAAAATAGCCACAGTGGTGACCTTAGCCACATCTTGCTAAGAACTATTGCAACTATCTAAATGGTGGGGATGGGCGAGCTGAGTAACAGATTTCCCAAATAATACGAATACCAGCCCTGTGAGATGGAGAACTTCAAATATCAGCCAGATGAAATCAGGAGTGGCCACGCCCACTTGAGATGGGCCCACCATAAGGCCTTGGGGTCTGAGCTCTCACCCTATTTTAGGGGTGATGAGAAATCAGGCCTGGACTAAAAGTCTGTCTGTCTCAAATATATATGTTGAGAAGCTAGTGGGAGATCTTCCAGTCCCATGAGAGCAATCCAGCCAGTTGGCATCTGGATTTCACATCATGTGGCTTGGCAAATTTGTAGTCCTTCATCCCTCACCTGGGGTGCTGAGTTGGAGTTAGCTCCCGAGATCCCAGGAGCTATATAGCCTCATGGCATCTCACTGACTATAATTGCTTGAGTACTTAACATGCATTTAAAGAAGTACCTTTAATTCTAGCTTATTGCTATAGCTATTCTAGTTGCTGAAGCTCCGTTTATTTATATTAAATAGTTCCTTGCCCCTCCATTGCAGTTGTCTCTAGATCTCTGGAAACTGAAGTAATGTGCATAACAATCAACGAACATTTCAGTAAGACACAAACCAAACACTAAATCAGGACAACCTTATTGGCTGCTCATACCCTAAGGCCATGACACTGTTGCTAGAAGCCAAGCATCTTTCAGATTAACCCTTTAAAGCCAGGGCGGCCAAAATCTTCCCAGTGTAGATATCCTTGTGGAGGAGAAGGGGATGGACAGCCGCTATGTTCTCTTGCACTGGGCTAGGTTACTAGGGTTGCCAACTTTCTACTGACACAAAACTGAACACCCTTGGTCCCCTCTCTAAGGTGTGCCTGTTCCTGCTCCCCCTGGTCACTTGCTCTCCCCACCCGCCCTCGCTCACTCACTGTCACCAGATTGGCTCAGGGGGTATGGGCTCTGCACTGGGGATGCAGGTTCTGGGGTGGGACAAGAAACAAGGGGTTTGGAGCACAGGAGGGGGATCAGGGTGGGGGCAGGGGTTTGGTGCTCAGGGTGAGGGTTTCAGCTGTAGGCTCCGGGGTGAGGCTGCAGGAAGGTGCTCTGGGTGGCACTGAGGGGTTTAGAGGTAGGGTGACCAGATGTCCTGATTTTATAGGGACAGTCCTGATTTTGGGGTCTTTCTTATATAGGCTCCTATTTACCCCCCATCCTGATTTTTCACACTTGCTGTCTGGTCACCCTATTTGGAGGGCAGGGGATGGGGCACAGGAGGGGGTCAGGGTGCTGGATCTGGGTGGCACTTACCTCAAGCAGCTCCCAGAAGCAGTGGCATGTCCTCCTTCCGACTCCTACATGTAGCCGTGACCAGGTGGCTCTGCACACTGCCCCACCCCACATGTCAGCTCTGCAGGTCTGATTGGCCAGGAATTGCAGACAGTGGGGGCAGTGCCTGCAGATGGGACAGTGTGCAGAACTGCCTGGTTGTGCCTATGTGTAGAAGCAGGAGGGAGGACATGCTGCTGCTGCTGCTGCTTCTGGGAGCTGCTTGCAGTAAGTGCCCCTGGCTGCCCCCATGCTTAGAAGCCAGAGGAGGGTCATGCCTCTGCTTCCAGGAGCCACACGCAGCCATGGCAGGCAGGGAGCCTGCCTTAGCCTCGTTGTGCTGCTGACCGGACTTCTAACGGCCTGGTCAGGAGTGCTGACTGGAACCACCAGGGTCCCTTTTTGCCTGGGCATTCCAGTCTAAAACCAGATGCTTAGCAACCCTATACAGTTACAGTTAATTTTTTGGTCCATCTTCTCTCCGTGGTTCTTTCAGCCTGTCTTATCTCTTGCTTTCTACTTTTTTTTTTAATACTCACCAGCTACATGCTGCTTGGAGCTCTGGAGGGAGAGTGAATTATTTAGTCTACAAGTGGCTTCTGGATGCAGAGCCTTATGTGAGAAGCTGAGAACCTGCTGGAGCTGAAATGTGCTTGGGCCAGAAAGTTGAGCTTGCAGCCCTGCGCAGTGCATGTACGCTTCAGTAGAAGCTGTGCAAGGTGGGATGGGGGGGAAAGAAGGCCAGTGGGTTACAAGGAGTCACCTGCTGCATAAATCAAAACTGCAGGTGCCCATTGGGTTGGATCGGTCCACGGCTGTTATTCTTTGCTCCCTGTGCCTCCCCACCTGCCCCCAGGCTGGAAAACCCTGCGTCAAGGGTACTGTCACATACAGGAATCTGTTAGAGATGGTCTAATCTCTGTGTATTACTTCAAAACCAGAGATTCTCTCCCAGAAATCTAGGTGTAGACAAGTATTCACCAGAAGTGGTGTGCCAAGTATTCACTCTAATTTGAGGTTTTGTGTGCCAGTGATACATTGTCATGTTTTTTAGAAGGTCTTTCTATAAGTCTACAATATATAACTAAACTATTCTGGTATGTAAAGAAAATAAGGCTTTTAAAAGTTTAAGAAGCTTAATTTAAAATTAAAATGCAGAGCCCCCTGGACTGGTGGCCAGGACCCAGGCAGTGTGAGTGCCACTGAAAATCAGCTCGCGTGCTGACTTTGGCACCCGTGCCATAGGTTGCCTGCCCCTGGTTTAGACCAAGACCTGCTGTTGGGCTCAATGGCTGCATGTAGGAAATAGCCTGAAAGAGCAAAATACAACTGCCAAGGCGAACACCTATTACATGTTGTGGCTACTATCTCCTTAAGCTGAAGCAGTAATGAGGCTTGTCCCCAATTCCAGAGGGAGTGTCTTTCTATCCATATTGGCCAGGCTGGGGTCCAGATGGGCAACGCCTGTTGGGAGCTGTATTGTCTAGAACATGGAATCCAGCCGGATGGGACCATTCCCGGCGGCAAGGCAGCTAAACCGATAGAGCCAGAGACTGAACAAGTGGATTCTTCTTTTGAGACTTTCTTCTGTGAGACTGCATCAGGAAAGCATGTGCCCAGAGCTGTGTTCATTGACCTGGAACCCACGGTCATCGGTAAGGTAATCGGACAGACTCCTAAATATGCAGCAGAACATTCTTTAGCTTCCTTTCCAGTCTCTTGGTGGGAGGGTCTAATGGCTAATGTCCCTGAGTGCATCCTCTGACTTGCCACCTCCATCGGTTTAACCCTGCTGATGCTGTCCAATCATGAAGTGTTGTATTTTACATGTCATTAATTCCAAACAGGACTCTACGTGGCAAACCAGTTACTCCTCCTACACTAGGAGGTGTGTAGCATTTCACTTTGGACTCTGCTTTCTTACGTGGCATTTCCCTCTTGTGGATAGAAGGCTAGAAGCTCAGCTGGTGAAACTGGCCTAGCTCCATTAACTTCAGTAGCATGATGCTGCCTTACACCCATTGAGGATCTGGCCCAGCGAGCTTGTTTGATACCAGCTCCTAAAGCATCCCCATGAAGTCTGTATAAACCAGTTTACCTGGTTCCTGTGGAAAACAAGTGTCATACTTTTCAACAATCTGAAGTAGTGAAAAGTATTTTTCTGAATAGATCACCAGTCTTTTTTTTTATGTTGGAAACCTGTCCATAAGTGTTCACTGTGAAGTGTTGGGGCGGCGGGTGGTTAACCCAGGAGACGTCTTCACTGCTGCCTTTGATTCCTGAGGATTTCAAAGATTTGTTGCCAGAAATCTTGTTTTAGGGTCTAGGTGACTCCCTGTAGATTAATGGGAAAAATAACTAAACTAAATAGAGAACAAATCTTCCATGCAGGGGGAAGAAGCCTGTGTAAAATGCTGAATTTTTAAGTCGGGGAACTGGATGTTTCTCTAGAAGATCTGCTCTAGGAATTATTTTGGGCAAGTCTTATGGTCTGTCTTCTACAGTAGGTGAGACTAGATGATCACAATGGTTCCTTCTGGCCTTAATCTATGAATCTGCAGCATGTAATGCCACCCGTAGAGAAGATGCTACTAGAAATTCAGAGGTGCAAGTAAACAAGAGAAATACACAAGCTTCTCATGGCAGCTATAATCCCACAGACAGAACACTGGAAACCCAGCCAGCATCCTAAAATGTACTGTAACCCTAATCAAAACATGACTTCAAGGTGGAAGTCAAAGTCCTATGTGCATTACCCGAGCAAATTTGTGGGTATCTATCTAGATAGCACTTTTCTTCAGTTCTAGCTCACCAATCCCAGGCCTTCCTCTGAAAATTCCTACAGTGTCTTCAATACACTTCATGCTGGACCTTCTTAAAGCTTGTGTCTCAGACTTCTGACAGCTTTGCTAGCAATGGTATTCAGTCACATGCTTCTAACATCCCCAGTCTAACTATCTGTTTAACCAATAATCCAACTTCCTGCAGATGAGATCCGAATTGGCAACTACCGTGCACTCTTCCATCCTGAGCAGCTCATTAGCGGCAAAGAGGACGCTGCCAACAACTACGCCCGGGGCCACTACACCATTGGGAAGGAAATCATTGATACGGTGTTGGGTAGAGTCCGCAAAATGGCAAGTAGACAAATACTTTCTTCTAAAACAGTGTCTTAAAGCACCTCCGTAACTAATCTTTGGGTCTGGAGGGGTTGGGAGAAGTGGGGTTCTGAGAAGGGCAGATTAAAAAGGGATTGTAACAAGAGGCTAATGGGGCATACTGACATCCTAACCCAGTGTTTGTGATGAGCACTGCAAGCCAAGTACAAATAAGTTCATTGCTTCAAAAGAACCCTTAAAGTCTTAGCTCAGGAGCTGTTACTACTTTTGGAGATGGCTTCATAATGAGATTTGGGGGTCTTGTCCTCTGTACTTAGTGACTATTGTGTGGGACCTAATAGCTCAGGGCCTTGGAGTCTGTTATCAGTGTGTCAAATCCCAGCCATGGTGAGTAGATTACATAAGAACATAGAAATGGCCATATTGGGTCAGACCAATGGTCCATCAAGCCCAGTATCCTGTCTTCTGACAGTGGTCAAAGCCAGGTGCTTCAGAGAGTATGAACAGAACAGGCAGTCATCAAGTGATCCATCCCCTGTCACTTCAGGGCATAGCTTTGCATCCAAGCATAGCTTTCCATCCCTGCCCAGCTTGGCTAATAGCCATTGATTGGCCTATTCTCCATGAATTTATGTAGTTCCTTTTTAAACCCTGGTATAGTCTTGTAACCCTTGAATAGCTGGAGTGGCCTATATAACATTAGCTAGTGGTTTTCAATCAGTTCCAAATAGACAAGTGTCCATATCACAAATGACTTCAGACTCCAAGCTGTCAAACTTACATTTCAGTGATCGTGAAACACTGAGTGCATAGAATATTAGGGTTGGAAGAGACCTCAGGAGGTCATCTAGTCCAATTGCCTGCTTAAAGCAGGACCACCATCAACTGTTAGTTCTCTGGTAGTTGTCCTAGAAGTAGCCAATAACTTGCACTTGGCACAAGTGCTCTGTGGATGTTGGAGTGTGATAGTGGATGTTGGAGTGTAATCCCCTGCCTGAAGTGTTTACAAATGTCCATGCAATAGTACCTCTGATAGCACCAAGTACTCTGTCGTTGTGCCATCACTCAACACCCAAACTAATAATCTCCTATGGAAACATCCAAGGGGTAACTTAAAGGCCCAAATTAAAGCTGAAAGCTACTATTACTAAGTCCTGCTTGCAGGCAGGGGATTGGACTAGGTGACCCATTGAGGTCCCTTCCTGTTCTACACTTTATGATTCTAGGAAAAAGGAGAATTATTGGAACTTCTGACTAATCCTGCTGTCAGCTGTTAATTGGCAATGAGATTAAATAGTATAAAATCATTGAGTGGAGGAAATTAACGAATATTGTTTCTCTTGCAGGCTGACCAATGCAGTGGCCTTCAAGGCTTCCTGGTCTTCCACAGCTTCGGAGGAGGCACAGGCTCTGGATTCACATCCCTCTTGATGGAGCGCCTGTCAGTAGAGTACAGCAAGAAGTCCAAGCTGGAGTTCTCTGTGTACCCTGCCCCACAGGTCTCCACTGCGGTGGTGGAACCCTACAATTCCATCCTGACCACCCACACCACACTGGAGCACTCGGACTGTTCTTTCATGGTGGACAATGAGGCCATTTACGACATCTGCAACCGGAACCTTGATATTGAGCGTCCCACTTACACCAACTTGAACAGGCTGATAGGACAGATAGTGTCATCTGTCACTGCTTCCCTGAGATTCAATGGTGCATTAAATGTTGATCTAATAGAATTCCAAACTAATTTGGTGCCCTATCCCCGCATACATTTCCCCCTCACTACCTATGCACCCATAATTTCTGCAGAGAAAGCCTACCACGAGCAGCTTTCGGTGCCTGAAATCACCAACGCTTGCTTCGAGTTCTCCAACCAGATGGTGAAATGTGACCCTCGCCGAGGCAAATACATGGCTTGCTGCCTGCTGTACCGGGGCGATGTGGTGCCCAAGGATGTGAATGCAGCTATAGCAGCCATCAAAACCAGGAGGTCCATCCAGTTTGTGGACTGGTGCCCAACTGGGTTTAAAGTGGGCATCAATTACCAGCCTCCCACCGTGGTGCCAGGGGGAGACCTGGCTAAAGTTCAGCGGGCCGTCTGCATGCTGAGCAACACCACGGCTATTGCAGAAGCCTGGGCCCGTCTGGATCACAAGTTTGACCTGATGTACGCAAAACGGGCCTTTGTGCATTGGTATGTGGGGGAGGGGATGGAGGAGGGGGAGTTCTCCGAAGCCAGGGAGGACATGGCTGCTCTAGAGAAGGACTATGAGGAAGTTGGCAGGGACTCTGCCGATGGGGATGAGGCAGATGAAGATGAGTATTAACTCAAACCTCAAATCCAGTACAAACTCCAGTTAATCAGGCTAAAGTTGTGACTATGCTCAGGCAGCATCTCTCACAGGATTCTCCCTTAATATCAAGGTTACCAATTGACATATTTTATGCCCTCTTATGCTTACATAATTGAATGCAGCCAACTCTCTCTCTCTGTAGCATGAGCCCATACTTGCTGAAACTATCAAGCTTCATTGCTAGGTCTCTGAAACGAAATTTGATAAAACACCAGCTTAATGCTTGGTGCAGATTTTTTTAGGAGCAAAGATACTAATGTATGAACCAAAAGATCTAAAGCTTGCAATACTCTCCTGCACAAAACATGAAGATTCCTCTGCCTCTTTTACTGCTAAAGCACCTTTTATTAGAAACAGTGTGACATTAGACTATGTAAGTCTTGTGTAATTTCAATAAAAATTATTTGGCTTAACTTCTCAGCTCTATTGACTTCCTAAGGTTGTCTTAAATGTGTGACTTTGCACTAATCCACAAGTAATACCAAATCCATGTTTCAGGACTAGCTTTGTAATTAGGCTTAGTTACCTAGATTCCCCACTCCAAAATCTACAATGTGCTCATCCCTCTTTCACTAAATGCAGCAGAGAATTTTTGCAGCAAACTGTCCCCAGTAGGAGGCTGACCTCTTCTCTGAAAACTGATCCAGCCCTGAAATTCCTAGTGTGCAAGTTATTGGACAGAAAAGTGAACTTCTTAACAAGAATTGAGGCCATAGGTGCAAACTTCCCCTCTACCTGGAGAGTGCTTGCCCCT
The DNA here is from genome assembly GCF_003597395.2 of Chelonoidis abingdonii. Taxonomy (NCBI): domain Eukaryota; kingdom Metazoa; phylum Chordata; order Testudines; family Testudinidae; genus Chelonoidis; species Chelonoidis abingdonii. Next base: position 2,707,320 of record NC_133769.1, read on the forward strand.
TTCCTCAAGCACACCCCCTCCCAGTACCTCCTGTATGCTGCAGTGAGGCAGCACTCCTCCAGGCCACTGGTGTGTGAGAGGCCCTGTGGGGAGGGGGGGGAGCATAGCAGATGTTTAGCACCAACCAGCAGTCAACTCTTTTTCCTGGGGTGCTCCAGCCCTGGAACATCCATAGATTTCTCACCTGGGGTTGAAGCTATGGAAGAAGTAACCTAACAAGGCAATTTACTACACAAAATTATTTTCCAGATGTCTGGTGGCTGAGCTTCACTCATGTTCTAACTCACCATATTTTGTGTCAGGAAGGAATTTTCCCCCAGGTCAGATTGGCAGGGGAGGGATGCCTGCCTTTGGAATATGGGGACTTGGACCCCTTCCTCATTTGAACTAGAGGAAATGGTGGAGTCTCTGCAACTTGAAGTCTTTAAAACATGCTTCAAGGACTTCAGTACCTCAGCCAGTGGTTATGGGTCTATTTTAGAGGTCGGTGAGGTTCTGTGGCTCAGCCTGACTTCCTACATGTTGCAAAGGATGATCATAGTCCCTCAGACTTTAAGGCCAGGAAGTAGCCAAATTACTGTATTGAACCCTTGGGTGCCAGAGCAATACACTGGCCTTTTGAAATGTTAGTCCTCAAATCACAGAATATCTAGGTTGGACAGGACCTCAAGAGGTCATCTAGTCCAACCCCCTGCTCAAAGCAGGACTCATCCCAGCCAGGGCTTTATCAAGCCTGACCTTATCTCCTTCCTTAGGAGTTTTCCACCGCCTCCCTAGGAACCCATTCCAACGCTTCAACACTCTCCTAGTGAAAATGTTTTTCCTAATAGCCAACCTAAACCTCCCCCCCCCCTCTCCCCGTCCACAACTTGAGACCATTACTCCTTGTTCTGTCATTTGGTACCACTAAGAACAGTCTAGATCAGGGGTCTCAAACTCAAATGACCATGAGGACTAGTACATTGGCCCGAGTGCCGCATTACTGACACCTCAGCCCCACCTCCACTCCACCCCCTCCCTTCCCTGAAATCCCCACCCCAACACTGCCCCCTCGCTGCCCTCAGGGGATGTGGCAGGGGCTCAGGGCAGGGAGTTGGGGTGAGGGGTGCAGCAGGGAGGTCAGGGCAGTGGGTTGGTGTGGGGGGGGTTCAGGAGGTATGGGGCACAGGAGGTTAGGGGAATGGGGTGCAGGAGGAGGTCTGGGCAGGGGGTCAGGTGCAAGGTATGGCAGGTGACTCAGGGCAGGGGATCGGATGTGGCAGGCAGCTCAGGGCAGTGGGTTGGGGTGTACAGTACTCAGGGAAGGGAGTTGGGGTGCAGGGTGCAGCAGGGGGTTGGGGTGTAGGGGGCTCAGGGAAGGGGGTTGGGGTGCAGGGTGCAGCAGGGGGCTCAGGGCAGGGAGTCAGGGTCAAAGTACAGCAGGGGGCTCAGGGCAGTGGGTTGGGGTGTGGCAGGGCTGCATGTTTGAGACCCCTGATTTAGATCCATCCTCTTTGGAACCCCCTTTCAGGTAGTTGAAAGCAGCTATCAAATCCCCCTCATTCTTCTCTTCTGCAGACTAAACAATCCCAGTTCCCTCAGCCTCTCCTCATAAGTCACGTGCTCCAGCCCCCTAATCACTTTTGTTGCCCTCCGCTGGACTCTCTTCAATTTTTCCACATCCTTCTTGTAGTCTGGGGGCCCAAAACTGACATAGTACTTCAGATGAGGCCTCACCAATGTCAAACAGAGGGGAATTGATCATGTCCCTCAATCTGCTGGCAACGCCCTACTTATACAGCCCAAAAGCTGTTAGCAATGATTCCATTGCTCCTTGTCTCCTTCCACACGGAGTGAAACACTCCAAGATTCTTCTCTTAGAAGGCAAACGGGCATGATAAGCTTTGAATCAGCAAGCAAGACTTCAAAATGTCGGAAAAGTTTCTTTTTTTTTTTTTTTTTTTTTTTTAGTGCTTGTGGTGAGCACAGTAGATAGACATAGATCAGTGACCACGGTAATAGAACCACTTGCTCCAGGCTAGGACTTCTAAGGGCAGCTGTTGCTCATTACTGAGCTGTCTTAGTGGAGCTCTTGCTGCATAGCCAAAAGAGGCTTAAGCTGGGACTGTGGACTTAATATATTTAGCTTGAGAAAGGCACAAACCAGCCCTTAAGGGAATGTGTGGTGAAGAGAACATGGTGAAAGCAGCAAGAACAGCTGGCAGGGTTGCTAAATCAGGATTTTGATGTTTCAGTTATGTCCACTAGCTGGTCTCGTGACTCTGCTAATAGCATCCACCTGTGTAAGAGGTGGAGGGAGGGTCTGGGAGCCGAGCACTTGCAATGTCACTGAGCTGTGATCCTTTCCATGCTGAAAAAGGATGGTAATGAAATGCCTTGATGGATATGAGAGGGGGAGAAATAGCATCTGCTATGGACTAGACTGTATGTTACTGGATCAACTCCTCCAGTATCTGCTAGTATGTCACCGCTGGCGTATTGGACAGAGATGGTAGCTGTTACCAAATGAGGCTCCTGAATAACACCTCTGTGCTCTAAAAAGTAGACTCCATCTAGAAGAGACGCCATCCTACATCTGCTTCCGAGGGGGGAGAGAAACTGACCAAAATGGGGGGATGCTGTGAATCACGTACTCAAATTCCAGCGTTGTACCTGTCTGAGAGGAGGCCAGATTGGGAGCCTTCTCCAGCCTATACAATAAAAGGGACAGGAAAGACCTGTAGGCCCAGAGCACAGGAGTGGGGCCTGCGATGTATTAGAAATGTTAAGTAATAGAGGCTGAAAGTAAACAAAACAAAACAAAAAACCTTGTAAAGACGCTCAGACTTGAAGGTAATTACTACAGAATAGTATTGCAGGTTAGGTTAATCCTGGCTGAAGCAGGTAGATGAAATTCTACCCTTCGCTGATGGGTAGAAGCATTTAAGTTCCTTTATGAAACAGCAGTTTCCAAATTAAAGCACAGGCCCATGTCACTGGCCAAAACTAAGCATACTGAAAGGCACTTGGGAACTTGAATGATGCGGATAGGGGCTTTGCTGGGTATTTGATTCAATAAAGAGGTGCGGGGAGGGGGGAAGCAGATAAGCAGAAACAGAAATCAAATACACAGGCCGGACAAGCATGGTGCTGTCCTGCCTAAAACAGGCTTGAGGCTGTAAGCAAAGAAACCTCCTCCTGTGTTCAGGGAAACAAGACTTTCTATGTTTCTTTGTAAAGAAACAGGATTGCATTAAAGGTACCTCATTCCAGCAATTTTTCTTCCTAATTGGAACAACCTGAATTTTTGGTTAACCATTCGGACCAAAAGGGGTAACAATAGGTAAAGGAAGACTTGGGAAACCTGCTTTTATAAATGTTTCCTAGTCTAGCTTTCTATGGAGCTAGCTAAAAAGTAGGAATTCTGATTTTACATTTTAACCAATGATAAAACATCCCCATACAAAACAATAACACACAAACAAATAGATGTTTCATAAATACCAGAAACAACTACTTGTAGCTCAGGGGTTGTCTACATAGAGCCAGGGGTTGATTTCTAAAACATGTTAATGTGCTGCTTGTTAATTGGTCAAGGGAGACCCAGCTGGTGTGCATTAAGGTAGTGCTACTTGAAACAGTACTATGCTAATTTGCTCTGGGGAATGTTACAAAGATGTTACTCATTATAGTATAAAAGAAAAAACCCTGAAAAACACTGCTTTTGGGGCATCTGTATAAAACTCAAAAATTGCTAAAAAAATAAACTCTAAAAAATTAAATGAATGCCCTTTCCTCCTCCTCCCCCCTAGCCCCCCAAGAAGCCCTAAGATAAACTAACTGTGCTAGAGGCTATATTTTAAACGTGATCAAAAAACTGAGACAGTACTAGAAAAAGCGTACCAGGTGCTTTTCTACCCCATAAAATAATGGAACAACTTACACTTCCTCCCACCCACCCTTGTGCCCTTCACTTCTTCCCCACTTCCCCTGTGCGAGCTACTGAAATGATGAGCAATGAAATACTTCATGTTGACAGCGTTAACATCCATGGAGATGGGGTGAAAGTAAAATACAGCTCTTACTGGTACGGGTCCCACTTTGCGCAAATCCCGCCTCCCCCAGAAGGGGCAGGGCCTTGCATGGAAGTGGTGGGGCCAGGGGTGGAAGTAAGTTACATTTCTTACCCATACAGTCCAACCATAAGCAACCCACCTCTCCTACATACTTCATGGATCTCTCCCATCGCATGACTTGGATATAGAAAATAAAGCTATTACTACCAGCAGTACTGTCTGTCATAAAACTTTACTGTTGGAATAAGCCTGAAGAACTGAAAACTCACTGTCACATTTTTCTCCTTGTCCTCCCTTCTCCTCCTCCAGCCAGGCTGCCTGACACAGCTAGGCTCCCCGTTCCCCCGACCCCCGCACTCAGCAGGGGCTGCAGCAGCTCCCCTCTAGCTTGTAGCAGGGAGCAGGGGGACTGGCTGAGGGAGAAGCCTCCCCAGGTAGCCTGCTGCCTGCATAGGAACAATTTAAATTTAGCTGTTCACTCCGCAGTCTGAACCATGGGATTTGGGGCTATTTCTGGCATCCTTGTTAATTTCACTCACAGTTGGTGGGGTGGGGTGGGGTGGGTGGGTGTGTGACCAAAGCCATATTTGTTTTAGGAGCTGTCACCAGTTTCCACTGGCCCTTTCTGAAGTGCAAGTCCACTTTAGCAGCTGGATTTCACTGGGGAAGGTGGTTTCAGAGCAGTGGTCTCCAACATTTTTACGCTCAAGATCACTTTTTGAATTTAAGATCAACCCAGGATCTACCTCGCCCCTTCCCTGAGGCCCTGCCTCTTCCCCGAGGTCTCATCCCGCTCACTCCATTCTGTTGCTTGCTCTCCCCCATCTTCACTCATTTTCACTGGGCTTTGGGTGCGGGAGGGGGCTGTGGGGTGAGTCTGGAGCAGGAGGTTGTGGTGAAGGAGGGGGCAAGGGGTGCAAGCTCTGGGATGGAGTTTGGGTGCAGGAAGGGGCTCTGGGCTGGTGCAGGGAGGTGGGGTGCAGGAGGTGGTGAGGGGTGTGGGTTCTGGGATGGAGTTTGGCTGCAGGAGGGGGCTCTGGGCTGGTGCAGGGGATTAGGGTGCAGGAGGGGGTGTGAGGTGTGGGCTCTGGGAAGGAGTTTGGGTGCAGGAGGCGGTTCCGGGCTGGGGCAGTGTATTGGGGTGTGGAAGACTTGCTGCCCCTCCCCGGTCCACAAGCACCATCTCTGAGCTCCCATTGGCTGCAGTTCCTGGCCAATAGGAGCTGTGGAGTCGGTACTGTGGGGCAGGGGCAGCAGCAGTGCACAGAGCTGCCTGCCTCTCCCAAGGGGCTGCAGAGACATGGCAGTCTCTTCTGGGAGTGGCGTGGGCCCAAGGCACGCAGGAAGCTTGTCTTAGACCTACTGCGCCACCGGATTTTTAGCAGCCGGAGATCATGATCGACTGCCAGAGGCTCCGGGATCGACCAGTCGATTGTGATCTACCAGTTGGTGACCACTGTTTTAGATACTGGTCTGTTTGCTCACTAGACCTGTGATGGGAATTTCATTTACATCCCACAGTATTTCATTTAAGAAATACACGTAGCCATCCAGGATCTCAGATACAGTCTGTATTAGAAAAGGAATGGCTCCTCCCCCTTTCTTGCCCCTTCCGCTCCCACCGCCACTGGAGCCCCAAGCCCCCCACTGCGGCTTCTGGCTCCCCCACTCCAGTCCTGGGCAGCCTGCCCAAGCACCCACAGCCCTGGAGAGCCCCCAGCAGTCCCAGTGCCCCTTGCCCCGGAGTGCTGAGTGGATGGCCTGAGCGCCCCCAGCCCCAGAACGTCAGATGGGGGGTCCTAGTGCCCCCAGCCCCAGAGCACTGGGTGGCCCGAGCACCGGCCCCACCTGCCTTGAGTTTCGGGTTGTAGGCCGGCCCATCCTAGCCCCAGCCCTAACCCCAACCCCAGCTTACACCCACTTCAAGGAAGAGGAGCAGCCTGGGCTGGGGCCATGGGGAAAGAGCAGGAAGCAGGACGGGGCTTGGGATAGATCATGGGTGGCACCAGGCCTGGCTGTTTGGGGAGGCTTAGCCTCCCCTAGCCTGCGATACTTGCCGCCCATGGGAGACACTCACATACCGTGATGCAGGCCATTCGTTGCACCAGTGTCCAATCCAGACATAAAATAACCTCTCTATCCCTACTCGAGACTCCCCTATTTGTGCATCCCAGGACAGCCTTAGCTCTTTTGGTCATTGCATCACACTGGGAGCTCATGTTCAGCTGATTATCCACCATGACCCCCAAATCTTTTTCAGAGTCACTGCTTCCCAGGATAGGGAATCCTGTACGTATTTCATGCATTCGGTGTTCCTAGGGGAAGACTTTCAGACTTCGCCATATTAAAATACATCGTTTGCTCAGTTTATCAGTCCAAATTGCTCTGAATCCAAATAGGTCCTCTTCTCTGTTAAAACCACACTCCAATTTTTGTGTCATCTTCAAACTTTATCGGTGATGATTTGGGGTTTTCTTGCAGATCGTTGATAAAAATGTTAAAGAGCGTAGGGACCCCACTGGAAACATACCTGCTAAATGACAATTCTCCTTTTACGGTTACATGTTGAGACCTACCAGTTAGCCAGTTTTTAATCCTTAATCAAGACTATAACAGGGATCAAAAAAGAAATAGATAAATTCATAGAGGATAGATCCATCAATGGCCATTAGCCAGGATGGGCAGGGATGGTGTCTCTAGCCTCTATTTCCCAGAAGCTAAGAATGGGCAACAGGGGATGGATCACTTGATGATTCCCTGTTCTGTTCATTCCCTCTGAGGCACCTGGCATTGGCCACGGTCGGAAGATAGGATACTGGGCAAGATGGACCTTTGGTCTGACCCAGTATTGATGTTCTTATCTTCTTTTAATATGTGACACGTTAATTTTATATCATTCTAGTTTTTTAATCAATATGTCATACAGTATCAAGTCAAATGCCTTATAGAAGTGAATATGGCATCAGCACTGTCACCTTTATCAACCAAACTTGTAATCTCATCAAAAAAAGATGTCAGTTTAGTTTGACCAACCCCTACCCAGCTTGGTATCATCCACAATTTTGATAATAAGCATACTCTACACTCTATCATCCAAGTCATTAATGAAAATATGGACTAGAACCAGACCCAAGAAAGAACCCTGCAGTATGACACTGAACCATTGATAACTACTCTTCTAGTATGGTCTTTCCACCACTTGTGCACCCATTTTATAGTAATTTCATCTAGACTATTTTCCGCTAGCTTGCTTATGAGAGTGTCATGTTAGACAGTATCAAAAGCTTTACTAAATTCACAATAAATCACATTTACTGCTTCCACCCCAGTCACTAGACCAGTTACCATGGATGCCAACTCCATGGGTACTTCAGGGCTGGAGCCCCCACGGAAAAAAATTAGTGGGTGCTTAGCACCCCCTGGCAGCCAGCCCCCCCCCCTTACTCCTGTACCTCCCACCTGCCGCAATCAGCTGTTCCGTGGAGTGCAGGTGGTGCTGGGGGGGAGGATGAGCGGGAACAAGGCACACTTGTGAGAGGGGGCAGAACGGGGACAGGAAGAGGTGGGACAGGATTGGGGGTTGGAAGAGGCAGGGCAGGGTTGGGGATGTGGAAGACGGAGAGTGGGGGGTGAGGCCTGGGGCAGAGCAGGAAGTTGAGCACCCCCAGGACCTGGAGGAAGCCAGTGCCGGTGCTAGTTACCCTGCCAAAGAAGGAAATTAAATTGGTTTGGCATGAATAACCTGCCATACTAGGTCATTTAAGACTTTGTTTTTGTTAAGAAAATATTTAACGAGAGCACCCTGGGAGAAAAGCTTTGTCAAGGATTCAGTGTTTTCATTCCTTCAATTGAGAAAGCCCAAACATCTCAGAGCCTTACAAGTCCTCCAGCAAACTGGATTTGTTATTCCTGATATCTCTGAAGTTAGAACATGCAAGAAAAAGCCTGTCAGACCTTCTTTGCATCAACTCCCCTGTTCTTTGTGGGTCACTGTTAGCTCTTTTCACTTTTGTATGTATTCAGAAAGATTTGAGGGTTTTCTGCCTCTTTGCAAAAAAGTCACATGCATGGCAGGACACCTCAGAGTTTAACAGAATAGTACAATCACAGCATACGTTCTTCATGAATGGGCTGACAGAAAAGGAGGCACACACCTTTCTTTCCTAGTGGGCCTGAGACCCAGCCAAACAGCTGAAGTATATGAATTCTCTTACAAATGCAGAGCAGGCTTCCAGACAGCCTGAACTCTGGCAGCCCCTTGTGCACTGCTTTAGCAGGGACTCACAGCATAGCTAGGGATTTAAGTAACAGGATCACATTCGCAGCCATTGAGGCGTATGTCACTTACTGAGGCACAATATTGTATCGGTGGTTATAGAAACCTGGAAATGCAGCCACGGAGGGGATATCCGCTATCCCATTGCCCTGTTCAGATAACGGCTGAATCTAGAGCCACGGTTGCCGCTGGTATGTTTCTGGTACAATTTCCCCAGTCACTTCAGCCAAGGCTTTATTAGAGCATGGTGTGAGGAGTTACATGTAACTACGTACAGCTTCAGTTGTGGTGTCTTTACAGCTGAGGAAGACAGTCTTGATGAGAGTTACAACTAGATTTGGTTTAACGTTTTCTATCAACATTGTTTTGATGGAATGCTGGGTATGACAAGGGAGATTGTGTGGAGTCTCTGTGGAAAGTTGGTGTGTTTAAAAAGAGGTGTGAAAACCCAGCTAATTCTGGGTGGAAATGCTGCCCTGGTGCTTCTGGGAGTTGTAGCAGGGCTCCATTCTCTTCTCTGGAGGGACTCCCAGCTCCAAGAGTTAACCATGGGGCATTCCGGGAAATGTAGTCTGGTTGGAGCCGTTGGCCAACAGAGGAGAATGGGAACAAGAGGCAATGCAGAACCATTTCTAAATTGAAATATTTTAGCTAAAGCTTTTTTGTTATATGAATTTCTGCCAAAACACAACAAACAAACCTATGGTAGAAAAACCGTTTTTTGACCAGCTTTAGTTATGACCCCAAAGTTGCTCTGGTCATATGAAGATAGTGATGGAGCAGCTTGGAAATTTCCTCAGGACAATGTGCAACATCCTAGAGGCCAGCAGAGTTTGAAGTTTACTAGATCAATGTTTCTCAACCAGTGTGTCATTACCAAAGCTGGGATGGGGAGCAGGGTGAGGAAAGGCAGACGGGTTTAAAGAGAGAAAAGTTTGGTCACAATGTAAATCAAAGAGACTCTTGCTCTCCACAGGTATTCCATCAACATCTTGCAACACACAAGTAAGATCATCTACATTAACTGTTCTGGGAGTGATACATTACTGCAAGCTAGGGTTACAAAAAGTGTTTGACTTTGAATAAGGGGTTAAGAAACACTGCGCTAAAGCAGGATTTAAAAAAAATGAAGACATCAAGTCAACAAGATGCTGGTTCAAAGTAGTACTTTAGAAATATATTTCAGTAGGTTTCCCCCTCACTCCTCATGCCCATACATTGGGGTTTAACACGTTTAGGGCCAGATTTTCACCCTTGGCTGCTTCAATAGCTGTGGGTAGCTAACTTTAGACACCCTACATTTGAAAATTTGGGCCTCAGCACTCAGTAAAGTGCAACTCCCCCTCTACTGCTTTGCTAATCCAACTTGACTCTGGCCTTCATTATTCAAGCTAATCTAGACCTGGCTTCTTTTTGGTCTAGGTTGCTGCATAGGCCCAGATCCACAAAGGGACTTAGGTGTGGTGATGCTGAGCATTGTAGTGCATGAGGTGACAGATCTCTGTTCAAATCGTTTAAGTGGCCAAATGTTTATTTTCACTGATTTGTGAGTCACTCTGGGGCTTAGATGGGAGATAGATGCTGGGGGGCCTAGAGGGAGGTAGCAGTGTACACACCTAGAGGCAGTAATTTAGACACCTACAGGATTAAGCAACAGCCAAATGGGAATTTTGTGGATCACAGCAGTGCCAAAAAATGAGACTTAAGTGCCTACATACCTTGAAGATTCCAACCACTGCAGCTCAGACTATAGGGTTGCCAGATGTCTGTGTTTTGACCAGAACACCTGGTTGAAAAGGGACCCTGGTGGCTCCGTTCAGCACCTTTGACTGGGCCGTTAAAAGTCCAGTTGGCAGTGCAGTGGGACTAAGGAAGGTTCCCTACCTGCCATGGCTCTGTGCGGCTCCCAGAAGCAGCAACTTGTCCCCTCCCCGGCTCCTAGATATAAGGGCAGCCAGGGGGCTCCGGCACACTGCCTCTGCTGCAATTGCCAGCTCTGCAGCTCCCATTGGCCAAAAACTGCGGACAGGGCAGCGCGTGGAGCTGCCTGGCCATGCCCACATGTAGGAGTTGGAGGGGGGATGTGCCACTACTTCCGGGAGCTGCTTAAGGTAAGTGCCGCCCGACCCTGCACCCCTGACCCCCTCCTGTGCCCCACTCCCTGACCCAGCCTTGATCCTCTTCCCACCTCTGAACCCCTTGGTCCCAGCCTGGAGCACCCTCCTGCACCTCAAACCCCTCATCCCAGCCCCACCCCAGAGCCTACACCCCCAGCTGGAGCCCTCATCAGCTCCAACCCCTTGAGACAACAGGTTTGACCAAATCTTTTTCAGGTGCCAAGCTTACATAGGAGGCACTATTGTAGAACCTAGCTCTAATTGCTGGGTATCCGAATTTACAAGTTCTCTTCTCTGAGCTACACGGAAATGGCAAAGTCACCTTCTTTCCATCTACCCAGCTTGCGAGCAAGAGGCCTATTCTCATAGAGTTGCTATGCATTCCCAATGACTGTGGGTTCGAGGTCTACGAACAGTGCTCTGGGCACGTGCTTTCTTGATCCAGTCTCACTGGAGAAGGTCCCTAAGGAAGAATCAGCTTGTCCTTAAGGCTTTCTCTGAACAGATGATGGATCCCATGTTCTAGGCAGTACAGATCCCAGCCTGCATTGCCCATCAGCACTCTGACCTGGACAAAAGTATACCCCCTCTCCATGGGGGAACAGACACACATATTAGGAGCTCACACTAAAACTCTCCAAATGCCTGGTTCCAACTTTATACCCTCTCAGAAGCAGAGGGCATCAAAGCTCAGCAACATGGAAGTCCCAATAACTTTTAAAAAGACGATGAGTTCTTGTGGCACCTTAGAGACTAACAAACTTATTTGGGCATAAGCTTCCGTGGGCTAGAATGAAAGCCCACGAAAGCTTAAGCCCAAATAAATTTGTTAGTCTCTAAGGTGCTACAAGGACTCCGTGTTGTTTTTGCTGATACAGACTAACACAGCTACCACTCTGGAACCAATAATTTTAGTCACTTAAGTCATGTTAGCAACACTGGGTGTCTGGTTTGAAGAGATTTCCTATGCTGACAACTCCTGGTGAACTATTAACATCAGATTTTTAGGATGTTCTTCCCAGCTAGTGACAGAACCACGTGACACCTCATCAGAATCAGAGGTAGGAATGTAAAACACATGTCCGGCACGTCCGCATTTGCCAGATCAGCAATTGCCACTGGAAATCTTTGCAGCTGCAAGGACGTAACCCTTTAGAGAGAATAACGCTGAGTGCAAGTTAAGGCAAGGCAGAAGGTTCTAGGTGGTCACTAACATACCTGCACTGTCGTTACACTGATGAACAGGGAAGTTCCAAGTTACTATGCAAGAGCTTCAGATATACTTACTCTCAGGATTAATGAGTGCTAGTTAGGTGGCCTGTAGGGGATTAGAATCCCCTCTTGATTAACATAACGTAGGAGGCCAGCTGTGCTTCTTCTTTATATATGCTTACCTGCATACCCTCATCTTATTACCAGATCCTTGTCCTATATGGTCACATCTCATCCTTCTTCGGATTGCAGGCTGTTTAAAACAAGGACCATTCAAGGTTCTGTCATACAGAACATAGTACAATCGGACTCCTATCCAGAATGGAGCCACTGGATGCTAAATAAATATGTTTACCTAGTGGCAGGGCAGGACCTGGGGAGGGGGGGCAAGTGGGGCAATTTGCCCTAGGCCCCGGAACCTGCAGGGGCCCCCACGAGAGAAAGCTCATGCTGAAATAAATTTGTTAGTCTCTAAGGTGCCACAAGTACTCCTGTTCTTTTTGCGGATACAGACTAAGGGTATGGCTACACTTGGAATTTCAAAGCGCTGCCGCGGCAGCGCTTTGAAGTGTGAGTGTGGTCGGAGCGGCAGCGCTGGGAGAGAGCTCTCCCAGCGCTGCATGTAAACCACATCCTCTACAGGTGTAGCATGCAGCGCTGGGAGCCGCGCTCCCAGCGCTGCCGCCCTGATTACACTGATGCTTTACAGCGCTGCATCTTGCAGCACTCAGGGGGGTATTTTTTCATACCCCTGAGCGCGAAAGTTGCAGCGCTGTAAAATGTGAGTGTAGCCATACCCTAACACGGCTGCTACTCTGAAACTTTTTTTATGGAAGACGCCTCCAATATTGCTTTGCCCCAGGCTCCCTTGATCCTCTGCGTGGCCTTGTGGCAGGGTCAGATGCTTTATATACGAGGACTTGTTTGCCATAGGTTAACGGAACATCCATGGAGCAGTGCCATGTCAGCCTCAGTTACACGATTGCCTCTAACCTAGAAGGCTGTCGCACAGGTGGTAAATATATGAAATCAGGCCTCCAAGCCTGCCCGCACAGGAACACAAGTGCAAACTGGAGTTGTAGTTCTGTGCTGCTGTGGTTCTGTCCTAAACCAGTAGAACTGCATGGGAAACATACTGAGAAAGGCAGGAACGTAACAGGTTTACCACTCAAGAAAGAGATCTTGGAGTCATTGTGGATAGTTCTCTGAAAACATCCACTCCATGTGCAGCAGCAGTCAAAAAAGCAAACCGGATGTTGGGAATCATCAAGAAAGGGGTAGATAATAAGACAGAAAACATCATATTGCCTCTATATAAATCCATGGTATGCCCACATCTTGAATACTGTGTGTAGATGTGGTTGCCCCATCTCAAAACAGATATATTGGAATTGGAAAAAGTTCAGAAAAGGACAACAAAAATGATTAGAGGTATGGAACAGCTTCCATATGAGGAGAGATTAATAAGACTGAGATTTTCATCTTGGAAAAGAGTCAACTAAGGGGGGATATGATAGAGGTCTATAAAATCATGACTGGTGTGGAGAAAGTAAATAAGGAAGTGTTATTTACTCCTCATAACACAAGAAGTAAGGGTCACCCAATGAAATTAATAGTCAGCAGGTTTAAAACATAGAAAAGGAAGTATTTTTTCACACAATGGACAATCAACCTGTGGAACTCCTTGCCAGAGGATGTTGTGAAGGCCAAGACTATAACAGGGTTCAAAAAAGAACTAGATAAGTTCATGGAGGATAGGTCCATCAATGGCTATTAGTGAGGATGGTCAGGGATGGTGTCCGTGGCTTCTGTTTGCCAGAAGCTGGGAACGGGCAACAGGGGATGGATCACTTGATGATTACCTGTTCTGTTCATTCCCTCTGGGGCACCTGGCATTGGCCACTGTCAGAAGACAGGATACTGGGCTACATGGTCTGACCCAGTATGGCCATTTTTATGATAGTTGTCATTCTTCAACAAAAAGCGTAGTCATTAATTAGACCTCGACCAATGACTAGATCCACAAAGGGACTTTGGCACCTAAGTTTAAATCCTCAGCCCCCCTGCTCAACTCCATTTTAACCATTTCAAGGTCTGTTTACGCAGCAGAGAAAGCTCCATGGCTGGCTCATGCCAGCCGACTTGGATTCAAGGGGCTTCAGCTGCAACCCGAGCTATGGATCTTCCCACTTTGCAGGGTCCTAGAGCCTGGGCTCCAGCCAAAGCCCACAAGTCTGCACAGCAATGAAACCAGCCCTATAGCTCAAGCCCCACAAGCATGATCTAAAATGGATTATCCATTGAGAACAGCAGTGCCTTGTTAGTTTAGATTTAGGATGTTGTTCAGAAGAGTTTTGGCAGGTTGTCATATCAGATTTCAACCCTTCCCCACAAAGCCAGACAGGAACAGTTGAAGTATAAGATGCCAGGCTAGCCTGAGTCAGAGCTTCAATTCACAGAACAAACAGGTTAGCATTTGCAGCTCAGAAATCCGTCAGTCTGACAGGGCAACTCCTGTAAAGAGTTAATTATTTCTGTTTTTAAAAAAAACTGTTCCCATTCGCAGAGAACGAACATATTAAAAAACTTAACCAAGCTTTTAAACACAGCTCAGGATATAGCTAGCTACCTTCACAGGAACACAAGCCACGAGTAAAACAAAGGAATAATACAGCCCCTTCCTTAGTCACTCTGAGCCAGACAGGAAGTCGCACAACATTGACATTGAAGAGAAAATATTTCCCTCTAACTGGTACTTTCTATCCAGTTACAACATTAGAGCAGAAAAAATGAGACTACGATAGAAGACATCAGCAAACTCACCAAGGCGAGAGTCCAATTCAACTCTGCACCAAGCAGCGCTACAGAAATCTCTTGCTGACCCCGGTCAATTTATAGATGGAATCGTGTGTGTGCGCATGTGTGCGCCCGACCTACACAGACTTTGTGCGTCCGCTTAAGTTTACTTTTTAAGTGTATAAAGTTAAGTACATCCATAAATCTTTGCAAGGCAGAGGCCATAACTTGTAGGCCTTTCTACTCTCTTGCTCCTGGGGACTTTTTTCCTTCTTCCTTTATGGATTCTGGTTCAAGGATTTTGTTTGATGCAAGACACTGATGCAGCAGCATCGAAACAAACTCGCCATTCGAATTGCAAAAAGGAATTTCATCCATACCTTTTGCTCTACTTTAATTATCATGGCATCCACTCTGAGCACTCCTGGGGGAATTTTGCACCACTGCGCGTGCGCAGAATTCATGTCCCTGCAGATTTATTTGCTTCCCCACAGAAAAATGACTTCTGACAGGGAAGCAAAGGGAAGCTGCAAGAGTGGTTATGCGCTCCTCTCCTGCAGCAAGGGCACATCATTTTGGGCACTTGGAACAGGTGGAGAGGTAAATCAGTGTGTGTGGGGGGAGGGGATGCAGACACTCCTACCCTGCGCCAGGGTTGGCTGCTAGTCCCAATTGGGTTGGCAACAGGGAAGGATGGGACTTCCTCTTCCCCTGAAAGGAGCAGCTGGAGCCAGGTCAGTCCCAAACCCAGAAACCTTCCCTGACTGTAGGAAGCTCTGCACCTACCCCTGCTTCCGGTTCCCATTGCTTCAGAGCGGGGGGTGGGGGGGTGGCAGAGTCTCTGTACAGGAAGCTGCTCCCTCATCCACCCAATCCCCATGCATCTGACCCCCCCCCCATGTCCATCCCCCCCACTGAGCCTCACCCTCACACCCAGAACCCGCCACCCAACCAAGCTTCAATCACTGCACCAAACCTCACTGCCAAGCCCCTCCCCCCTGCACTGGGACCCTCCCGCCAAGCAACTTCCCCAGCTAAGCCCCACCCACCCTGCATCCAGACTCCCACTGAGCCCCTTCCCCCTGCATCGTGTGGCAAATTGCCGGTACTGTTCTGCTGGGTCTCGCGCTTTCTCTTCTCTGGGGTAGGTTCAGGGCACTATTGCTTGCCTCTGAACCAGTTCTTAATCATTCCCCTAGTGTCCTTGGAGGAGGGGAGTGGAGAG
>NC_133769.1:2741693-2748934 GCF_003597395.2 Chelonoidis abingdonii
CAATCCAACCTTTCTCCTTCAACTACCACACCCTGTCTGACTGAAGCAGGGGTTTATATCCCATGACTGGAGTCAGGTGCTCTAACTGGAGTCAGGTGCTCTAACTGGAGTCAGGTGCTCTAA
Source organism: Chelonoidis abingdonii (assembly GCF_003597395.2). Taxonomy (NCBI): domain Eukaryota; kingdom Metazoa; phylum Chordata; order Testudines; family Testudinidae; genus Chelonoidis; species Chelonoidis abingdonii. Next base: position 2,741,817 of record NC_133769.1, read on the forward strand.
CTGGAGTCAGGTGTTCTAGTTAATCTAAAGCAAACCCTCCTCCCTTGGCAGGGAATAAGGCCCCCTGCTAACACTCTTATGCTGCCTTCTGGCCATGCTGTATCACAATCCATACCCCTACCCCTGCACCCAGACCATCGCCTGATGAAACCCCCGCATTTGAACCCCCACCCCGACAAACCCCACCCCCTGCACCTGAACCATCCCGACGAGCCACCATACTCAGCCGCCCCTCTGAACCCCAGCCAGCTGCACACAGTCGCTCACCCCATCAAGCACCACTCCTCCAGCCCCTGAACCTCCCTGCTCGGCCCCCTGCACCCTGACCCCCCCGCTGAGCCCCCATCCTCCTGACACCCAGACCCACCCTGCTGCATCTGAACTACCTTCACCTGGACCCCCCTGAAGCATTCCATTGCCCCTGTACCCAGAACCCACCAAAGAGCCCCTGTGTATCTAGATCTCCCCCTGAGCCGCCGGCACTCAGATTGCCTGACACAGAACCACACACCCCACACCTGGATCCCCTCACACTTGGATTGTGCCAGGCTAGGCCTGCCTGCCCCATACCTAGATCAAGGGGCAGGGCTGGGCAAGTATGTGAGATCTGTCCTCTTGCTTGCAATCTTGGTGTGCCTGGCGTGGAGGGGCAGAGTCCTGGAGTGTTTCTAGGCCAGCTCAGGCCCTTGTGCTTTGACAGGGCTGGGTGCAGCCTCACTGCCGAGTCCATGTCCCATCTCCATGCAGCTAGTGGCCTGTGCTCCCCATTGCCATACGGGAGCCTCCACATTTCTTTATTGACAAAATGTGCAGAATTTTAAAATACTATGCACAGAATTTGTATTGCTTTTGGTGCAGAATTTGTAATTTTTTGGCACAGAATTCCCTTAGGAGTAAACTCCCACTGGATGACCACAGGCATCGAAACAAACTCGCCGTTCGATTTGCTAAAAGGAATTCCATCCACACCTTTTGCTCTGCTTTCAGTCTCATGGCATCATGGAGGGGCGCAGGCCATCATTCAGTGGTTTGGGACTTACCTCCCATGAGCCGCTATTCTGATAGGGATTACATGTAGACAGACACTGGGGGGCTCCATTCTCTCCAACAAGGCTCCATGCAAGTCGACCTCAGGGCCTACCCAGAACTCCACTGACGTCACTTGCAGGACTGGGGCTAAAGACCACCCCATTGGCTGTGTGTTATTGCGGCACTTGCAAGCAACGGAGGGACCTGGAGTCCTGTGGGGATAAAAGGGGTGGTGGTGCTGGTGGAGAGCTTTCCTCCGGGGCTTGAGAATTCACTGCCCATTGAGCTATGGGATACTCAGACATGGGGCCTCCTGCAGCCTCTCCTCTAAACGCTGTTGCTCTGTGGATAATTAACAAAAGAGTCATTTGGGGAAGGGGGAAACGCAAATGGGAATGGCTGTATAGCCCAGGGGTTACAGCTCTCATCCAGGCAGTGGGAGACCCAGGGTCCAGTACCCCCTCTCCAATGACTCTTTAATTATAGGTCCACAGTGGAGCAGCTATAACAGGAGAGATTGAGGGGCCCCAGGAGAGAATACCCCGTAGCCCAGCGCTCAGACGTCTCACCTGAGCGGTGGAGATCCCAGCTCATATCCCTTCTCCTCCTCAGGTGGAGAGAGGCTTGAACTGGGGGGGTCTCCCACATCCCAGCTGAGTACCCGAACCACTGAGCTAAAAGTGATAAGGGAGCTCCACGTTTGACACCTCCCCAATGTTAGGGCTTCCATATATGAACTTTCAAAAAAGAGGACACTCCATGGGAGGGGGGTAGCCCCACCCCCTATCCACTCCCTCCCACTTCCTGCCGCCTGACTGCCCCCTACAGAACCCTTAACCCATCCAGCCCCCCGTTCCTTGTCCCCTGATTGCCCCTTCCAGGACCCCTGCCCCTAACCGCTCCCCGGGACTCCACCCCCTATCTAAGCCTCCCTTCTCCTTGTCCTTGACTGCCTCCTCCTGAGACCCCCCCCAACTACCCCCCTAGGACCCTACCCCCTACCTGTCCCCTGACTGCACCGACCCCTCTCCACACCCTTGCCACCTGACAGCCCCTCCAGAACACCCGACCCATCCAACACCCCCTGCTCCCTGTGCCCTGACTGCTCCGACCCCTCTCCACACCCCCGCCCCCTGACAACCCCCCTAGAACATCCGACCCATCCAACACCCCTTGCTCCCTATGCCCTGACTGCTCCGACCCCTGTCCACACTCTTGCCCCCTGACAACCCCCCTAGAACTCCCGACCCATCTAAACCCCCCTGCTCTCTGTCCCCTGACTGCCCTGACCCCTCTCCACACCCCTGCCCCCTGACAGGCCCCCCCGAACACCTGACCCATCCAACACCCCCTGCTCCCTGTGCCCTGACTGCTCCGACCCCTGTCCACACCCTTGCCCCCTGACAACCCCCCTAGAACTCCCGACCCATCTAAATCCCCCTGCTCCCTGTCCCCTGACTGCCCCGACCCCTCTCCACACCCCTGCCCCCTGACAGCCCCCCCCGAACACCTGACCCATCCAACACCCCCTGCTCCCTGGGCCCTGACTGCTCCCTGGGCCCCCCTGCCCTTTCTCCAGCCCCCAGCCCCCTTTCCATGCTGCTCACACCAGTGTGTCTGGCTCCATGCGGAGCACACAGCGCCCCCCCGCCCCCGAGTGCCACCGGCATGGTGCGCTGAGGCTGCAGGGGAGGGGAGGAGAAGGGGAGCAGGGGAGGGGCTCAGGCTGCTGGAGGCAGGAAATCCCAGACCTTTTAAGATTTTTACAAAGTCCTCCCAGACGACTATTTAAACCCCCAAATCCGGACATGTCCGGGATAATCCAGATGTACGGTAACCCTACCCAACGTCTTGCCAAAGCGGCAGAGGCGCTGAACTCCAAAGAGGGTTCCTGGCTATGACTCCCTAGCCAAGATAGATCGGCAGCCCAGAGACTGGTCACCGTCTCCCATAGGCTGGCTTAGGGGGCTTCCTGCCTAGCGTGCTGCGTTCTAAGGCAGTGGTTCTCAAAGCCGGTCCGCCGTTTGTTCAGGGGAAGCCCCTGGCAGGCCAGGCCGGTTTGTTTACCTCCTGTGCCCGCAGGTTCGGCCGATTGCGGCTCCCACTGGCTGCGGTTCACCACTCCAGGCCAATGGGGGCTGCGGGAAGCGGCGAGGGCTGAGGGATGTGCTGGCCACTGCTTCCCGCTGTCCCCATTAGCCTGGAGCAGCGAACCGCGGCCAGCGGGAGCTGCGATCGGCCGGACCTGTGGATGTGGCAGATAAACAAACCGGCCCAGCCTGCCAGGGGCTTTCCCTGAACAAGCGGTGGACCGGATTTGAGAACCACTGTTCTAAGGCCCCTCTCTTCCCGCAGGCATTGCATGCGGATCCTGGTGCCTAACTCAGGCTGTGCGAATTCCAGGGTTTTTCCAAGGCCCCTGCTCCACCTCTTCCTCTTCCTCCCAACCCCCATTCAGCCTCTTCTCCCGAGAACCCATCCCTGCTCTACCTCTTCCCTTGAGTCTGCACTGTCTTCTCCTCTTCCCCACCCCTCTTTTCACCTCTTCCCCCAAGCCCATGCTCCCATTGCTCACTCCTCTGCCCTCCTGTCACTTGCTGGATAGTCTCAAGGAGCCTGCCTGCAGGTAGAAGACAGCCCTGGCTGAGCAGGGGCTGGCGCAGGTTCATGACCCTGCACCTCCACCCACCCCGCAGTAACTGGACTTTTGGTTTGTGTATCATTTAGGGTTGTGAAGTCCCCCAAAACCAGGCACCTGGCAACCGTAAATGGCACCCGGACACAGAAGCCAAAACCCAGACTCTCCAGGTATAACCCTAAGCCTTAGCCTTGCTGTGCCTCAGTTCCCCATCTGTACAATGGGGCTAATAACACTGCCCTGCCTCACAGGGGTGTGTGGGAGGATAAACACATTCAGGAGTGTGAGGCGCTCAGACACTGTGATAATGGGAGCCCTAGGAGTACCTCAGACAGACACACTGATAGCTAGAAAAAACAATGAGGCTGGTGGGCGGGGGGCATTGCAGGAGCTACTGCAATGGAAATAACAGTAATAATGACAGCAGCTTGTTGGAGAATTTTAGGTGAAGTGACTCCTTGTTATCATGACTGAAGACTGGGTTTTCAATCCTATCCTGCCACACCAGCAGCTATACAGCTGTCTTCGGGCTTTCTTTGTAGCACCCCTACCAACCCACATGCTGTTAGCAATGGGTTCGAAAATGAGCTCTGTCCTTTTAAGACACACCCCTCCCCTCTGCCCAGCTGTGATTGTTTGCAGAGCATGGGCTATAAGTGAGCTGGGCGTGGGCTAGGTTGATTGCAAGCTGTTTTGTGTGGAGCTGGGAGAGTTAGGTTACCAGCATGGTGAGTTTGGGACATGGGTGTTTGCAGGTGTTAGATGATAAACTGTGCTGGAGTGGAAGTGAATGAATCTAAATGGAGCTTTTCCTTTGGTTGCTCTTATTGGTGAAACCTGGGGTGGGTTTTCTGGTAACCTACAGCTGTTGTTAGAGCCCCCCCCCCCCCCCCAAAAAAAAAAAAAAAAACCCCTTAGCTCCCATTCCAATAGTTAAATAAAGCTTAGCACTTATTTCAGGAGTGCCATGCTGACAGTGTCTTGTGATCTCCTGGGGCCAGGGCTCTTTGGCACTGTGTTTGCAAAACAACTAGTGCAAGGGGGATGTTGGCTTGTGAGAAGAATCCTAGATACTCCTACAATACAAATAAGGGGGGCAGATTTTTCCAAAGGGCTCAGTTCAGACCTCTTGGAAACTCAGCTGCTTAACTCTATGCCTGAAGGGGACTGAGATCTCTGGGAAGATCTGACCTATGGCAGACTAAGGGGGTGGTACTTCTGTTATGGAGAGGGATTGGTTCTGTTTTAATTGACGTCCACAGTAAAAATTCCTACTCCAATAAGTGAGTCTCTGCTAGTGTTTCCTTAAACTGGGATAGCTATGGACTGACTCTCAACCAGCTTAGCTTAACACTTGTAAACTGGATTGTTTGCTGTGTGAGGCAGGGTGTGTCTGCAGGAGACTAGGCTCTAACTGTGAAGTAAAGACTGGTAGGTCTGTCCTGCCTTCATGCTTCCCTGTGGCTAGGGCCCTGTGATTGTATATGGGCCTGTTACCTGAGCTGGGTTTACTTCAGGATTCCAAAGGGCTTCAGATATTAACTAACCAGCCCCACTCTGACGGGGGGTGAATGTTCCCACCTTATGGAGAGGGGCACAGGGGTGTGACAGTGAATCTAGCATTAGCTCAAGCAGATTCTTAGTGGTAAAGCTGGAATGAAATGGGGTAGCTAGAGGCAGTGTGGCAGTTCTCATACAGTGGGTCAGGACTCTGTTTTAATGGTGTCACCAGGGCTGCCACTAAAGTGGCTTCAGCTCTGGGCCACAGCAAAAGTCCCAGTCCCACTGCCCAGGGCTGAGGCCCTCAAGCTTCAGCACTCCCCAGGATGGGCATGGGAGGCTCTGGCTTCGGTCCCCCATCCTGGGGTCTTGTAGTAATTTTTGTTGTCAAAGAGGGTTGTGGGGCAATGAAGTTTGAGGAAACTGTGGCATGGTGGATGGAGCACTGTGTGGGACTCAGGCCTGGATTCTATTCCTGGCTCTGCCGGGGGCCTGGTGGCTGACTTTAAGCAATCCCCTTACTTTGTGAAATGGGGATAATGAAGCATTCTCAGGCCCTGCTTTAGGAATGATTTGGGGGAAGTTTTATGGCCTGCACTAGCTAGGAGGTCAGACTAGAGGATCACAGAAGTCCTTTCTGGCCTTAGAATCCAGTTCCTCATTCTTAATCTTGTGTTCAATCTATCTCTATTATCAGAAACTCAGCAGTTAGAAATACCATCAATATGCCTGGGGTTTACTAGCCCAGCCCGTGCTCTGATCAGCTCACATCCTACATTAGAGCTGTGATCATGCTTCTCACTCTGTTAAGGAGCTGATAGACCTGCTAGTCCATTTGGAGTGACAAGTAGGGTGACCAGACAGCAAATGTGAAAAATTGGGATGAGGGTGGGGGGAGGTAATAGGAGCCTATTTAAGAGAGACCCAAAAATTGGGACATCTGGTCACCCTAGTGACAAGCCCCAAATTTATTGATGCTGCTTCTCCTGTCTTCCCAGTCCTAGTCCTGTGTAAATTTCTGTATTGAATCTAAACTGTCCACAAGCCTATGGAGCCAATTGTCTCATCTGAATTTTTCCCTATATTGGAAAAGGAATAAAAGTTGAATTTTAAGCAAGCAAGTAAATAGCTTGATCCTCATCCCCCTGGAGAGAGAAGCTGGCTGATCTAGCTTAAACATTAAGGCGTCCAAGTCTGGATTGATGGTAGGATCCTGCGAAGAGGCACTGCTTGTTTTCCCTCACTTCAGGATGACCTTACCACTGAGCAGACTGAAGCGATGGGCTACACAACAAAGCTTATGGAGGTGCAGCTGTTTTAAACTCTCTAGCATAGCCGCTTTAAGCTGACAGAAGAGAGCTCTCTTGTCAAATTAATCTACCCCCTCCACCCATTGAGCGGCAGTAGATATGTGGGTGAAAGATGCTCTCCTGTTGACATAGGGTGACCAGATGTCCTGTTTTTCAAGGAACAGTCCCATTTTCGGCATAGGCACTGACTCCGTGGGTGCTCTGGGGCTGGAGCACACATGGGGGGAAAAATTGGTGGGTGCTGAGCACCCACTGGCAGCTTCCTGCCCAGCTCGCCTCCTCTCTGAGCATGCCATGTGCCTGCTTTTCCCTCCTTGCTCCCAGAGCTTGAGCTGCAAAACAGCTGTTTTGTGCGGCTGGGAGGGGAGGAGGAGGAATGCGGTGCACTTGGGGAAGAGATGGGGCTGAGGCAGAGATTTGGAGAAGGGGTCCAAGAGGCAGGGAGGGGGCAAAGTTGAGGTGGGGAATTTGGGGAAGGGGTTGGAATGGGGGCAGAGCAGGGAAAGGGTGGAGTCAGGGTTGGGGGTGGGGAGCACCCATCGGTGCAGGGGACGGAGTTGGCGCCTATGGTTGTTTAGGACTCTTTCTTGTATAGTATCAGAGGGGTAGCCGTGTTAGTCTGGATCTGTAAAAGCAGCAGA
>NC_133769.1:2750980-2753274 GCF_003597395.2 Chelonoidis abingdonii
CTGCTAGAACAGGGCCTCATCCTCCCTGATTGAACTAACCTCATTATCTCTAGCTTGCTTGCTAGCATATATATATAACCTATCCCTGGAAATTTCCACTACCTGCGTCTGACGAAGTGGGTATTCACCCACGAAAGCTCACGCTCCAAAACGTCTGTTAGTCTATAAGGTGCCACAAGATTCTCTGCTGCTTTTTCTTGTATAGGCATCTATTGCCCCCCCCCCCCCACACACACACAATCCCCATCCTGTTTTTCACAGTTGCTATCTGGTAACCCTACAACAACATAGCACTGTCCACTGTGGTGCTTAGGTTGGTGTAATCTGTTATCAGAAGTGGCTTATTCACACCCTGGATTAGCATGAGTTATACCAACATAGCCTCAGTCCCTCGTAGCCAGCACAGCTGTGGGAAGGCTTCAATTCCATCGATAGTTCACTAAGGTTGCAGTTTTCATTGCCTGAACTCTAATTCATAGTTAAAGCTCTCACACCAAGTCTGCTGCCTTGTGTTCATGCCCTGCAATAGGGCTCTATATACAGTAGGTACAGAGGGAAGTACTGGATTGTTGCTGGTTCTCATTATGCCCTCACCAGTTGAAAGAGGAATCTCAATACACACAAGGAGCAGGACTAAGGTGATGCTTTTAGTTTTGTATCGGAGCAGCCAAACTCTCTGATAACATTGCTCTGTGTGTGCTCCTGTCCAGTGTCTGGTGTCTCTCATACTGCAGTAACATGATGTGTATTTAAAGCATTTCACAATGTCAACTGTAACAGGGTTTAAAAGAGAACTGGATAAATTCATAGAGGTTGTCCATTCATGGCTATTAGCCAGAATGAGTAAGGAATGGTGTCCATAGCCCGTATGGGTGGAGATGGATGGCAGGAGAGAGATCACTTGATCATTACCTGTTAGGTTCACTCTCTCTGGGGCACCTGGCATTGGCCACTGTCAGTAGACAGGATACTGGGCTAGATGGACCTTTGGTCTGACCCAGTATGGCCGTTCTTAACAAATTAAAGCTGGCCAAGACTCAGGATGGCCTGTCTTCATCTGGTAGAACAATCCTGAAAATGGACTGGTCTTGGGAACGTCACACCAGTCACATCTTCAGTACTGGAATTCCCCTTGCTCTTCACTCCATAATGCCAGGAGTTTTCCACTCAAGCAGTTCTGAGTGCACTGAACCATACACATCCCTTGCTAGAAATAAGCAAACTGTCTTAAATCTCCAATGGCACGTGGGCTAGAAGGTGAACAATAGTTAGACATGGCTCCAAGTAGCCATGGTAGCCTGGAAGGTAGCTCTGTCCAGTAACCAAGCTACAACCCTGCTTGTCTATCGATCGGGTGATCCTTGTTCAATGTTGCCTTAACAGGGCCATGCACATAGGACAAGGCTGTAGTTTTAACAGCTGGAAATCGAGCCCATTGGCCTAGTCACATTTCTCAGGATTGGTGGATGAACCTTCTCACACTCAACCTGCTCTTGAGCAACACTGTAGCTCTGAGCAGGGATGGAAGTGGAGTGACGGGCTCCCTGTTTCCAGGCATGAAACACTGACTGAACCACACAGTTAACACCACAGTTTCATGAATGCAACTTCTTTGTGTACCTCTTCCCCATGCAGCGGGAGTGTATTTCTGTCCATATTGGCCAGGCTGGCGTGCAGATGGGCAATGCCTGCTGGGAGCTGTACTGTCTGGAGCATGGGATCCAGCCAGATGGAATCATCTGTTTGGAGAAGTCCTTGGGGCAAGCTGATTCTTCCTTTGGGACCTTCTTCAGTGAGACTGGGTCTGGGAAGCATGTGCCCAGAGCGCTGTTCATAGACCTGGAACCTACCGTTATTGGTAAGACACTGGAATCTGCATAGGTCAGATCCCTTCTTAGAGTTTCTATCACTGACCTTCTGGGAAGAGGGGAAAACACAACCTTCCTCTCCACTTCTCAGTAACTTCTGACACAGAGCTCTTACTGCAGATAACAGTGGCATAGCCAGGTTTTCAGTGTAGGGGGAGCAAACATAAAAAAGGCTCCCTCCTCTGGCCATGCCCCCTTGGTTCCTCCCGTTTTCCCCCCCAGATTAACCCTGAGACTGGCTCAGGACTCCTGCGGGCTTCCTGGGGGTGTGGATACCACCTCCGTTCCCCCGCAGTCGTGGGAGAGTCGCTCCTGCCCAGCACGCTCTACAGGTATCCCCTGCTGGGCTGTGCCACCCAGCCCCACTGATGGGGTCCTGTCCCCCCTGCCCCAGACAGTCAGACCCCCCCTGTACAAGGCACCGGA
>NC_133769.1:2755538-2761899 GCF_003597395.2 Chelonoidis abingdonii
TGGGGGGGGGGGGGGAGCGCTTGGCAGCTGAGCGAAGGAGCCGTCCCCCTTGCTCCTCTGGCTGCATCTGCTGCCCCCCCCACCTCACGGCTCCTCTGGTGGTGCCACCGGCAGGTGCTGTTTCCACACCTGCTGCCCTGAGGGGAAGCAGCAGCTTCTGCTGAACCCCGCTAGCTACACTACTGGCAGAGAACCTGGTGTTTGGTGGTAATCCTGTCTGAGCCCAGATCCACAAAATCTCAACTTCTGTTGGCTTCCATGGAAGTTAGGAGCCCAAATACCTTATGGATCTGGGCCATAGTGCCCAGATTGCTGTTGACTGTGTGGGCACTACAGAGACCCTGGAACATGCTCTACAATAAAACTATGACCAAATCACAGCTCTGAAGCTGAGGCCCTGAAGGTGTTCGTGACCCCTCCTCCCTTACAGACGAGATCCGAACTGGGACCTACCGCTCCCTCTTCCATCCTGAGCAGCTGATCAGCGGCAAGGAGGACGCTGCCAACAACTATGCCCGTGGCCACTACACCATTGGGAAGGAAATCATAGATCCCGTGGTTGACAGGACTCGTAAAATGGTAAGTGGGCAAATTCCTTTTTGGTACTTCCCCTTAAGTCGAAGGGACAGCAACTTGTCTCAACCAGCCTGGAATAACTCAGGTGAGGGACTTAACAGGACTGTGGGGGAGTTGGTAGAACTTCAGTCCAGAGATTTCCTTCCTGCCGTGCTCCTCATTGTCTTTTTGCTGGCTGAGGTGAGCTAAATATAGCACCCAAAGAGCCCATCACTCCTGGTATAAGGAGGCAAAGCCTTGACTTGCTCTTCCCATAGTTAGCCTGGAAATAGAGCTCCTTGTGGGGGCTTCTCAAATACTCCTCTAGCACCGGGACTCTTACTGAAAGACAGCTGCTCATTCAGGAGCAGACTTAGTGCTGTCAGGCACCGGCCTCTCACTGGCTAGATATCTAGCTTGAAAGCCTCTGGCTGAAAGTCAAGAGGAATAATTGTATCTCACTCCCATGTGATCATTGTGTTGGGGTTTTGTAGCTGGAACTGTCAGTGGAAGAGCAACCCAAGAATAGACCAGCCACAATGTCAACCTGTAATGGCATCTGCCCACCCAGCTGTTGTATGGGAATCTAGGACCAAGCCTTTAATTCAGTGAATGCTGACAAGCATCATTCCTGGGATGGGAGGAAATCCTCAAGCTGACTCATGAGCCAGCATCTTGCTTGGTACAGGCATTGTGTTCTACCTTGGCTGGCTGGCTGACTTACTCAATAAAATCTTCCACCAATATTATCTGGTTGCTGTTCTGGGATTTATCATCTTGATGTCCAGCAATCTTCAGTTCCTCCAACAGGTTGTCATTACAAACTACTTCTGATTTTGTATTTATATATCATAATTACACACCTTCAATATACCATCATGGGCACATGTTAAGTAGCTGATATCTGGGTGATGATGGAAGGGAAGAGGCGACCCAGTATGAGTTGCATGACCAACACTAGTTCAGTGTCCTCTAACTTTGTGCAGGCTGACCAGTGCAGTGGCCTTCAAGGCTTCCTGGTCTTCCACAGCTTCGGAGGAGGCACAGGCTCTGGATTCACGTCCCTCTTGATGGAGCGTCTCTCAGTGGAGTTCGGGAAGAAGTCCAAGCTGGAGTTCTCGGTGTACCCTGCCCCACAGGTCTCCACTGCAGTGGTGGAACCCTACAATTCCATCCTGACCACCCACACCACGCTGGAGCACTCAGACTGTTCTTTCATGGTGGACAATGAGGCCATTTATGACATCTGCAACCGGAACCTGAATATCGAGCGTCCCTCCTACACCAACCTCAACAGGCTGATAGCTCAGATAGTGTCGTCCATCACTGCTTCCCTGAGGTTCGATGGTGCCTTGAATGTGGATCTCACTGAATTCCAAACTAATTTGGTGCCCTATCCCCGCATACATTTCCCCCTCACTACCTATGCACCCATAATTTCCGCAGAGAAAGCCTACCACGAGCAGCTCTCAGTGCCCGAAATAACCAATGCTTGCTTTGAGTTCTCCAATCAGATGGTGAAATGTGACCCTCGCCGAGGCAAATACATGGCTTGCTGCCTGCTGTACCGGGGGGATGTGGTGCCCAAGGATGTGAATGCAGCTATAGCAGCTATCAAAACCAGGAGGAGGTCCATCCAGTTTGTGGACTGGTGCCCAACTGGGTTTAAGGTGGGCATCAAATTACCAGCCTCCCACCGTGGTGCCAGGGGGAGACCTGGCTAAAGTGCAGCGGGCCGTCTGCATGCTGAGCAACACCACGGCTATTGCAGAAGCCTGGGCCCGTCTGGATCACAAGTTTGACCTGATGTACGCAAAACGGGCCTTTGTGCACTGGTATGTGGGGGAGGGGATGGAGGAGGGGGAGTTCTCTGAAGCCAGGGAGGACCTGGCTGCTCTTGAGAAGGACTATGAGGAAGTTGGCAGGGACTCTGCCAATGGGGATGAGGCAGAGGAAGGAGAAGATTATTAAATGCTTGTTCTAGGCATTAGCCTGACAGGGCTGTTCCTTCAACGGGCTAGGTGTATCTGGGGTTACATTTAGTTACTTGCAGTCTGCTTCTCAATGCATCACTGAACTTTCATACTGTAACTTCTGACCATTTCATGTGTCATGTCCTCCGCTTGCCAGTTGTTTGAACCCAAACTGTGGGAATAAATTCTTAACTGCAAACCCCCCACCCGTCCGTCTCTCTCTCTCTCTCATATTCAGCTAACTCTGGCAAAACCTGGAGGTAAGTATCCATATCTCAGGCTTTTGCATACTTCCTAGTACAAGATTACAAATGACCTGACTTTCAGGGGCTGTTTCTCTGCTTCTATTACAGATGGTAGTGGAAGCGGTAGGTTTAGGCAACCAGGGACCCTCTTCTAATCTGAAGTTAGGCACATGGGGGGTGTCAAGTATAGGTGCCTGAATTAACTCCTTCCCCTGAACTCAAATTCTGAAAGTTTGAATCAACCAGTAGGTTCACAAGGAAGAAACTTACAGATGTCTCTAAGTATATTGCATCAAAATATCTCAGGGTACCAGATCTGTAAGGGGTTGCAAACATCTTGATGTGAAGGTGATAAATAGCAGTCAGCAATATGATTCTAAACCAAACCTCGGGCTCGGTTCTCTTCTTGTGGGAAGAGGAGTTAGTAATATCCTTAGTCAAACAAAGAGCCCAACTTCTACTCTTTTACATGGTGAATGTGGAGTGACTCCAGTGCTGGCTGGAGTTGCTACAGCCACGTACTAGAATAGCAGAGAGGAGAATTTGGCCTTAGGTGGTGGTGTTTTGGTGTTTAAACCACCACCATAGCAGGCCAGTGGTGCAATAGGATCCTAGAATCCTCAGCACTAAAGAGGTGGGGGATGAGGGGAATTTCTTCTCCATCTCCTGTGGCAGGGTTGCTCCCTGCAGTACATGGTTAAAAGAGAACTGGATAAATTCATGGTGGTTAAGTCAATAAATGGCTATTAGCCTGTTTGTCAGAGGATGGAGATGGATGGCAGGAGAGAGATCACTTGATCATTACCTGTTAGGTTCACTTCCTCTGAGGCACCTGGCATTGACCATGTCAGTAGACAGGATGCTGGGCTGGATGGACCTTGGCTTGTACTGGGTCAGACCAATTCTTATGATGTTGTTATGCTGAGATGTTCTATCCAGTTCTCAATGCCTTCAGCAACATTTCACAAGACCCCTTGGGAAATGCTTTCACGGTCTAAAGAAAAGCGCGGGGGGGGGTGGCGGATTTTTTCTTGGTACTTATACCTTGTGGGCCAAATCCTCAGCTGAAATCTAAGACACCTCATCACAGTTGAGGATCTAAGCCTAACTCCCATTACTTTCCATGGGATTTAGGTACCTCAAAACCCTTGAGCATTTGGGACCAGGCTGAAGTTCTATCTGAGCATATGACCCTTTATACATATTTTAATAATTACCTCACATCACTGCTTATATAGCCCCCATTGCATACGCACCTCACCATCTTTAATGCAGGTGTCCTCACTAAGGTAGGGCAGTGTGGTTACAAGTGGGAAACTGAGGCACAGAGGCTAAAGCCTGGATCCTCTCAAGTATTTCAGTTCCTAACTACCAAGGGAATTTTGAGAACCTGGGCGAAAGTGACTTGCCCAAAGTCAGCCAGGAAGGCTGTGGCAGAGCAAGTCTCTCAAGTCCTAGCGTAGTGCTCTAATCACTGGGCCATCCTTCCCCTTCTCCTGCCTCACTTATATTCAGTTCGTTTGATGGTCAAGAGCTGGGTGGGGAAGCTCATGCTGTAGTGGTGTGGGCTATGCCAGTGCCCTCTATGCCCCGCTTTCATAGGCCTTTAACAAACCCTGCCTCTGGGAAAGTGTTCTAGGATCCAGGTAAGAACCTGAAATCAAATGAGCTGTGAGTTAAAATAGAGAACAGCAGCTGCCAGGACTCCTGGGTTCAGTAGGGATGTATTTTGCACAAAGCAAGTGAAGTTCTGGAGGAGCAGTGAGGGCAAAAACCTAACAGGCTTCAAGCCTGAGCTGGATACATTTCTGGAGGGGATGGTATAATAGGACCAGCTGGGATGGCATATGGCCCGTTGGCGACTGCCAGTAGCAAAAATCCCCAATGGACAGAGACTGGACCCTAGACGGGAAGGGCTCTGAGTTACCACTACAGGTGGGTGGAAAGATTAAAACTGGTTCCCCCGCCCCTTCCAACCCTGGAGCTTAGCTTGGTTCCTGGGGCTCTGTGTGCTAGTAACTCAGGCAGGGAGACACTAGTGCTGAGTGGAGGGTGGCCAAGGGTAGGGTTAGTGTCTGCTGGGCAACCCAGAGGGGGAGAGGAAAGACACATCAGCACCAGGGAGCTGGCTGGGTTGGGGAGGCGGGAGGATAGGCAGTATGCCTGGATGGCTACCAGTCACCTGCTCTGGAGAGAAGTGAGGTGTGAGAGTCAAACAACCACCAAGTAAAAGCCTGGGATGGAAAGCTTGCCTGATCAGAGGAAGGTACCCAGTGAGAGGCCCAGTGCTGGGAGAGAGGGGGAAGCCATTTTGGAGGAGGCCAGAGCCAGCCACTGAAAGGGCAGGACTGGCTGTGAGTGAGCTGCAGGCCTGCCTGCAGTGGAGAGAAGGCCTCCTGGAGAACAGGTTCTGGGAGCCTGGTAGCAACATCTCTTAACTTGATCCCTCTGCTGGTTGAGGTGACTCCAACTACATAGAGTTTGGTTGGGAAAACTCCCTCCCCAGCTGGCTTTGTTCACTCTCTGCTCCTAGATAAACTCAGTTACCTGGGGGCAAGTGCTGCTCTTGGCACTAGGTCGGGGCTGCCCACCTGTGGTGAGGGGAGCTGGGCGCTGAGGAGGAGAGCAGAGTTCAGAGCACAGCAGAATTGTTCTGATTTGCACCTGGAGCCCTGCACCCCTTTGTGGTAAGGGGGCCTCTTGGGGCTAGAAGCAGCCTGATCCCTGCACAAAGAGGATACCCATTAGCTGTGATCCTCAGTGCCTCTGTAGTTGCTGAGGAACCCACAAGGAAGTCAAATAAAGAGTCACTCTTCCCTGGGGAGGGATCCAGAGCCAGCAATTGAGCTACGTACAGTCTTTCTCTATCCTAAATCCAAGCAAAGGAGGATCCAGCGGTTAGTCTGGGACTTGGCAGATCCAAGTTCAATTCCCTGGTCTGCCATAGAATTCGTGTGTGACACTTACACTCTATGGGTAGGCAGGATGCTAGGCTGGATGGACCTTGTGGTCTGACCCAGTATAGCCGTTCTTCTGTATTGTCAGTGCCCAAGTCCCCCCCCTGCCCTGTGCAATGGGTATAACAGCCATGCCCTGCCTCCCAGGATACTGTGAGGATACATTCAAGTTTGGGAGGTGCTCAGATATTGCAGCCCGACAAGCACTCCAGCGTAGCTGAGGAAGTCAATATACCAGCACAGAGTCCCACCCATGGAACCGCTGGACTAAGATGATGTCATTAGGAAGCCGACAGACAGGCCTGTCTTCCATCTGTGTCAACTTAGTGCTGCTGATGACCCTCAAATCCTTCCTCTAACCCCAGCACAAACTTCCACCCCTTCCAGCCCTTGCCATGCCAACCCCTTGCAACACGTCACACTCGAGCATTTCCTCAGCCTTCCACAGGACGCTGACATCTCAGAGGCTGCCCACGCAGAACTCATAGCAGAAGTGGGCCTGCTATGTACCCCACACCACAGTTCAAAGCCACCCTGTGACGATGTGGTTCTGGCGGGACCCAACTGAGAGTGCCAAATCAGGACCAATTGCTCAAACAGGGCAGTCACAGCCCTAGGCTGGGGTTTTTCC
>NC_133769.1:2762403-2877759 GCF_003597395.2 Chelonoidis abingdonii
CCGCCTTATATAGGCTTTTCCAGGTGTAAGAACACTCCTTTGTTCCTACTGTGGAAAGTTACAGCAAAATGGAGACTGCAGTCACATGGGCCAGTTTCTGCACACCCTGCTGAGTCACAAGGCGTATCCGCCTCCTCTCAATGGGTTAATCGTGTAACTAATGGTCCTTAATGGGCCATCAAGCAGGCTAAACTGAGCTGACACCAACTTGTCTGCGATTATTCCCAGTAACACAGCACAAGTTTGAAATACAGACAGCATACAGCCAATATTCATAACTTCAACTACGAAAACGATATGGACATACAGACAGCATAATCATAACCAGTAACCCATAACCTGGTCTTAGACACCTTATATGACCCCCTTTACATAGGATTTGGTGCCACTACAGGACCTTGGTTGCAACCCATGTTCTATATGGTCCCAGTTTATATCAGTAACTTCACACACCCATAGAAGTGAAGGCAACTCATTCCCCCAGGCCCTGCCTTGGGCAGAGGGCCTAATAGGCCAGTTATGGGGCTAATCTCCGAGACAAGGGGGGTAATATTTTTTATTGGACCAAAGTCTGCTGGGGAGACAGACAAGCTCTGTCCTGCAGATGCCTGTCGATGAATCAGACTCAGCCCCACCGTTTCTAACCCACGTAGGTCACCGGAAATGAATTTCAGTCACAACTGGTTTGGGCTGGATTTGAACCAGTGACCTGGTAGAACCCACCTCACCAAAGTCCAATAACGGACATGCCGAGGGTCCAGGCCCAGCTGTACACCAGCGTGTGTGGGACAGAGATGTCCACTTACAGCCTCCTGTTAGGTGCTTTTCCAGCGACACATTTCTTGTCTGGCCTTCTGAGCAGAAACTGCACGCACACCGACTCAGTTCAGGCCCATGCGCTGCCATGTTATCAACACGCCGCCTCTTCACTAGACCCGGAGTATCAGTAGCACACAGCATGGCAGGCGAAGCACAAGCCAGGCTGGTCAGGGTGACTTAGGTAAGGGGAAGCCTTTAATAACAGGCCAGCTTCTGAGGTTATTAATATTCCACCAGCTGAGTTTCTGGGTGGACTGGCTGTTTCCTTAATACCTCAAACTAAACTACAGCCAACCTCCTGTGGTCAGACCCAAAGCACTGACAGGATCCAAAGGGCCTTAACTAAAGACTCCCATTAACAATGGGGTTTCCAATGGTCTGTGCCTAATAGATGGCGCAGGATTAGGAATCAGGAAACCTCAGTTCTAATCCTGACTGTGCCACGTGGCCTTGGGCAAGTCACTTTACCTCTCTGGGCCTCAGTTTCCCCTCCACCCTTTGGGTGTTTAGACTGCAAGTTATTCAGAGCACAGGCACTCTTTGTTTGTTCGCACAGCACCTAGCACGATGAGGCCCTGGTCTCTGGGCATTATTGTTGTGATGCTGTATGATTGAAGGAGGTCATTTGTATCATTGTGTCTATCAACTGTTATACAAATGCAACAAATCTTACACAAAGCATATCGTGTAAGGTGTCTATGGAAAAGTTACATTCTGTCAAATATGGTTATTGGTTAAATCCAGCTATCATCATTATATCTGGAGTTATGAATATTGGCTCTCTATCTGTGTTGACTCTTAGGGTGCCACCCACAAGGCAGTGTACATCCAGCCCATGGTGAAGGGACTGGACAAGCTGGATGGGCCATTAAGAAGAATCAACGCTCCTGCTAGCTGTTCCTGAGGCTGCCTCAGACAGCAAGGCGCCAATGGCACTCCTGTGATTCAGCAAATCATGTAAGGGCATGTGATGTGGACACGTGACCTTGGACTCTATCTTTGTCAGTAACTTTCCATAGACAGGGGCTATGAGCATTTTCTGGGACAGCAACTTTCCATGCACAGATATAAAAGACCCTTGAGACACCTCCATTTTGCCTCATTCCTGCTCCACTTCTCTGAACTGCGGATTTACAGCTCAAAGGAGTATTTTGAACTATGGATTGAGGACCTTCCAGTCTTTTGGAGGTTACAAGAGAGATTTTTGCAAGCCAGCAGTCTGTTCAATCACAGCTATGAGCCTGATCTATGAACACTTGTATGCATATGATTCTTTAACTATTCATTAAGTCTCTTCTTTTATTAATAAAATCTTTAGTTTACTAAAGATTGGCTGACAGTATGATATTTAGGTAAGATCTGAGATACAAATTGACCAAGGGCTAAGTGTCTGATCCTTTGTGAGTGGTAGAACCTCTTCTGTGCAGGAGAGAGAACTTTCCCAGGGACCAGTCCAAGACCACAGAACAAACTTGTCCCTAGTTCATGGGCAATCTCAAACCTCACCACCTTCTACTCCACAGGCCAGGTGCATTTCTTTGATCTGCCTTCTGTGACAAAACACAGCAATGTGTATATACAAATGAAAAACTCCTCTGCTTCTCCTCCCTGCTGCGAGGACAAGCACATGAGGGCTGTTAGTCATGTTGCTTGATGCACTACAAGGAGGAGCACAGTATGAAAACCTACACAGAACAGAGTAGAGAAGCCAGCTCAGAGCACCAGCCAAACCCTCTAATCCAATTCCCCTCAGTTCCTCACTCTGAG
Source organism: Chelonoidis abingdonii (assembly GCF_003597395.2). NCBI lineage: Eukaryota > Metazoa > Chordata > Testudines > Testudinidae > Chelonoidis > Chelonoidis abingdonii. The sequence continues at coordinate 2,764,990 of NC_133769.1, forward strand.
CTCTTAGGCCCACTGTCCCTGTGAAGCTACTGGCCAAATAGGTAAGAAGTTTTCCCCACATCACTAGCATCATCTAGTGGAGAAAGACAAAAAACGTGGCTTGGTACTTGCTTCAGAAGGCAAGGAGGAAAGTGTTTATCAAATATGCTGGTAGTAAAGAGGATGGCTAGTCCTGGGGTTAAGGAAATCTCAGGACAACTCTGACACATTCCCTGTGTGACCTCGAGCAAACCCCTACCCCTGTGCCTCAGTTCTGCCTCTATTACCAGGGCTGCACGACAGACTTGTCAGCCTCACTATACTAATCAGGGGTGTGATCACTGACTGACACACACAGGGCTGCCTGGGGGAACAAGTAGGGCAATTTGCCCCAGGCCCCATAGGGGCTCCCACAAGAATATAGTATTCTATAATATTGCAACATTTTTTATGGAAGGGCCCCCAAAATTGCTTTGCCCCAGGCCCCCTGAATCCTCTGGGCAGCCCTGCTGACACAGCAGCCCCTAGCAGACTGCTTTTACCAGTATAGTTCATTTCACTCACACAGGCCCTTGTACTGGGTGGGTTCAAAGCACAGCTTTGCTTGTATAGCTGCATCCACACTGGGAGTGCTTTGCTAGTGTCCCAGTAAAGTACTCAGTGTAGACATGGCTTAAGTTAGGCCCAGTTACAGGCTCATAGATAAGGGATAGCCTGAGGGAAAGGAAGTAAGCTCTTTAGGGGCCATCTGCATGGTTCTCTACTGCACCTTCCACAGAGCAGCCTGGTGATCTCAGCTGGGGCATCTACACACTGCTGTAATACAACAAGATGAACAGTGAAAACGTACCTCAGTGTCATGGCAGTTATGTTGGATGGGCAACAAGCCTGCCAGAGACAAAGGCTCCACTGGAACCTGTTGCCAGTCAAGCAGTGGTCAGCAGGGTGTGATTTTGTAAAGGGTATTTCTATGCTGGCAAAAGCCCTAGTGAAGATGCAGTTAGAGCAGCACAGAAGGGCTTGTGCCAGCAGAGCTGGTTTTGTATGGGGACCCAGAATAAGTGGTACTGGAGAAAGCATTCCTGTGTACACTAGGAGGGTTTCCAAGATGCTTGACTTGCAAGCCTTTCGTGGCTTAGGCCTGATCCAGCTGCTTGGCTAGAAAACAATCTGATCATGGAGTAGGGCATTAGGTGGGAAAAATGAATTTATAGCCCTGGGCAGAACCAAAAAGGGAGCAGGCAGGGTCTGCACAGGGTACTGCCAATGGAAGTCATGAACCCTCAGTAACACACAGCTACTCCAGTGCTAGGTGTGGCTGTCTATTGCCCCATCCCTGCCTGATCCAGCCCTCAGAATCAGAGCACCTGCCCCCTGACCTGGAACACCCCTGCTCACTACCTCCAGACCAGCTGAATGAAGCTTGCTAATTATCTTGGGCAGCAGTGGCAGGCCTGAGAGATGCTGCCAGCCTTTTGCCACCACAGCTGTGATTGTGTAGGAGCCACTTGAGTCACTGCTGGGTCGTGACCTTGCTGGGAGTCCCATGAAGTGCATGCTGCTCCTCTTGCAGAAGCAAGAGAGGGCCTTAATGCAGTCTGTGAGGGGTGAGTGGAGGAAAAAGAGTGAGGAAGTGGAGTAAGATTATGGACAGTGGCTTGAAGAGGGAAGATTTAGACAGTGAGTGAGAGCAGTAAGGAGGAGCCTGAATTGAGACAATTAAAGTGGTGGGATCCAGCATGACTTGCAGACAAATTGGTCCTAGATGGCTCTAGCCCTGGGTAGAAGCACTGAAGAGCATCTACCTTGCTGCTGGAAGGAGAGGCTAATCAGCTCTGCCTTCCCTTATGATGGTTAGGCCAGCCAGCGAGCTGGAGCAGAGCCAGGGGACAGACAAATGTGCACAAAGTCTGAGTGTAAGAGATGGACAAAGCTGAAATTGGCCTACTCCCGCTGAAGGGAGTCACTTAGCGTAGGTGAAGACCAGTCAATTAAGGCTGCAATACTTGCTAACATGCCTCCAGTACAACCTGATTACAGCCACTAGCAAACTACACATCTGCTTGTTCAACCTGCTAGAGAACCAGAAGCCCTATATTCTACTGACTCTTAACCAAAGACCAAAACGGACAGGTTTGCTGTTCAGAGGTTTATTTTCAGTTTCCAGGCTCAGTCTACAGTCCACAACAAATTATAGTTTGTCATCCAGCACAGGGAGGTGCCATCTCTGGCTTGCTGTTCCATACACATGGAACACTTTCTCCAGTAATTAGGGTGACAGAGGGGACGCCAGCTGTTTTGTTAGATATGTTTTTAGCAGCCACAGTTTAATATTCATCATCACCGTCCTCCACCTCCTCAGCAGAGTCCCTGCCAACTTCCTCATAGTCCTTCTCAAGAGCAGCCAGGTCCTCCCTGGCTTCAGAGAACTCCCCCTCCTCCATCCCCTCCCCCACATACCATTGCACAAAGGCCCGTTTTGCGTACATCAGGTCAAACTTGTGATCCAGACGGGCCCAGGCTTCTGCAATAGCCGTGGTGTTGCTCAGCATGCAGACGGCCCGCTGCACTTTAGCCAGGTCTCCCCCTGGCACCACTGTGGGAGGCTGGTAATTGATGCCCACCTTAAACCCAGTTGGGCACCAGTCCACAAACTGGATGGACCTCCTGGTTTTGATAGCTGCTATAGCTGCATTCACATCCTTGGGCACCACATCCCCCCGGTACAGCAGGCAGCAAGCCATGTATTTGCCTCGGCGAGGGTCACATTTCACCATCTGATTGGAGAACTCAAAGCAAGCTTTGGTTATTTCTGGCACTGAGAGCTGCTCGTGGTAGGCTTTCTCTGCTGATATTATGGGTGCATAGGTAGTGAGGGGGAAATGTATGCGGGGATAGGGCACCAAATTAGTTTGGAATTCAGTGAGATCCACATTCAAGGCACCATCGAACCTCAGGGAAACTGTGATGGACGACACTATCTGGGCTATCAGCCTGTTCAGGTTGTGGTAGGAGGGACGCTCAATGTCAAGGTTCCGGTTGCAGATGTCATAAATGGCCTCATTATCCACCATGAAAGAGCAGTCTGAGTGCTCCAGTGTGGTGTGGGTGGTCAGGATGGAATTGTAGGGTTCCACCACTGCAGTGGAGACCTGTGGGGCAGGGTAGACCGAGAACTCCAGCTTGGACTTCTTCCCAAACTCCACCGAGAGACGCTCCATCAAGAGGGATGTGAATCCAGAGCCTGTGCCTCCTCCGAAGCTGTGGAAAACCAGGAAGCCTTGAAGGCCACTGCACTGGTCAGCCTGCACAAGGTCAGAAGACACTGAACTAATGTTGGTCATGCAACTCACAGTAAACCCCAACAACGATCACATGGGAGTGAGATACAATTATTCCTCTTGACTTTCAGCCAGAGGCAGGCTTTCAAGCTAGATATCTAGCCAGTGAGAGGCTGGTGCCTGACAGCACTAAGTCTGCTCCTGAATGAGCAGTTGTCTTTCAGTAAGAGTCCCGGTGCTAGAGGAGTATTTGAGAAGCCCCCACAAGGAGCTCTATTTCCAGGCTAACTATGGGAAGAGCAAGTCAAGGCTTCACCTCCTTATACCAGGAGTGATGGGCGCTATATTTAGCTCATCTCAGCCAGCAAAGAGACAATGAGGAGCATGGCAGGAAGGAAATCTCTGGACTGAAGTTCTACCAACTCCCCCACAATCCTGTTAAGTCCCTCATCCCTCACCAGAGGGATTCTGGGCTGGTATACATGAGTTGCCATCCCTTTGACTTCTAAGGGGAAGTACCGAAAAGGAGGTTGCCCACTTACCATTTTACGAGTCCTGTCAACCACGGGATCTATGATTTCCTTCCCAATGGTGTAGTGGCCACGGGCATAGTTGTTGGCAGCATCCTCTTTGCCGCTGATCAGCTGCTCAGGATGGAAGAGGGAGCGGTAGGTCCCAGTTCGGATCTCGTCTGTAAGGGAGGAGGGGTCACGAACACCTTCAGGGCCTCAGCTTCAGAGCTGTGATTTGGTCATAGTTTTATTGTAGAGCATGTTCCAGGGTTTCTGTAGTGCGCACACAGTCAACAGCAATCTGGGCACTATGGCCCAGATCCACAAGGTATTTGGGCTCCTAACTTCCATGGAAGCCAACAGAAATTAAGAGACTAAACAGCTTTTGTGGATCTGGGCTCAGACAGGATTACCACCAAACACCGGGTTCTCTATTCCATGTCAGAAGTTACTGAAAAGTGGAGAGGAAGGTTGTGTTTTCCCCTCTTCCCAGCAGGTCAGTGATAGAAACTCTAAGAAGGGATCTGGCCTATGCAGATTCCAGCATCTTACCAATAACGGTGGGTTCCAGGTCTATGAACAGCGCTCTGGGCACGTGCTTCCCAGACCCAGTCTCACTGAAGAAGGTCCCAAAGGAAGAATCAGCTTGCCCCAAGGACTTCTCCAAACAGATGATTCCATCTGGCTGGATTCCATGCTCCAGACAGTACAGCTCCCAGCAGGCATTGCCCATCTGCACGCCAGCCTGGCCAATATGGACAGAAATACACTCCCGCTGCATGGGAAGAGGCACACAAAGAAGTTGCATTCATGAAACTGTGGTGTTAATTGTGTGGTTCAGTCAGTGTTTCATGCCCAGAAACAAGGAGCCCGTCACTCTACTTCCATCCCTGCTCAGAGCTACATGTTGCTCAAGAGCAGCTTGGGTGTGGGGAGGTTCATCCACCACTTCTGGGAAATGTGACTAGACCAATGGGCTCGATTTCCAGCTGTTAAACTACAGCCTTGTCCTATGTGCACAGCCCTGTTAAGGCAACATTAAACCAGGATCACTCGATCGATAGACAAGCAGGGTTGTAGCTTGGTTACTGGACAGAGCTACCTTCCAGGCTACCATGGCTACTTGGAGCCATGTCTAACTATTGTTCACCTTCTGGCCCACGTGCCATTGGAGATTTAAGACAGTTTGCTTATTTCTAGCAAGGGATGTGTATGGTTCAGTGCACTCAGAACTGCTTGAGTGGAAAACTCCTGGCCTTATGGAGTGAAGGGCAAGTGGAATTCCAGTACTGAAGATGTGACTGGTGTGACATTCCTAAGACCAGCCCATTTTCAGGATTGTTCTATAAGACTATGGCAGAGCATCCTGAGTCTTGCCCAGCTTCACCCTGATGACACTGCAATGCTTTCAATGCATCTCTCATATGGCAATAACATATTAGATACTGGACCGCAGCACTGCTCTGGCTGTACTGTTACCGAGATTATCTGCACTGACATGACACTAAAAAGAGTAATACCTTTGTCCCCACCTTGTGCGTTTTGGGAGTTGCTCTCTAAACTGGTGAGGGCTGGGGAATTAATTTTACTAGTGTGAGCCATGCGGCACCAGTAGTTTTGGAAGAGAAACTCCTTTCTGGTATAATCATCAGAACCCCCATTAACTAATTCCAGTTCTTTCCTCTATGTTACCTACCATGAATGGAGACCTATTGCCTGGCATGAACACAAGGGGGCAGAGTTGGTTTGGAACAGTTTTTCCCCCCTCCTGCTGAATATAACTCATCTAATTAGCCTCTTAGAGTTGGTAGGGCAACTCCCAGCTTTTCATGTTCTCTGTACATGTGCATCTCTATCTTCTTACTATATTTCCATTCTATGCATCATATGAAGTGGGCTGTAGCCCATGAAAGCTTATGCTCAAATAAATTTGTTAGTTTCTAAGGTGCCACAAGTACTCTTGTTCTTTTTGCAGATACAGATTAACACAGCTACTTCTCTGAAACCTTTAACTATGCATTAGCATTCAGGGAATAAAAAAAATGGAACCTTATTGAACCATCAATGGAGTTCAAGCCTTCCTGCAGCTGTGCTAGCTAAGAAAGAACATTCAATATGCTCAGTGTTAAGGTTATCCTGAGGTGAGCTGTGCCTGTTCATTGCGGGAAACCAACGATTAGTCCAGACAGGGAAGGCTTAGGTCTAAGTTACAAGTAAGAAACCATGTTAGATCATCCAGCTTCTCTCCCCCCATTGGATGGGGTTCAAGCTATTAATTGAATTTTAGTCAGGCAAGCGTCTAGTCCTTTTCCAATTCAGGGAACTATTCAGATGAGACAGTTGGCTCCATAGGCATGTGGACAGTTTAGATTCAGTGGTGAAATTTATACAGGACTAGGACTGGGAAGACAGGAGTAGAAGCACCAGTAAATGGGGGCTTGTCACTCCAGATAGATCAGTTTTTAAACAGCTCCTTGCTGCATAGTCAGGAGGAATCTATGTAGAATGTGAGCTGCTCAGAGCAGGGGCTGGGCTAGTAAACTCCAGGCACATGGATGATATTCTAACTACTCAGTTTCTGATAACTGAAATAGACTGAACACAAAATTAAGAGTCAGAAACTAGATTCCCAGGCCAGAAAAGACCTCGGTGACCTTCTAGTCTGACCTCCTAGCTAGCACAGGCCATAATACTTCCCCAAAGTCATTCCTGACGCAGGGCTTGAGGATGCTTCATTATCCCCTTTTCACAGATTGGGGAAGGAACTTGTTTAAAGTCACCCAGCAGGCCTGTGGCAGAACCAGGAGTAGAATCCAGGTCTCCTGAGTCCCAGACCAGGTCACACTGCCTCCAACTACCCCATTTAATTCCTGCTTTACCACTAAGATGCTGCCTGAGCTAATGCTAGATTCATGGTTGTATCCCTGTGGCCCTCTCTGTAGGCTGGGAACATTCCCCCACCCCCAGACTGGGGCTGGTTAGTTAATATTGGTGCAGTGCTTTGCAATGCTGATGTAGATCCAGTTCAGGTAATAGGCCCATATACAGTCACGGTGCCCTAGCTGCAGAGAAGTGTGAAGGCAGGATAGGGCCACCAGTCATTATCCCACAGTTAGAACCCAGTCTCCTAAATTCTCCTGCATACAGAGGCCCTGCCTCCCCCACACAGCAAACAATCCAGCTTGCAAGCATCAAGCTTAGTCTGTAGTTATCTACCAGAGACCCACTCATTGACTTGGAATTTTTACTGTTGACTTCTGTTAGGGGGGAGGGATTGTTTCTGTTTTAATTGAAGTACCAGCCCCTAGTCTGCCATAGGCCAGATCTTCTCATTCCCAGAGATCAATCCCATTCAGGCATCAAGTAAAGCAGCGGAGTTTCCAAGGGGTCCTAAGAGTTCTTTGGAAAAAATCTGCCCCTCCTCAAATGCTGTAGCTATTTGCATTGCAAGAGTATCTAGGAGCCCTACCTCACAAGCCAATGTCCCCTTGCATTAGGTACTGTGCGCAAACAGAACCAAAAAATGATCCCTGCCCCCAGAAGGTTACAATACTTACCACTTCAAAAGGTATTTCCCCCCCCCACACACACTTGGTATCCTGCTATTAACAGATTTCTGTCACTAGACTGACCTCACACTTGGTAAAGCAACCCCCATCCTTTCATATATTTATACCTGCTCCTGTATTTTTCCACTTCATGCATTTGACAAAGTGGGTTATAGCCCACAAAAGCTTATGCCCAAATAAATGTTATTATTTAAGGGGCCATAAGGACTCCTCATTATTAATACTTAGACTGTCAGCTTACCAAGCCTGAAATAAGTGCTAAGCTTTATTTAGCTACTGGAATGGGAACTGAGTTCTCTAGAAAAAAGTGGCTCTGACAAAAGTTGTAGGTCCCTAGAAAACCCACCCCAGCTTTCACCAATAAGAGCAACCAAAGGAGAAGCTCCATTTGGACTCATTCACTTCCACTCCAGCACAGTTTATCATCCAACACTTGCAAACACCCATATTCCAAACTCACCATGTTGGTAACTTAACTCTCCCAGCTCCACACAAAACAGCTTGCAATCAGCCTAGTGCACGCCCAGCTCACTTATAACCCCCTCTGCAAACAATCACAGCTGGGCAGAGGGGAGGGGTGTGTCTTAAAAGGACAGAGCTCATTTTCCAACCCATTGCTAACAGCATGTGGCTTGGCAGGGATGCTATAGAGAAAGCCCGAAGACAGCTGTATAGCTGCTGGCGTGGCAGGATAGGATTTAAAACCCAGTCTTCAATCATAATAACAAGGAGTCACTTCACCTAAAATTCTCCAACAAGCTGCTGTCATTATTACTGTTATTTTCACTGCAGTAGCTCCTGCTACCCCTCCCCACCCCTCGCCCCGTTGTGTTTTCTAGCTATCAGTGTGTCTGTCTGAGGTACTCCTAGGGCTCCCATTGTCATAGTGTCTGAGCGCCTCACACTCCTTAATGTGTTTATCCTCCCACACACCCCTGTGAGGCGGGGCAGTGTTATTAGCCCCATTGTACAGATGGGGAACTGAGGCACAGCAATGCTAAGGCTTAGGGTTTTACCTGGACAGTCCGGGTTTTGGTTTCTGTGTCCGGGTGCCATTTACGGTTGCCAGGTGCCTGGTTATCGGTGACCTGGCAACCCTAAATGGCACCCAAACCAAAAGTCCGGTTACCACGGGATGGGCAGAGGTGTTGGGTCATGAACCCACGCCAGCCCCTGCTCAGCCGAGGCTGCCTCCTACCTGCAGGTACGTTCCTTGACACACAGGGCCGGATTAAGGCAGGGGCTTTAGGGGCTGCAGCCCAGGGCCCTGGCTCACGGGGGCCCCACAAAAATAAATCACAGGCAGTGACCTCTAACTGCAGGCCGCTAAAAGTCCCGCGGCACAACAGGGCTCAGGCAGGCTGCCTGCATGCCATGGCCCGAAGCTGCTCCTATAAGTTGGTGGCTGCTAGCACATCTCTATGGCCCCTGGCAAGGGGGGGGGAGCAGCTCTGTGTGCTGCCCCTACCCCCAGCACCGTCCTCACAGCTCCCATTGGCTGGAAACTGGCCAATGGAAAGTAACTGTGGTGGCTGTGCCTGTGGTCATGGGCAGTGCACGGAGACATGCTGTCTCCCTCCCCTCAGGGGCCACAGACATGTGCTAGGAGCCAGCCACTTCCAGAGCAGCATGGGGCTATGGCAGGCAGGCAGCCTGCCTGAGCCCTGCTGTGCTGCCGGCTGGGAGCCACTCGTGGTAAGCACCTCCCGGCTGGAGCTTGCACCTTGCACCCCATCCCGCATCCCAACCTCCTGCCCCAGGTAAGAATCCCCCTCTGGCACCAAACTCCCTCCCAGACCCTGCATCCTCTCCTGCATCCCACCCCCCTGGCCCAGGTAAGAATCCCCCTCCTGCACTCAAATTTCATCCCAGACCACACCCCTCATCCCTTCCTGCACCCCAATCCGCTGCCCCAGGTAAGAATCCCCCTCTGGCACCAAACTCCATCCCAGACCCTGCACCCCCCTCCTGCACTTCAACCCCCTGCCCCAGGTAAGAATCCCCCTCCTGCACCCAAACTCCCTCCCAGACCCTGCATCCCCTCCTACATTCCCCCCCGCTGCCCCAGGTAAGAATCCCCCTCTGGCACCAAACTCCATCCCAGAGACCCACACCCCTCACCCCCTCCTGCACCCCAATCCCCTGCCCCAGCCCCCTTCTGCACCAGACTCCCTCCCAAGAAAAAGACTTGTATACAGGAGCCCCACAAATTGTAATAGCCCTGGATCCACAGGAGAGTTAGTCCAGCCCTGTATGGCATAGTACAGTGAACGAAAGGGAGAAGGGGCAGAGGACAAGTGCTGGGAGTGGGGAATTGGGGGAAGATGTGGAGCATGAGTGTGGCCATTCAGGGAAGAGGGGCAAAAGGGGGTTGAGCCTGGGGATGACATGGGGCCTCAAGGAAGAGGTGGAACGCAGCATGCTAGGCAGGAAGCCACCTAAGCCAGCCAACAGGAGATGCTGACCAGTATGTGTGTGGAAGGGTGCTAATCCCCTCACCTCCTCACAGAGCTAGATACCTAAATCTGGCTGCAGGGAGGTGCCTATCTTGGCTAGGGATTCACAGCCAGGAGTCCTCTTTGGAGTTAGGCCCCTCTGCTGCTTTTGCAAGAGGCTGGAGGAAGGAGCAAAGGCAGAGCTCCCTTACCACTTTCAGCCCAGTGGTTTGGGTACTCAGCTGGGATGTGGGAGAGCTCTGAGCACTGGGCTACGGGTATTCTGTCCTGGGGCCCCTCAATCTCTCCTGTTGAGGCTATTCCACTGTGGAACAATAATGAAAGAGTCGTTGCAGCAGGGGGCCTGGACCCCTGCATCTCTCACCGCCTGGATGAGAGCTGTGACCCCTGGGCTATAGAGCCATTCCCACTCGCGTTTCCCCCTCCCCCAAATGACTCTTTTGTTAGTTATCCACAGGGCAACAGCGTTTAGAGGAGATGCTGCGGGAGCCCCACGTCAGAGTATCCCATATCCCAGTGGGCAGTGAATTCTCAAGCCAAGGGCTGTGGCCGATTTCTGTTACCAATCTGCCTGAGGCATCAGGTGATTAGGCTGACGCTGCAGGATCGTGAAGGGAGGAGATGATGGAGCACACCAAGTGTTTAAGTTTTAAATCTTTATTAATAAAATAACAGCGGGGAGTGTTGGGACTGCATCCACGTCACTCAAAGGAAGCAAGAAAGTGTTAGTACCCCAGCCCTAACCCACTTTCATACTCTCACATGCATGACCCCAGGCTGGCCAAGCCTGGGTGTAACGTAAGAAGAAGGGGGCGGGAGGGGTGGACGGGAGTTCTTGTCCTGTGCATGGGTCGTCCAGGGTCTGCTGTGATCTCTGACTTGCTTTGGCTCTCGAGAGGGTTTTTACGTCCTGGGTTTTTGTGGAGGTGTTTTCATTCAGGGCCCTCTGTTCCTGGTGCTCTTTGTACCAGTCCAAACTGTATTTCTGTGGCCTTTTCAACTTTCCCCAAAACACACTGGCGGCTGTGAGACGGTTATTTTTCCCTCGTTGACTTTGTTGTCTCACTCCTTTTCGCGGCCCCTGCAATTTATTCAGCCACTCTCCTTTCTCAAGGTGTGTGTGGGGGGGAACTCTCCCCCTCGTCTTTCTTGGCAGGTAGCAGAGTGTGTGCAATGGCTTTGGGCTGGAGTTAGCTCCTTATCTTCAGGTGTAGCTGGAACATCAAGTTAACCGTTCTTTTCTCCCTTCCTCCCCTCTCCAGCTTTTCGTCGCCTGTAAAGAAACCTTTTGTTCCACACTCACACCTTTAACCCTTCCCAAAATGCCTTGCGATGCTTGCAATGGCGTTAGCAACATACAGTGCTGATCAGCCTCCCCAGGGGATCCACTGAGGGAGTGGGCCATGGGTTGTGACAGGGCCCCCGGAGGAAAGCTGTCCACCAACACCTCTCCCCTCTTTTATCCCCAGGGGTCTCCAGGTCCCTCCATTTCTGGCAAGTGCAGCAGTAATACACAGGCAGTGGAGTTCTGGGTAGGCTCTGAGGCCGACTTGCATGGAGCCTTGTTGGAGAGAATGGATCCCCCCCGGTGTCTGTCTACATGGGGTAGCTGTCAGAATAGTGGCTTATGGGAGGTAAGTTCCAAACCACTGAATAATGGCCTGTGCTCATCCATGATGCCATGAGACTGAAAGCAGAGCAAAAGATGTGGATGGAATTCCTTTTAGCAAATCGAACGGCGAGTTTGTGTCAATGCTGCTGCATCAGTGTCTTGCATCAAACACTATTCTTGAACCAGAATCCATCAAGGAAGAAGAAGGAAAAAAGTCCCCAAGAGCCAGTGAGTAGAAAGGCCCACAGGTTATGGCTCCAGCCTTGCAAAGATTTGTGGATGTGTTTAGCTTGACACACTGTGGTAAACTTAAGCACGTGGACAAAGTTTGGGTAGGTCGGGCCCAAGACTGGATCAAGTCATTGGCATAAACCCAACAAGCGAGCCTGGAAACCGTATGAGGTCACACACTGTCCTGATTGGAGGGGGGAAATAAAGAAACAACTTCAGCCTCTTTCTCTCTCTCTCTCTCTCTCTCACACACACACACTCTCTCTCTCTCTCTCACACACACACACACACACACTCTCTCTCTCCCCCAGCTATAAATTGACATGGGGTTGGCAATAGGTTTCGTTTGGTGCAGAGTCGAGTTGGACTGTCACCATGGTGCATTTTCTGGTGTATTCTCTCTTAGTCTCTTTTTTCCTACTCTAATGTTGTAACTGGATAGAAAGCACCAGTTAAAGGGAAATTTTTCCTCTTCAATGTCAGTGTTGTGCGAGTTCCCAGCTGGCACAGAGTGACAAAGGAAGGGGCTGTATTATTCCTTTGTCTTACACTCTTGTCCTGTGAAGGTAGCTACCTATATCCTGAGCTGTGTTTAAAAGCTTGGTTAGGTTCTTTAATCTGTTCCTTCTCTGCAAATGGGAACAGTTTTTTAAAAAACAGAAACAATTAACTCTTCACAGGCGTTGCCCTATCAGACTGACGGATTTCTGAGCTGCAAATGCTAACCTGTTTTTTCCTTGAATTGAAGCTTTGATTCGAGCTAGCCTGGCATCTTGTACTTCAACTGTTCCTGTCTGGCTTTGGAGGGAACAGTTGAAATCTGACATGACAACCTGCCAAAGGCTCTTCTGAACGACTTCCTAAATCTAAACTAACAGGGCACTGCTGTTCTCAATGGAAAACCCGTTTTAGATCATGCAAAGTCTAGAGCTCTGGCAAATTTAACTCTCACACAGTCAGTCTAGCATCACACAACATGGGTTCTGTTGACCACAACTTGGAATGCAGGCGTTTGGCACTGCAGATAATCAAACTCCGAAATAGCCTACTGCTTTTCATCACGGCAACCTAAACTGTCCTACAGATGTGGGTATGTCTTCTTCAGATGGGTCAGAAGTGAAGTGAGAGGTGCTGGGCCATATTTTTGGATCATGGCAGCACTCTAACCAGTGGGCCACGCTGCCTCCCACCCCCATGGGCGGTTTTGCCCTCCCTTTTATGGTCCAGTTGCCCTTTGAAATGCCTTTCCCTGAGGGCTACCCCTGGATAAAGCTCCTTCCAGCTGTGAGAATGGAGACATGGAGTCTCACAGTGATAGAGGTTCCATGTTGTTGTTTGCTCAAATGCAGATCAATCTATTCCTGCTCCTCTTCTTTGCCAAAGAATGGCCTCTTGGCCAGCAATTGTCAGTCATCTCTGATGGCACCTGGCTAGAAGGGTCAGCTTATCCTTTGTCTTTGAGAAACAGGTTCACCCCGTCCCCTGACTTGTCTGGTAAACACATTTCAGTCATGATTTCAGCTTCTATTCATAACTTTACATCTAAGGTTGCTACACACATTTCATCATGAGATTATTGACCAGTGAGTTATTAATTTTCAAATTATACCACACAAGGCACATTTTGTACAAAGATTATTACCACGGGGGTAGGGCATGAATACAGGGGTGTGTTTGGTCCCCACTTCTCTATTTTTTGTCTGTATGGTCTCTGTCTGGTTCTTTGATTGTTTCTGTCTGTTACCTTACAAAGAACGATTGCTATATCCCCATCTTCAAGATGGGGAAACTGAGGCACGGGGTGGAAAGTGACTTGTCCAAGCTCATCCAGCAGAGCATTGGCAGAGCCAGGAATTGAATGCATGTTTCCAGAGTTCCAGCCCAGTGCCTGGTCCTCTAGTCATTCTCTTTCCTTTCATAGCCAATGTATTTACCCTCTGAGGGCTAAATCAGGGCTACTGAGATTTAACCCCATGGTTATAGGGCAGCTAAGGGTTTCAAAAGTGAGGCTAGGTAACCCCCCCCCAGCAGTCTATACTTCAGTACTATAGCATAGACCTCCCACCAGGAGATAAAGGAGTAACTCTACTAACCAATAGCAGAAGCAGATTGTTATCCTCTAGTGCAGGAGTTCTCAAACTTCATTGCACCACAACCCCCTTCTGACAACAAAAATTACAACAGGACCCCAGGAGGGGAGACTGAAGCCTGAGCCCGCCCAAGCCAAAGTCCCACCACCCCAGGCCAGGGAGCCAAAGTCGAACCCCAAGGGCTTCAGCCCCAGGCAGGGGGCCTATAACCTGAACCCTGCCACCCAGGGTTGAAGCAAGTCTAAGCCAGCCCTGGCAATCCCATTAAAACAGGATCCCAACTCACACTGGGGCCCCGACCCACAGTTTGAGAACCGCTGCTCTAGTGAACCAGCCACTGGAGGGTGATGCAAAACACACTTGCTGGGGTGGGTTACCCTTGGACCAATAAACAGACCCACCATGTCACCTCCAAGGTGACTGCCCCTCCATGGTGGGTTGGGTGATGACTCTGATCCCGAAATGAGCTCTGCCGGGCTCCTTGCGAGCTTGGGGCCAGCGCTGCAGGATCCTTCACAATGCAGCAGTGCCCGGCTAAACCTCACCCCAAGGCTGCAGCCTATCCTCTCTGCCTGAGCAGGGACTACCAGCTAAAAGCACAGCCTGCCAAGGGGTGGTGATGTGGCCAAACATCCACTATGGACTGAGACCATCTACCCTGGTACATACATAATCCCTGTTATTGTACTTATAGACTGTAATGCCAGAAAGGACCATCATGATCATCTAGTCTGACCTCCTGCACATCGCAGGCCACAGAAACTCACCCACCCACTCCTGTAACAGACCCCTCACCTCTGGCTGAGTTACTGATGTCCTCAAATCATGGATTCAAGGCTTCAAGTTACAGAGAATCCACCACTTACTCCAGCTGAAAGTGACTCCAGGCTGCAGAAGAGGGTGAAACCTCCCCCCTCCTGCCCCCAGGGTCTTTGCTAGTCTGACCTCAGGGAAAATTCCTTCCTGATCCCAAATATGGTGATCAGTTAGACCCTGAGCATGTGGGCAAGCCGCCAGCCAGACACTGGGGAAAGAATTCTCTGCAGTAACTCAGAGCCCTGCCCATCTAGTGTCCCATCGTGGGCCGCTGGGGACATTTGCTGGTAGCAGTCACAGGATCAATATTGTAGTACTGGAGCAGCTCCCAATCCTTAGTATATTTATTCTCACAGCCCCCCGGTGTGAGAGGGAAGAGCTGTCATCCCAATTGTACAGAGAGCCAAGAGACACGGGGGCCCTGATCCCCAAAGAGATTTAGGCACCTAATGCCTATTGAAATCAATGAGGCACCTAAATCCCTTGGTGGATCTGGGGCCCAAGTGACTTGCCCAAAGTCCCACAGGAAGCCTATGCTGGAACGGGCATCTCTCAAGGCCTAGGCTAGTTGCTGTCACCAGAGCATCCGTCATCCCAAGAGCATCCAATTTGTCTTTGAAGGCAACACCTAGGAGAACGGACTAAGCACTGCACCCCTGTGAATACACACAGAGGTTTTAATGTCTCGGACACCCCCCAAGAAGGGGCTCTGCAGCTTTAAACTTGCAAGCAGCTTCCCCCTCTTCAGGTGGAGCCCCTTGCAAGCAGGCTATAAAGTTCCAGTAAGCTACAGCAGGAGAGCTATCAGAAACTGCATCCAAGAAAGTGCTTAGACTCAATTGCTATGGGAGGTTTCTATGATGGAGGTTTTGTGGGTCAGTTTGTGAACAGGCTGGAGACTGTAAAGTCTCTGGCTATGTGTGCCTTGCTACTTTATCTTGGGATCTAATGCAAGCGGTGGGTTTTAGGGGGTGCTTTTTCTTTTTGGAAGGGCTTATAGCTTACAAAAGCAAGGAGTGTTCCTTGTAAGTACAGCTCTACCTCTGATATCTAGTTTCCCTTTCAGACCTGCTCAAATGCTGCTTTTGAGGGTATAATCCATTAAAGTCTAGGGGCTTTCAGTTGCCTGGCTTGCTTTTTCCCCTTTGACCTCTTGCCTCAGTGAGAACTTCAGAATAAGAATATGAAACTTCTCTGGCTGTGTATGGCTGTAAGGACTCTTAATTTGACCTTGAGGCTTGATGATCCCAAAAGCGCAGCCTCCTACCACTTAAGCTAAAGGAGCAATTAGTATTAGTCTTTTTCCCCTCTAGTAGCTGGCCCTCTACATACACTAAAGGTTGTGTTCCAGTGAAGTATAAATGCAGGCTGTTTGTTTGGAGTGGGTGTGGTTCCTTCAATCTATTGCACTTTCCTAGAATAAGGTTCTTCCCTGGCACATTGGTGCCTCTGACACAAACTACCCTGGTCTTGCCAGGTGTATTAAGACACGTGCTGTGTGATCCAGTTAGCCCTTGAGCCTGATTCAAATCAGCTGCCATGGCTTCTGCAGCATTAGAGATGCCACTAGGGAGTCCCATGGACTCAGAATGTTACTGTGTTCATCTAACCAGGTCCTGCCCCTGGATCAGCTACTGACCTGGCTGGAGCTGTAGAGAATGAACAGGACTCCTCATTGTGGACATGCCAATGTCAAATACAGGAACACACTGCTTCTCTTGGACTCAGTCCAAAGTGGTAGAGATGGTCATTTAAGCCAGCTTGAGACTCACTTCTCCACACAGCTCCCTAAGTAACATTGTTTCCTAAAAGATTCTTCACTCTGCCCTCCCCCCCTTCCTTGAGGGGGCAAGTGAAGAAAGTGAGGAGGGAAACTGGGAGGCAGAACACTCCTGGGCACCCTACAATAACAAACCAGTCATGGAGGGGTCAGAGGAGAATAGACTTCTAGCGACAGACTTCAGGGTGACTGTATCTATTGGGTGGTCACCCACTCCTGCCCTGAAGGGCTTGAAATCAGCCCTCAGAGAGGGCTGCTGCTAGGAAAGCAGCAAGCCTAGGCTGATTGGGGAAACAGCCCCAGCTGTAGCCACACCTGAATCAGGCCTCAGCTGGCCTGTATAAAAAGGCTGGGAGCCAGGAGCTCAAAAAGGGTCTGTCTAGGCTGGGGGAGAGCAGGGCCTGGCTGCCTGCAGAAAGGGGAGTGGGGGTGAAGCAGGGCTGGAGAAAGCCAGAGGAGCAAGAAAGATCCAGGCTGGCAATTCCCCAGGCTGCAGGGCCTGGTCCAAGGCCCATAGAGGTACTGGGAGGTAGAGGAAGGCAGCTGGTCCAACCACCCCTCCCCCCCTTTGCCTATGATGAGTGGCTTTTACACTGCAGTCAGTCCAGTGAGCGGGGGCTAGATGGTGACGGGTAGTAGCCCATGACTGAGGCAAGGTGGGGATAGAGGGTTGGGGGTTCCCCTAGGTGGGGAGGCCCTGAGACTGCAGGGGTATTGCCAGGGGGAAGCACCCAAAGACAAGGAGCCCTGGGTCCTGGGAGGGACATGCGGGGATGGGGGTAGCAGCAGTGGGACACTGGCCTGCAGAGGGTGCCCTGTGTTGGAAAGAGCTAATTCCCTGAGAGAACCAGCAGGAGGTGCTGCAGGGGTGAGTCCTGCACTGTCACAGTGACATTTAGAGTCTCTCTAGAAAAAAAGAAAATTATGGGGAATTTTATCCTTCCTACTGAAAATGAATCCTGATCCTTCAAGGTGGGATGCAAGGCTGAGGTTGATCCCACTGATGCAGGGTTGAGGTTGTCTAGGTCAGTTATCTGTGTGCGTGGCACATGCAGCCTGTGTCTCTCAATGCAGTTCTGACTGTGTTTCCAGAGGGAGTGCCTTTCCATCCATGTGGGCCAGGCTGGAGTCCAGATGGGCAATGCCTGCTGGGAACTGAATTGCCTAGAACATGGAGTCCTACCAGAAGGGACCATTCCTGCCCCAAAGCAAGTGAACAAGTAGATTCCTCTTTTGAGACTTTCTTCTGTGAGACTGCAGCAGGGAAGCATGTTCCCAGAGCGGTGTTCATAGACCTGGAGCCAACAGTCATTGGTAAGATACTGACATGGATGAATCTCCTTGATGTGCAGTCAAGGCTGGCTTTAGGAACTGCGGGGCCCAATTTGAATACTCAGCAGCAGTCTGGGTTTTCGGTGGCACTTCAGTGGCAGAGGTCCTTTGCTCATTCCACTGCACTGAAGGACCCCCCCCCCCCCTACACTGCTGAAATGTCACTGAAGACCCGGACAGCTGCTGAGTGAGTACAAAAAATTTAAAAATTAAAAAGTGCTTAGGGTGCAGGGCCCAATTCCAGGGAATGGTCCTAAAGCGGCCCTGTGTGCAGTGATTGTCAATCTTGTCATCCTCTCCATCACCAACTGCGAACACTTGCAGGGTTGGGAGACTGGCCTCCAGATGGCTGGGGTCCAATCAGGCAATGAGCTATCTCCACCAGCCTCATGAGCAGGGCTGGATTAACTCTCCTGTGGGCCAGGAGCTATTGGATTTGGTGGGGCCCTTGTATACAAGTCTTTCCTAATTTAAAACACAATGATCACCATTATGGCATTGAGGCTATTAACTGTATACTAAACTTGCCTTTTAATTAACATAAAGCCGTTCTGTGGTTACATTTCAGTCTTAACACATAGAATAGAGTTTTAATTCAAAATAGCCGACTTCTTACCTTAGACCAGCTGTTGTATTAGTTTCTTTCTGGGAGAGAGTTTGGGTGCAGGAGGAGGCTCCAGGCTGGGGCAGAGTGTTGGGGGACAGGCCCTGGGAGGGAGTTTGGGTGCAGGAGGGATTCTGACCTGCAGCAGGGGGTTGGTGCAGGAGGGGAGTACAAAGTGCAGGCTCCAGGCAGGAGGCGCTTACCACAGGCAGCTCTCAGCCGATGGTGCAGCAGGGCTCAGGCAGGCTGCCTGCCTGCCATAGCCCTACGCTGCTCCCAGAAGTGGCCAGCTGCTGGCAGGTCTCTGCGTGCCCCTCAGGGGAGGACGACAGCATGTCTCCATGTACTGACTGCAGTGATGGTGCTGGGGGCCTGGGCAGTGTGTGGACCCGAGCCTCCCCTCTCTCCCTCCCACCCCAGGGGCTGCAGAGATGTGCCAGCAGCCAGTTGTTTCTGGGAGCAGCATGGGGTCACAGCTTGCAGGAAGCCTGCCGAGCCTTGCTGGACACTTAGCAGTCCGGAGATCATGATCAACTGGCAGAGACTCCAGGATTGACCCGTCGATCGTGGTGACTGCTGAATTGTATATAATTATGGATTTATTTTTGTGAGGATCCCCTTACCTGAGGCCCTGGGCTGCAGCTCCGAAAGCCCCTGTATTAATCCATCCCTGCTCCCCAAACTTCTAGAGAGGGTGTAACTAATAGGCCTTCATTCAGATAGTGGATGTTCAATATTAAAAGGATGCTGCTGGACTGAAGCTCCTCTGTTTAAAACATGGTGCTTTAGTCATCAGTGAAGACCAAAGTGTCCCATTGGAATGACCCTCCCTGGGTGAGGTCATGGAGGTGGGCATGGGAAGGTTGTGGCAGTGGCTAGTGCAAAGGATGCCTTTCTCACCCAAGCAACTTCTCTCCCTCCTCCCTGTGTGCAAGGGTCACTGTGGGAGTGGGGAGGAGAGAATGCAGATGGTGAAGGAAGCACATGGTGGCCAGTCTGGTGGAGGGATGCTCTGGCTGGTTCTTATCCTAGATGTCCTCCCCAAGGTCCATATCTAGTCTGGGTACAGTGTCACTGGCTTGAACCTGCCACACTGAAATCTTTCTGAGAAGACACTGGAACAAACCCTGAAAATGGGGACAGTCTCTGGGCTTGAAGACACGTGGCTTTCCCATATGAAAATACAAACCTCTCTCATGGCCTCCAAAGGCATGGCATTCTCCTCTTGCACGTGCATTGGGCAGGGAGTGATGTATGTGGAGGGGAATGCTGGATGGATCTGAGACACAGGGTCACTACTTAGATTATCTCTGTGCTTGTTACTACACCTCTTCAGAGCACAGGAACTGAAAGGTGCAACCTCCTGCAAGTCCCTCAACATGGACAATTCCCAGCTCCCATGAGCTAGCACAAAGCAGCAGTGTCTGATGGGGAATTATTCTCAGAAGTCACTTAAAGTAGTTTTAACCCTCTCATTCAGGGTTTCCTGGTGAGCTTATTGCTGTAGCATCCAAACACCTTTGTGTGACAAGTTTGGTCACAGAGACCCTCTTGGGACTGTTACCTGACATACTGAGATTACCTCAGAGCCCATTTTTTCCTGCCAGCTTGAGACTCCAGAACCCTGCCTTGTTGAGCCAGACACGCTAGCCTGCTGCAACACCAACCCAAGTCTGGTCCATGCCCCCAAAGCTTCAGACTTTAAGTGAAAACAGCTCTGTAGGTCACACATCTCCATCACTCAGTTCTCAGGGGGATCCAAACCCCTAATAAATCCTTTTTATTCTGTGTAAAGCTTATACAGAGTAAACTGGTAAATTGTCCATCCCCTATAACAGTGATAGAGATGTGCACAGCTGTTTGCTCCCCCAGGTATTAATCGCTCATTCGGGTTTCATCAATTAAGTCACTTTTGTTTAAGTATAAAAAGGAGGACTTAAGCGGTTTCAAGTAATAACAAGCAAAACAAAGTAAGTTACCAAGCAAAATAAAACACACAGCTCTAAGCCCAATACATTGAGAAACTGATTACAGGTAAATCTCACTCTCCAATAAGCTTCTTTCACAGACTAGACTCCTTCCTAATCTGGACCCAATCCTTCCCCTGGTACGGTCCTTGTTAGTTCCAGCAGGCATCTTAGGAGAAAAGCAGGGGCTTTCTCATGATGGGGACCTCCTTTTGTTCTCTTCCACCCCCTTTTATAGCTTTGGCACAAGGTGGGAATCTGTCTAGCTGGGTCCCCACCCCTCCTTCTAAATGGAAAAACACCGGGTTTAAGATGGATTCCAGTATCAGGTGAAATGTCCTGTGAGACCCCCTCTATTCTTCCACAGCTCATCTGCAGTTACACAGGAAGGCTTGCAGGTAAATAAACCATTTACAACCAATTGTCCTAGTCAATGGGAGCCGTCAAGATTCTAAACCACCATTAATGGCCCACACTCTGCATAACTACTATGGGATCTCAGTTATACTTCATATTCCTAGTTTCAGATACAAGTTTCATGCAAATATGATGAACACATTCAGTGGATAGCATATTTCAGTTATAGAAATATGATGTAACACATTATGGAGTGCAACGTCACGCTTGGGTTTCATGAAACCTACTGTGTGGGCCTAATCTATCCTTGGTTTAACTCACTGTGGCTTAGTTGCCCAGGCAGTTTATGCACCTTCTCATGCTCTTGTCTGATAGCAGCTCCATTTTTATCATGGTAGATTGCAGATCTCACTATACGGTCTCACTCCCCCACAGATGAGATCCGCATGGGGACCTACCGCTTGCTGTTCCACCCAGAGCAGCTCATCACAGGGAAGGAGGATGCAGCCAATAACTACACCCGAGGTCACTACACCATTGGGAAGGAAATCATTGATAAAGTATCTGCCAGGATTCGCAAAATGGCAAGTAGGAAAATCAGTTTTGTAAATGGCTGGTGCGGCACGGCACAGCTCTGCAATGTGGGCTGGCTGCAGAGTTTGAACCCTGGGTCTCCAGGCAGCTAGTCCTGAGCTTACATTGCTGGAGCTAAGGGAGGGGTTCCCTCTGCACCCTGAGAACCCACTCCCTTCAGGAAGTGCCCTACTCCCATCACAAAAAGGCAGTGGCTCCCTTCCCACCCACCCCTTAGGAGCAGGAGTGTGGGGTCCAGTCTCTCTCAGCCACACCCAGTGGGGGACCCAGTATGTGTCTGTGTAATCCACTGGTGAGGTGTGTTACGGGTTGGAGATCCCCAGTGTGTGGCCATGAGGGCAGCCTTCCCATTGGAGTGGGTGGGCAGGGCCCTCATTGCTCTGACCACTCTCCTCTGCTCTAGGTGGGGGTGGCTGGGCCTCCCAGGGAATGGATCTGGTTGAGATGCACAGAACCCCTCGCGCTGCTTAGAGTTCATGTTTTAGACTCAGGCAGGCAGGATTGCACTCAGGGCTGGTGCAAGGATGTTTCGCACCCTAGGCGAAACTTCCACCTTGTGCCCCACCCCCCAGCAGTTCCCCCCCCTCTGCCCTGAGGTGCCCTCCCTGCAGACGCTTCCCCCCCCTCCACCCTGAGGCCCCCTCCGGCCCAGCTCAACCCTGCCCCATCTCCTCCCTGAGCACGCCGTGGCTGCTTCTCTTCTCCCGCCTCCCAGGCTTGCGGCGGGAATCAGCTTAGGTGCCGCAAGCCTGGTAAGCGGGAGAAGTGAAGCAGCCACGGTGAGCTGGGGCAGGGAGTTCCCCTGTGTGCTGCCCCCACCCCCTTTATTTGCTACAGGCGGCCCTCCCCACACTCCTCTGCCCCAGCTCCCTCTGCCTAAATGCCGGCGGTGACCGGGGCAGCTGAAGATCTGGCCACCATGGTTACTGCCGAAGAAAATGCCACCCCCCAAATTTTAGTGCCTTGGCGACTGCATAGGTTGCCTAAATGGTTGCACGGCCCTGATTGCACTGGTGACACTTGGTTCATGCATCCAAGCTGCCGCCAACCACAACAGCTAGAAACTCTTTAAAACAGAAGCTGAGAGTTTCCTGGAATAATGTGCCTCAGTAGTTTGTCTTCTAGGCATGGGCCTGTCGTGCATGGGAACTTCATAAAAACGTTTCCCCAAAATGCTTGGGGTAGTGATTGCCTTGACATCAGTGGGTGTTGAATGCATCTAACCAGAGGCATCTGAATTCCGTAACAATGGCAGCCAAAATGAACTGTCCTCCAGCAACTGGCCCCTTGAAGACAAGCTATTGAACAGGTATCCCTCCCACCATGCTCCCCGCTCACTTGCTGGCATATTGCCTATTCTAAAGGTGAAACTCTTAAAAATGCAGAACCAGGGTCTGCTTCACTAGCTGTTTTAACTGAACTTTCCTCAGGGTAGGCTGTGACTTGTGCCCACACAGCCTGAGGCAGCGATCTATGGCATGTTTCACCTTTCCAACCGGCAACTGTAAGTGATGACTAAAAATGTCACTTGTGCCTTGTCTCAATGATTGTTTCATACACATCATGCTTTAAATCCTAGCCCTTAAGAGGGGAATGGGAGTCCAACACTTTCTTCTACTGCAGGCTGACCAGTGCAGTGGCCTTCAAGGCTTCCTGGTCTTCCACAGCTTCGGAGGAGGCACAGGCTCTGGATTCACATCCCTCTTGATGGAGCGTCTCTCAGTGGAGTTCGGGAAGAAGTCCAAGCTGGAGTTCTCGGTGTACCCTGCCCCACAGGTCTCCACTGCGGTGGTGGAACCCTACAATTCCATCCTGACCACCCACACCACGCTGGAGCACTCAGACTGTTCTTTCATGGTGGATAATGAGGCCATATACGATATCTGCAACCGGAACTTCAATACCAAGCGTCCCTCCTACCACAACCTCAACAGGCTGATAGCCCAGATAGTGTCATCCATCACTGCTTCCCTGAGGTTCGATGGTGCCTTGAATGTGGATCTCACTGAATTCCAACCCTGCATACATTTCCCCCTCACTACCTATGCACCCATAGTCTCGGCAGAAAGAGCCTACCATGAGCAGCTCTCAGTGCCTGAAATCACCAACGCTTGCTTTGAGTTCTCCAATCAGATGGTGAAATGTGACCCTCGCCAAGGCAAATACATGGCTTGCTGCCTGCTGTACCGGGGGGATGTGGTACCCAAGGATGTGAATGCAGCTATAGCAGCTATCAAAACCAGGAGGTCCATCCAGTTTGTGGACTGGTGCCCAACTGGGTTTAAAGTGGGCATCAATTACCAGCCTCCCACCGTGGTGCCAGGGGGAGACCTGGCTAAAGTGCAGCGGGCCGTCTGCATGCTGAGCAACACCACGGCTATTGCAGAAGCCTGGGCCCATCTGGATCACAAGTTTGACCTGATGTACGTGAAATGGGCCTTTGTGCATTGGTATGTGGGGGAGGGGATGGAGGCGGGGGAGTTCTCCGAAGGCAGGGAGGACATGGCTGCTCTAGAGACGGACTATGAGGAAGTTGGGTTGGATTCTGCAGATGGGGATGAGGCGGAGGAAGAAGATTATTAAATGCTTGTTCTCGGTATTAGCCTGGCAGTGCTATTCCTCCTGTGGGCTAGATGTATCTGGGGTTACATTTAATTACTTGTAGTCTTGCTGCTGGATGTATCCCTGCATGTCCCATTGACCGTTGCAGCATGGAAGAGGGTCGTGTGTCCAATGACTGTCATGTCCTCTGCTTGCCAGTTCTCTTTGAACTGGAACTGTGAGAATAAATTCTTAACTGCAAACTTCTCTCTCATTCAATTAATTCTGGCTAAGCCTGGAGGTGGGAACTCTGAAATGTGGGTGTCTACAGTTAAGCTTTTGCGTGCTTGTTTGTTTAGTACAAGATTGCAAATGACCTGTCTTTCAGGAGCAGAGTTTTCACTTCTACCGCAGATTGTGGTGGAGCTGTAAGTGCTGCGCTGGGGGTGTAGCCTGAAGTTCACACACAAGTGTCAAACTGACTCCTTCCCTGAACGTAGAGATTCCAAGTGTCTGAATCCTCCACTAGGTTCTTGAGGAGGAAAAGGCTCTGCCATCCTTCAGCCATAACAAGTGCTCCCAGACCCAGAAGGTGATGGGCGGGTGCTGGAGAACAAATGATAGTGATTTGTGTAAAATGCTTCCTGATGGCATAGGTTTTCCCACTTCTCCTAACCATAATTCTGTGTTGCTATCCCCACAGCTGCCAGTGTCGTCGTACAACAGTAAAGTATGGGCACACAGGGAGAAATCTATGACCAGCAGAGTTAAGGACAAGGAGTTTTTTAAGTATTAGGAATAAAAAGAATCCTGAAAATATTAGCCCATTACAAGATGGAAATGGTAGAATTAGCAATAGTAATGCAGAGAAGGCAGAAGTGTTCAATATTTGTTTTTGCATTTTTGAGAAAAAATATTGTCTCATGGTGATAATACCTTTTTCCTTTCCACTAGTATCTGTGGAGGATGTAAAATAAACAGCTACTAAAGTCAGACACTTTCAAAATCCGCAAGTCCAACTAACATATCCAAGAGTTTTAAAAGAGCTGGCTGAGAAACTTGCTGGCTGACTACTGTTGACTTTTTTCAGTAAGTCTGGGAACACTGGAGCAGCTCTAGAAGACTGAAGAAAAGCTAATGTGCCAGTTTTCAAATGGGATGAGCTAGGTAATGTTGTCAGGCTAATAGATCTCTAAATCCTTTAAGATAACAGAATGGTTGACATGGGATTCAATGACCATGCTTTAATGTTTTTTAATGTTCATGCAAATATACGTGGGTTTATGGAAAATAAATCCCTCAGACTAATTTGATTTTTTTTCTCCAGATGAGACGGCAACTCTGCTTGGTCAAGGTAATAGTGTTCTAATATACTTAGCCAAATCCTTACAGAAGTCCTGACACCACATGCCATTCTGATTTTAAAAAACAAACTCTAGAGTGATATAAAACTAGCCAATTTTTAATTCACCTATGTGCCATGTTAACTGACAGGCCCAGTGGTTTCCCCAGGAATTGAAATTAGGGGGAGTGTTTGAATTTACAGGTGAGGTGTCAGGACCAATGAGATAAATAAAAGAGATGTGAATAAAATAAATGTTTTGTTAGGATTATGCAAATTTAACATAAGAACAATGCAAGTTACACCGAAACACATAACAGGTCTAGATTTCTAAAAAAATATACATTTTAAAAAAAGTATTTAATTTAAATTGACTTATGAAAAGTGAGCCATCATGGGGTAAGAGGAAAGTCCTCTCATGGATCAGTAACTGGTTAAAAGGTGGGAATCAAAGGATAGGAATAAATTATCAGTTGTCAAAATGGAGAGAGATAAATAATGGTATCCCAGAGGGGCTGGTACTGGGACTATTACTGTTCAACATATTCATAAATGATCTGGAAAGATAGGTTAACAGTGAGGTGGCAAAATTTGCAGATGATACAAAACTATTCAAGATAGGTAAGTCCCAGGCAGACTGCAAAGAGCTACAAAGGGATCTCACAAAACTGGGTGACTGGGCAACAAAATGGCAGATGAAGTTTAATGTTGATAAATGCAAAGTAATGCACATTGGAAAGCAATCTCAACTATACATACAAAATGATGGCATCTGAATTAGCTGTTAACACTCATGAAAGAGATCTTGGAGTCATTGTGGGTAGTTCTCTGAAAACATCCGCTCCATGTGCAGCAGCAGTCACAAAAGCAAACAATGTTGGGAATCATTAAGAAAGGGATAAATAATAAGACAGAAAATATCACATTGCCTCTATATAAATCCATGGTACGTGCACACCTTGAATAGTGTGTGCAGATCTGGTCACCCATCCTAAAAATATATATATTGGAATTGGAAAAGGTACAGAGATGGGCAACTAAAATAATCAGGGGTATGAAACAGAGGAGAGATTAAAGTGACTGGAAATTTCAGCTTAGAAAAGAGAGACTAATGGGAATGAATAGAGGTCTACAAAATTTGACTGGTGCAAAGAAAGTGAATAAGGAAATTTTATTTAATCTCCACATAACACAAGAACTAGCAGTCACCCAATGAAATTATAGGCAGCAGGTTTTAAAAAAACAAAAGAAGTATTTCTCAACACAATATAAAGTCAACCCAGGACTCTTGCCAGGGGATGCTGTGAAGACCAAAACTATAACAGGATTATAAAAAGAACTAGAGTAAATTCCTGGAGAACGGGTCATCCGGTGGCTATTAGCCCAGGATGGGGAGGGATGGCAGTAACTATGCTCTTTTGGAGTGTCCCGCCTATTTGCTAGAAGCTGGAATGGGCAAGGGGATGGTCACTTGATGATTACCTGTTCTGTTCATTTCCTCTGAAGCACCTGGCCTTGACACTGTTGTAAAGACAGGGTATGGGCTATATGGACCATTGGTCTGACCCGGTATGACCATTCTTATGTAAAAATTAATTATAATAATAAAAATATTAGCGCAGAAACTCCCAACATAATGACCTCCCAAGATAGAAACAATGTGGAGAAACAACCTTGGCAAATGCATTTTAAAAATCTTGGCCTACTAGGACAACACTTTATATAAGTTTCCATTCCCAGTCACAAATCTAGCATTCTGGAGTAAAGTGACTCAAAATATACTCCAACAAAACAAATGTTTATTTAACGTGCCCCTCACTTTTCCCTCCACCGCACTTCACTCACTGTCTTGTCCTGGTCAGTGGAGACTCAGAGTTCAGAGGTTGTCATAAACAGATAGCTAAGGGTTAATGTTTCTTTACCTGTAAAGGGTTAACAAAGGGAACCAACACCTGACCAGAGACCAATCAGGAAACCAGATTTTAAAAAAGCTCAGGGAGGGAATTTTGGGGTGTGTCCCCTTTGTCTGTGTCTCTGTGCTCTCTCGGCTCTGAGAGTGATTTCTCTACTCCAGACTTTCTAACCTTCTGTTTTCCACTTAAGTACAGGTAAAAGACAACATAGGTTTTTATATTGTTTCTTGTATTTACATGTGTGAGTTGCTGGAATATTTTAAATTGTATTTTTTTTGGATAAACGTTTATTCATTTTTCTTTTAAGCCATTACCCTGTATATTGTCACCTTGATACAGAGACCATTTTTATGTCTTTTTCTTTCTTTTAATATAAAGCTTCTTTTAAGACCTGTGGATTTTTTTTAGTTGGGGCTCAAGGGGATTGAGTCTGCAGCTCACCAGGGAATTGGTGGAGGAAGAAGATGGGGGAAGAGAAAATCTCTTTGTGTTAGAGTTACAAAGCTTGCATTTGCAAGGGACTCTGAGGAGGTGAGAGAACTTGATCTCTCGGTGTTTGTGGTTCAAGGAATTGAAGCAGGGTCATCTCCTAGTGTTCCCAGGGGGAAGATCTGGGAGGAGGTAAAGGGGGAAGGGAAATTGGGTTATTTCCCTTTGTTGTGAACTCAGGGCATCTGAGTCTTGGGTTCCCCAGGGAAGTTTTGGGGAACCAGAGTGAGGCAGACACTGGAATTTCTGGCTGGTGGCAGCGCTATCAGATCCAACGCTGGTAATTAAGCTTGGAGGGTTATGCAGGCACCCACATTTTGGACGCTAAGGTTCAGAATTGGGACTTATGCTTATGACCAGAGGTGCTTTCATGTGAGTACAACCTTCCCAGGTGGGGACAAGAAGGCACTTTGCTTATTCCTCCAGCTGGTCACTGTTCGCTCTGGCCAGTCTGTTCATTGGCCACGTTCACTCCACCGCTCTGTTGCCAATGGCCCGCACAGTCACCTTCTGCTGCAACTGCCAACTGTGACCTCTGCGAGTTGGTCTCTTGAGGTTCCACCAGCTGTCAGTGATTTCAGCTGAGCTCTCAGTGTGGGACCTCGCTCGCTGCTAGTGCAGTCTGGGTGTCTCTTACACAAAAACACTGTACCCACAGGAATACTGTCCCACAACAGGGACCAAGCATTAGACCTGATTGCCAGTGATTTCAGTGCAGTGGTCACTTAACAACAAAAGACTCTCTATGGAGCCTAATCAGCTCTAACTTTAAACAGTGGAGAGGGACAGGTCCCCACCCTCTCTCCTGATGCCTTCAAATCATCACAGGCTAAGTACAGTTGTCATAAACAGATAGCAAAGGGTTAATGTTTTTACCCTGTAAAGGTTAACAAAGGGAAACCAACAACTGACCAGAGGACAATCAGGAAAACGGATTTTTAAAGCTCAGAGGAGGGAATTTTTTGGTTCTTTGTCTTTGTCTGGCTCTCAGCTATGAGAGGGGACTTTTTCTATCTGTAAGCTTCTCATCTTCAGTTTCCCAAGTTGTAAGTACAACGGTAGCAAAACAATAGGCTTTTATATGTTGTTTTGTATTACATGTGTGTGTGCTGGAATGTTTAAATTGTATCTCTTTTGAATAAGGCTGTTTATTCATAATTTTCTTTTAAGCAATTGACTGTATAATTGTCACCTGATACAGAAGATATTTTTATGTCTTTTTCTTTCTTTTTTATATAAAGCTTTCTTTTAAAACCTGTTTGAGGTTTTTCTTGGTTAAGGGCTAAGGAACGAAGGGAGGGGGGAAATCTCTTTGTGTTAGCTTGACTAGGTTTGAATGCATAGCCTCAGGGAAGAAGGAGGGGGAAGGTAAATTGCCCTCTCTGTTTGCATTCAAGGAGTTTAAGTACAGTATCGCCCAGGATAACCCAGGGAGGGGGAGGTGGGATGAGATAAAGAGGAGACAAGGAGGAGGTTGTTTTCCCTTTGGTGTGAGACTCAGGGCTTCTGAGTCTTGGGTCCCCAGAGAAAGTTTTGGGAGACCAGAGAGGGAGTCAGGCCCTGGAAATTCCTGGCTGGTGGCAGCGAGATAAGATCCAGCTGGTAATAAACTTGGGAGTTTCATACAAGCACCAGATTTTGGACGCTAAGGTCCAGATTGGGAAAAGGCTTATGATACAGTTCTACTGCCTTTTACTCATACCATAAGAACAACATTTCATCCCCCGCCCTGCCCCCACATTCAAGTGGTTTGTAACCCAACCCCAGCCAAAATCTATCACTTGGACAAACACAGCTCTGTTTGCTGGATTAGTAGATTAGGTGTGATGTAAAATAATCTGGCCCTGAACCTTTTCCCGCAGGCCCAGCTCATCACTAGCTATCGGGAGAGCTCATTAGACTTTGCTTACAAATCATCATTTGAAATATTAGGTTGGCCAAATCACTGAAATGAATGCACTGACATCATAAAAACAACGCTGTATAAGGAAGCAAGGAAGCTAGTCTATGTTCATACTTTTCAAATCTAGTATACTTTTTCAGATACACATATTTTATCATACACTGTATAAGCTTTTAAAGTGTGTATTAATGTTTCAGTTTAAATTCAGATTTCCGAACAGTCACTAAATTGGTATGTACTTAGCTCACAAAATTAGGGACGGTGTTGGGGAAATTCAGGGGGGGTGTAGGGAAATCACTGGACTGGCCTTAATGTAACTCTAAAGGGGGAGTTGTCATGGGGTGTGTTTCCAGTAAAGGCCTGCAGGGCTTTGTTCTTGGCCCTCTGCTCATTTACATTTTTATGAATGACTTGGAAGAAACACACTCTCTTTCCCTGATTAAAGTTTGCAGGTAACTCACAAGTGGAGGGAGTGGTAAGTAACTAACTAAGAGGACAGGTCACTGAGTGAAAACAATCTGGATCGAGTGGTGAATGGGGGTGCAAGCAAAGAACAGGTATTTTCATATGGCTGCACAAAAATGTATACAGCTGTGAACAAAGAATGTAAGTCATACTTACTGTCACTCAGCATGGTCTGGGCCTCTAGCCCCTCATCCGCCACCCTGACAAACCAGGCTTCTGTGCTGAATGATTATTAAAACCAAAAGTCACACATTAGGTTCTTCCAGTTTCAAGCTCAAAATGTATTCCAGATTTTACCCAAAAAACCATGCTGGTAGCCAATCCTTTAGCAACTAAAGGTTTATTAATATGGAAAAAAAAAAAAAGCACAAAGTGATTATACACTACAGTTGATTTTAGAGTTTTTGTAATTCCATGGTTTTAGCCTGAGTCCTGGATCACATGTGCCTTGCTGAGGCATTCAGTGCCTAGGTGCTGCCTGAAGGGACCTCAGGAGGGGTCCCTGGAAGAGCTGATTGGCCGTAAGGGGCCAGCCTTGTGTAAATCTGTCTGGAGGGTGTTACCTAGGAACACAACCAGTGTGAGAGAAACACCTAGCGAGGTTTCAAAACATCATATACAATGGCGATGCATGCGGATAACCCTACTTAACCGACCCTGCCTTTTCCAATGATTCTTCACACAACATTAATCACAATTGTGCAACAGTGGTGATACATTAGTGTAAACAGGCTCACCTTTCTTTTACACAGCGTCACACATGAGGGGGAACTCCATCCGGGGAAGCAACGACTCTGAAAAAGATTTTCACAAGTGTTTTTACCATACAGCTTATACTGGATCCCCAAACAAAACCAGCTGTGCTGGCCCAAGTCCTACTAGGCTGCCCTAACTGCATCTTCATTAAGTTTCTTGCTGGCATAAAAATCAAATACCCCTTACAAAATCACACCCTGCTAGGCACTGCTAGACTGGCAACAGTTGTCAGTAGAGTCCTGCTCTCAGGCTGGCTTGGTGCCCACCTAGGATAGAGCAGAAACCGAAGGACATGTTCACTGCTGTTCATCTTGTATTACAGCAGCGTGTAGACTCCCCAGCTGCGATCACCAGGCTGCTCTGTGGAAGGTGCAGTATAGATCCATGGAGATGGCCTCTGAAGAGCTTACAGGCTCATAGATAAGGGACAGCCTCAGGGAAAGGAAGTAACTGTGCCTAACCTGGGCCATGTCTACACTGAGTGCTTTACGGCGACACTATATCAAAGCACTCCCAGCATGGAAGCAGCTATACAGGCAAAACTGTGCTTTGAACCCACCCAGTATAATCGCCCTGTGGGTGAAATGAGCTCAACTGGTAAAAGCAGTTTGCTGCTATAGCTGTCTCTGTGCTAGGGGCTGCTGTGTCAGTTGGTGATCACACCCTGATCAGTACAGTAAGGCTGGCAAAAGTCTGGCGTGCCCCCCTGGCCATAGAGAGGGGGAACTGAGGCACAGTGAGAGGGAGAGGGGTTTGCTCAAGGTCATACAGGGAAAGTGTCAGAGTTGTCCTGAGATTTCCTTAACCCCAGGACTAGCCATCCTCTTTACTAACCAGCATATTTGATAAAGACTTTCCTTCTTGCCTTCTCAAGCCAGTACCTGGCCACTTATTTTTGTCTTTCTCCACTAGATGATGCTAGTGACCTGGGGAAAACTTCTTACCTGCTTGGCCTGTAGCTTCACACAGACAGTGTTCCTAAGAGCTCAGTGTGAGAAACTGAGGGAAATTTTATTAGTGGGTTTGGCTGGTGCTCTGAGCTAGCTTTTCTACTGTGTTCTGCGCAGGTTCTTATACCACACTCCTCCTTGTAGTGCATCAAGCACCGTGACTAATAGCCCTCATGTGCTTGTCCTCTCAGCAGGGGGAGAAGTGTGTGTGGAGGAGTTCATTTCACTTGTATAAACACCAGTGGTTGTTTGACAGAGAAGGCAAGTCCAAGAAATGCACCTTGCATGTGGAGTGGTCAGGTCTGGGATTGTCCCTAGGTCCTGGGCAAGTTCATTCCATGGTCTTGGACTGTCCCTGGGAAAGTTCTGTGCCCTGCACAGAAGAGCTTTCCAGATGCTGCAGACAGATCGTATTGTACACCCTTCATCTGGGGACAAGTCATCACTTGTATTACAGTAATGCCTGGAGGAGCTCACTTGAGATCAGGACCTTGTGCCAGGTGCTGTGCGAACAAACAAGAATGCCCCTGCTCTGAATAACTTGTGATCTAAACACCCAAAGGGTGGAGGGGAAACTGAGGCCAGGAGAGATAAAGTGACTTGCCCAAGGCCATGGGGCACAGTCAGGATTAGAACCAAGGTTTCCTGATTCCTAGTCCTGCCCCACCTATTAGGCTTTCTGCCACTGGCAGCTGAATGGAGCACAGGCTGTGCAAAGCCTATTGTGGCTGGTCACTGGTTCAAATCCAGCCCAAACCAGCTGTGACTGAAATTCATTTCCAGTGACCTACGTGGGTTGGAAACGGTGAGGCTGAGTCTGATTCATCGACAGGCATCCGCAGAGCTTGTCTGTCTCCCCAGCAGACTTTGGTCCAATAAAAAATATTACCCCCTTGTCTCTCAGAGATCAGCCCCATAACCGGCCTATTAGCCCCTCTGCCCAAGGCGGGGCCTGGGGAATGAGTTGCCTTCATCTCTATGGGTGGCGCCTGAACTGCAGTGTGGGGTACGTAGCAGCCCTGCTTCTGCCATGAGCAGCCTCTGAGATGCCAAGGTCCTATGGAAGGCCAAGAAAATACTTGGGTGTGACATGTTCCAAGGGGCTGGCGTGGCGAGGGCTAGACGGGGCGGAAGTTTGTGCTGGGGTTGAGAGAGGATTTGAGGGTTTTCAGCAGCACTAAGCTGACATAGATGGAAGACCAGCCTGTTGGCTTCCTAATGCCATCATCTTAGTTCAGAGGTGAGGCTCTTATATTGACTTCCTCAGCTATGATAGAGTGTTTGTACGGCTGCAGTACCTGAGCATCTGCCAATCTCACATCTATTTATCCTCACAGAGTCGAAGGAGGAAGGATATGACTGTTATACCCATTGCATGGGGCAGAACTGAGGCCCAGCGAGTGTAAATATCACACAGGATGTCTGTGGCAGACCAGGGAATTGAACTAGACTAACCCAGACTAGCCCCCAACCACTGGGCCACTCTTTGCCCAGGTCTGGACTATAGACAGACTAGGCTTTTGGCCCCCACAGGGAGGAGTGGCTGTTTATTTGACTCCCTTACCCCTATTGTGGAGGGAACCTGAGGCATCCTCTTCGAACAAGCTTGTTAAGGTGGCATGTCTCGGAGAGCAACCCTGGAACGGGTTGCAGGAGTGCCAAAGCCCATTTCTCATTGTGTTTTGCACTCACTAGCTCTGAGGGCCAGTCTGGTTACAGGCAGGGAAACGGAGTGTTTCCTGCTGAAGTCTCTCAGGCTGATGTTCCTGCCTGTTTGTGCAGGAATGAGTGGCTGGAGGAAGCAGAGGCTGAGCAGGTTTAGATGTGGAGGGACCTCACGCCCAGTGCCCCGTGACTAGTGAGAAGGGATCTTAGAGGGCAGGCCGTTCACGTACAGGGATGGGGGAGACATTCAGGGAAGCCAGGAAGTCTTGTTTTAAAATGTATGTAGCACCCTATCCACCTGGTTACTTCCTTGAACGCCAATCTCCTTGTGGGTTTTGCTGGCCAGGCCTGCGGTCAGCGGGATCCCGCCTTCAGCTCAGCACGGTCTAACTTCCTTATTTTCTTCCCGTAGGAATTTATTTGGTGGTGCCTCCACCCCCTTGGCTCCTTCTTGTCAGGGTCATCAGGGCAGCCTGTCATATGCTGTTTGAATTCTGTTTTAAAGCAAGAGTCTTTTGATTCCAGGTTCTTACCTGAATCCCAAAACACTTTCCTAGAGTCCTGGTTTCCTAAAGATTTATGACAGTGAGGCATAGACAGCACTAGCATTACCCATGCCAATACAAAGTGAGCTTCTCCACCCAGCTCTCACGAGACCTGGCCTACAACACGCCTGCCTCTAGCATTCCAGCCCCGGGATTCCTCTTGATGAGATGCTGCACGTTGTGCCTGTTTGCAGGGTGTGTTTCTGACACAGATGTGTCTGTTGGCGGGGGTGGAGGGGACACACCCAAACTCATCTCCCTCATGACAGAAGCAGGATCTGAGGGCTAGGTCAGGGGAGCAGTGCCCTCGGCACATTGTACCACTGAGCTCCTGGAACAAGGGCTATTCCAAGGGAAAGGATTGTGCCCAGACTAGGAGGGTGTCTAGTCTGTGAAAGAAACTTATTGAAACATCTCTGAGGGTGAGATTTTATCCGTATTCAGTTTTATTACTGTATTAGGCTTAGATTTGCGTGTTTTATTTTATTTTACTTGGTAATTCACTTTGTTCTGTCTGCTATTACTTGGAACCACTTAAATCCTATGTTCTGTGTTTAATAGAATCACTGTTTTACTTATTAATTAACCCAGAGTATGTATTAATACCTGGGGGGGAGGATAGCTGTGCATATCTCTCTATCAGTTTGTAGAGGGCGAACAATTTATGCGTTTACCCTGTATAAGCTTTATACAGGGTAAACGGATTTATCTGGGGTTTAGACCCCTTCTTAAGCTGCTTTAGTTAAGTCTGCAGCTTTGCGGCACGTGGTTCAGACCCTGGGTCTGTGTTGGAGCAGAAGGGCATGTATGGCTCAACAAGACCGGGTGCTGGAGTCCCAGGCTGGCAGGGAAAGCCGGGGCAGAAGGAGTCTCGATACATCAGTTCCAGTTCCCAAGGGGGTTTCTGTGATCCAACCCGTCACAGGAGTCACTCCAGGTTTACACCAGCATAACTGAGAGTAAGAATTGGGGCTTATTTTGTTTGTTAGACTGAGAGGCTATTACTAACTCCTCTTTGCCATGAAGAGAGCAGAGCTCTGGTTGCGGTTTATGGTTATATTGGAGCTAATTGCACCTATTGAATTCAATGATTGGCCTTTCTTGGAATCATTACCTCAAAGGTTCAGTGTTGGTTTGACAGCCTGGGAGGATCCCAGTGTGTGAGGCCAGAAGGGACCATTCGACCGAGGGGACTAGTCTGGCTTCCCAGACAAGCAGATAAAATAGGGCCCATTGCCCTACTTTGAATAGGGCACAAGGGGCGAGCTTTGCACTGACAAAGTCCTGCAAACAATAGCAACGTGTGCTAGAACTGGAGAGTGCTGGACTGCGGGGAGGGCAGGTGGCTGGGTTTTTTGGTAATGGACAAATAATACTTTCACCTGCAAGTCAAGCCTTTGGGATCTGATTGGCAGTCGATGAAAATGACCATCTGAAGGCTTAGTGCTGATCCGTGTGCAATCACACTTATTGTGCCTGGGCTCCAGCAATCTTTTTCACAGGCGTCGGCTTCTAATTTTCCCCAGGGGTGCTCAACCCCCACTCAGCCCAGGCCCCCACCCCCACTGCACCCTTTCCCCTAAGCTCCCAGCCCTGCCCTGCCTCTTTCCATTGTGCTTCGACAAGGGCCCTACTTTTAGTGTCTGTTCTGCCACTGGGTGCAATGACCTGCCCTTTGCTGTTTGATTGAGAGGGAGGAAGGGGGAAGAAAGCCCCGCGTAGAGACAGGACAGATTTGGGTGGGGGCGTTTGAAGGGGGAGTTTGAAAAGTAGCCAGGTGAGCGTGAAACAGGCTTTTCCCCCTGCTGCTTTATATTTTGGTGCAAACGTGGCACTAGCGTGGCAGCGTTCTGTTTACCCACCTGAATATAGTCTGGGTCTTTGCCCACGTCTTGTGTCCGGTCCACACTAGAGGCTTAGGAGTGTACCACTGCCTTTAGCTCAGGCAGGAGAGTTGTGTGTGTTAGATCCAGAAGGCTCAGTCCCTGCAGACTCATCCATTCGGGGGTATTAGCCACAGGGCTGGTTTTCCCCCCGCTGCTTCGTGTGTGTGTGTGACATTGCAGACTGAGCTGGGTCGCTTTAAGTCCTGGCTTACCAAAGCTGCTGCTCCCAGAGAATTACTGAAGGCCCCCCGCCCTCCTTTTGTTCACACCACCATAAGCCGTGCTTCTAGCCAGAAGAGCAGACCCAGGAGGCGGATTGGGTCTGGTTGTGTAGGTGATGATTGTAATGTGGACATCCATCTGCTGAGAACCCTCCAAGTTCACGTCACATAGGCCTCATTACCCACCCAGAGAGGAAAAGCTGTACTGCATATGTTCTGGAGGGTTATGCATCTTACCAGGGAAGGCCATTTGGAAGGTGGCTTGTCATAAGGCCAACGTCCCCTTCTGCGACTGCTTCATACTTTATGAGTGTGTCTACACAGCAATGTAAGCCCGAGGTTAGTGGGACTTGAGTCAGCTGACTCATGTTAGGGAACACTAGGCTTGAGCATCTACACTGCATTTTAGCCCCATGTTTTCTAACCCGTGCTCGAACCTATGGCCATGGTGTCCACACTGCAGTGCGCAGACCCAAATCTGAATAACCATATCCCAGAATCCTCAGCGCCCACCCCAAAATGTGGCTACAGTAGCCTTAGGAGTGTGGTGCACTGTGGGAAAAGTTACCTGCCTGCCCTGCATTTCACCAGGAAGCAGCTCACTTTGCAAAAGGCTTGATGGGTTTGTTCTCCACTGCAAACCCAGGAGGCTGTCTGATAGTGTGCTTGAAGATTGGGGATCAGAAGACATTGCATTGACGCTGACCTGAGCTGCTGCCATTGGCAACGCGAGTAGGGATTGCAGATGGTTTGGATAGAGAGGACTAAGGAAGGTGTCCCAGGGAATTGTGGGATACCTCTGGCTGCCTCCCAGGGCCCGAGTCAAGCAAGGTTGCATCTACACTGCAAAGCAATAAAGGCTCTGATCCTGGGTCCCGGCTTAACTCGAGCTTGGACCCTCCAGCCCTACAGCGTCCTGGAATCCAGGATCTGAGTCCTGGGTTGGCACAGTTGCAGTGTAGACACAAGCGGGGTTAGGCTTGAGCAGCCTGAGCTTACTTGCAGTGTCGACATACCCTATGTGGTGACCTGAGGCAACATAGGCTGTGTTTTGGAGAGCCAGGGATGGTTACAGGGTCTTGTCTGGGTTTCAGAGCCTCCGTAACAAATCCCCTTTATAACCTTTGCAGTATCTTCTATAGCTTGAAGAACAAGGCCTCGTCAAGCTTTATTTACCCAGCTAGACCTGAATGAGAGGCAAGGAAAGGAAAGAATTGGAAACTCGAGAGACTGTTGCTTTAATCGGGGCCCGTGTTATGGGAAGCCAACCATCCCCTTCCCCTGGTGTGAAAGCCCGCGGTCAGGGCTCTGAGGAGAGGAAAAGTTCAGAGCGAGAAAGAGAGAGAGCAAGATTTGAATGTTATGCAGCTTTAAAGATCAAAAATAGACAGCACTTATATACAGTTCCATTTGGGCAGCCCCAGGAGGGGTGGACTGAAGACCCCAATGGCTACCGCCCTCCCCGGCCCGCCCAGCTCTACCTCACCCACAAGTTCGCCCCCGCCACCCCACTCCACCCCACCGCCCCCTTCACTTCCGCCTCCCGATTTGAGCCATCAAGTGGGCGTTGGCGGCGGCCTTTGCCCTCAAGTTCTTGGCCTTGGCGATGTCGAAGAGGATGTTCATGATGTTGGTGGGCACATCGAGAGAGAGGGTGAATTTGGTGCGCCGGTCGGGCTTGGCCCGGTTCTGGTACATCTTCCCCTTGAGCTGCGCCTGGGAGAGGTATTTATAACGGGCATCCCCTGGGAACGTCCTTTTCTCCTTTTCCTCCTCCTCCTCTTCCTCGTGCTGTGAGGGTGCCTCCTTCCCAGGCGGGGAGTCGAAACTCCTCCTGTCCACGAGGGAGTTCTCCTCCAGGTGGCTCTTCTCAGCCTCCGAGAGGGCGGCGTTGATGCAGCTGAAGAGGGACTCGGCTTTGTACAGCTTGAGGGACAGGCCTGTCTGCACGGCGCAGGCCACCAGGAGCAGCAGCATGAGTCTGGTGGGTGACATGGTTCCCCCCTGAGGCTCAGGAGAGGGAGAGAAGGCAGAGAAGGCAGAAACGTAGGTGAGGGTCATTAGTATTAATAACGGTGTATCCTCAGGGCACATGGGCGCTGATTCCATGGCTGCCCTGGGGCTGCAGCAGCCACGGAAAAAAACCATGGGTGCTTAGCACCCACTGGCAGGCCCCACCGATCAGCTTCCCCCCACCCAGCGCCTTCTGCCTGCTGGCGGCCCTGCCAATCAGCTCTGCTCCCTCCGGATCAGCTGTTCAGTGGCAGGCAGGAGGCGCTGGGGGGAAGGGGCAGAGAGAGGACAGGGCAAGCTCAGGGGAGGGGTGGAACGGGGCAGGAAGAAGCAGGGTGGGGGCGGAATGGGGGTGGGAAGAGAGGGAGTGGGAGTGGGGCCTGGGGGAAAGGATGGAGTGGGGGCGGGGCCTCGGGTGGAGCAGGAGTCAAGCACCCCCAGGGAAATGAGACAGTCAATGCCTGCGATGGCAGAATAGTCCAGTGATATGGGGAGGGAAGTGGGATTTCCAGATCTTGGAGAAAGTGTCTAGTGGTTAGAGCAGGGGTCAGGGAGTCAGGACTCCTGGGTTCTATACCCATAAGTAGGAGGAAGTGCTGAGCTGATGCATGGGGCAGGCGCACGCAGGGGCATGTGTTCCCCCACCCCGAATTTCTGCCAGGGTTTACCGACCCTTTATAAATCCCCTTTATAACCTCCTCCTTGTGCGGTAGCTCCTGCAGCTGGCACAGGGAGAGGCAGTAGCAAACAGCTGAGAGCTGCAGGGAGGAGCCACTGAAGGTAAGAGGACGGGGGTGAGCCTGACGGGGGGGGCATGACTCAAGTTGTTTTGGGGGGGTGAACCTTTATATTGTGCCCCCCCCCCCATCAGCAGGTACCAGTCATCTCTTGTCTAGTGGTTAGAGCAGGATACTGGGCATCAGGTCCCCTGTGTTCCACTGTGCCATACCCATGGGTTCCCTCTGTACTTTTGGGCGGGTCGCTAAGACCCACATTTAGAAAAGTGGCCTCTAGTTGTACGTTCTGAACTGGAGACCCGATGCTTTGCAGCCCTACAGACTATTCACTTTGCTTTGCTTCCCTGTCGCTGAAATGGAGCTGCCTCTGGGGTGGGACACAACAGCTGTGATAACAGCTTCAGCAATATTACTTGGGACATTGCCACAGGATTGTCAGAATAGCATGGTCACCTCCCAGTCTTCTTCCATGTGGCCCCCTGCATTCGCTATGACTTCCCTGACATAAAGATGCCCCCCACACACACACACCCTGACCAACTCAAACCTGGTTCAAAATGTCAATTTTTCGAAAAAGCACTTCTGGGCAATCTGAATCCCAATTGGACGCTTCTGTGGTGCTAGCTAACTCAAATGGTCATATATGTTCTTATATCAATAGGAAACCCCATGCAGTGTTGGCAACCCATCTACTGCAGCCCTGAAAGTGCATCTGACTATAATCCCCGGTATTGCGAACCCTGACTTGTCAAAAATCAGGAGTCAGGACCCCTCGAAATCATGAGCTGACTAACACCAACAAACCTCACCCTGACTGAGTCACCTTGGCTTTACCACAAAATGTGCAGCACGGTCACTTGCTGGTGGATTCTCTGCACCCTGAGATCTTTAAACCACGATTTGAGGACCTCAGCAGCTCAGTCATCAGTTAAGGGTTTGATACAGGAGTGAGTGGGTGAGATTCTGTGGCCTGCATTGTGCAGGAGGTCAGACTAGATAATCATAATGGTCCCTTCTGACCATAAAGTCTATGTTCGATAAGGAATGCGCCATGTCTAGGGCAGGGGCTGTATAACTGGGTCACCACAGAGGTCTGATGGAGTACTAACAGGGCATCCCAATACACCTCAGCCCTGCCTGGCCACACAGCCGTTTCATCCCTCCGTCAGTCCAGAGGCAAGCCCGTCGGCGGATGGATTTTTCATTGCAAGCGAAGATGAAAAGCTGAAATTTGGGGGGGAAACGAAATTCTGAAAATATGTTCATGCAGGGTCAGTGGAAATGTTTATTTATCGCTCTCCAGCTCTCCAGACCATGCAGGTCCTTGGCCACTCTCAACGTTTCCCCCACCTCCTTCAGCCAAGGTCCTATTTTCCCCCATCAGTGCATTTGAAATGGTTCCATTTCACCCATTTAAACCTAACGTAAACTTCAAAACGAAGGTCGTTTCAGGATGAACAAGCAACATGTTCTGTGCCAAAAGGGGACATGTCGACTTAAACGCCCCCCCCCTTTTTTTCTAAATGATACGTCGTTGACATCAACGTGATTTCACGACAAATGCTGGTTTTCTGATTGCCTGCTGTGATCAGCTCCCATCCTGAGCTGCTGCTCCTCCAGAAGGGGTGGCTGACAATCACGCTGGATATGTCTATACTCATAGGCGCCGACTCCATGGGGGCTCTGGGGCTTGAGCACCCATCGGAAGACCCCCTATCAGCCCCGTCGATTAGCGCCTCCCTGACCCCCATGGCTCCTGCCCATCATGATCAGCTGTTTTGCGGCATGCAGGAGGCTCTGGGGGGAGGAGAAGTGGCAGGAGTGAGGATGCGGTGCACTCAGGGGAGGCAGTGGAATGAGGCGGGAGGAGACAGGAAAGAGGCAGGGCTGGGATGGGAAGAGGCGGGGTGGGAGTGGGGACTTGGGGGAAGGGTTGAGTGGGGCGCAGGACCTGGGACAGAACCGTGAGTACATCTACACTGCAATGAGAAACCTGTGGCATCTAGTCGCAGAGCCTGGACTTGCAGGGTTCAGGTCTACAGGGCTAAAAATTGCAGTGTAGAGATCTGAGCTTGGGTTGGAGGCTGGGGTCTGAAACCTACCTCAAAGCCCAAACCCACTAACCCAGGCCAGCCACAGCTGTGCTGTGTTACTGCAGTGTAGACATACTCCTTGTTTCCATGAGCATCCACACTGCATTGTAAACTGGGCCCATAGTGTATTATACAGACCTCTGATTCAGGTCTGTAGTTTGAGCTGTGTCCACACTGCTTGGCCCTGAGTCACTTGGGCTCTGGCCCACGCCCTGAGCAGGTTCCTAGGGCCTGGGGCCTGCATGCTTTGCTGACCCACATCAGGCTGAGATGTGTGTGAGAGGAAGGGGGCTGGGGCCAAACCAGAGTCAGAGCCCAGGCTTAGTGGGCTGTGTAGACGTATCCTCTGTGACGTGAGCAAACATTCCCTCGTGCTTGGAGTGAGACTTCCAGACTTATACTCCTGTGACCTAGTCAGTGCTGGGGAGCCCAGATATTCACAGAGCTTATGGCCAGGAGGGACCATCTCATCTGAACCTCACCCAGTTCCCCCTACCCAGAGCCCAGTGCCTGGGGAGAGGAGGGCTGGAAGGTGGCTACAGTAGATGTGCCCCAGGAAGCCAGTCTAACCTCATGGAAGGCTGAGTAATGCCTGGCTTTTCATGGCTCTGCTGTGCATTGTCTTTGTGGGTTGGAAAGGTTTCTCCTCCTCAGGGTGGCTCTTCCTGAGACGCACCAGGCATCCTACCTCCCTTTGAAATCAAGGGGAGTTCTGAGTGCTTGGTCCCTCTCAAGATTAGGCCCTGCGTCTCTTGAGCCTGCCACAGCAAACAGGAACCCATGGACAGACAGGGAGGTCATAGAATATCAAGGTTTGGAAGGGACCTCAGGAGGTCATCTAACC
Source organism: Chelonoidis abingdonii (assembly GCF_003597395.2). NCBI lineage: Eukaryota > Metazoa > Chordata > Testudines > Testudinidae > Chelonoidis > Chelonoidis abingdonii. The sequence goes on from NC_133769.1 coordinate 2,806,533, forward strand.
CAACACCCTGCTCAAAGCAGGACCAATCCCCAGACAGATTTTTACCCCAGATCCCTAAATGGTCCCCTCAAGGATTGAGTTCACAACTCTGGGTTTAGCAGGCCAGTGCTCAACCCACTGAGCTATCCCTCCCCCCAGGTCCCAGCCAGCCTGACGCTCCTTTTGACTGTTCACAAGCTTTGTTTGCTTTGGACATCCCAGGGCGCCCCACTTCCATCCATGGATTCTAGCTGTTTTCCTGGCTAGCACGAAAAATGCTGGCATGGGACTCAGGAGACCTGGTTTCTAGTCTTGAATCTGCCACTGGGCTGACCTAGGGAATATTCCTGCCCTGCTCTGTGCCTCAGTTTTCCCCTCTATAAAATGGGTGTAATGATATTGCCCTCCTTTGTAAAGCTCTTTCAGATCTATGGATGAAAAGTGCTGCATAAGAGCTAGGTGTTGTTATTAATAATGGAAACTCCATTGATGGAGCCATTTGAAACAGGATGGAGGAATAGGGAACAAGCCAGCTTTGGCAAAAGCAGATGTGGAGGGATGGAGTTGACATTTCTAACAGACACTGTCACGGTGACAATGCATTGTCTGGCTGTGGATGCTCAAAGGTCCTGGCGTGGTCACTGGCTAGAGCACCAACCGGGGACTTGAGCTTTTTGGCTTCTTGTCTCAGCTCCGCCACTGGCTGTGTAGGTGAACTTGGGCAAGTTCTGTGCCTCAGTTTCCCCATATGTAAAATGGGGATAATGACACTGATCTCCTTTATCAAGTGCTTTGAGATCTACTAATGAAAAGCACCAGATAGTATTAGTCTCTAGCTAGTAAACCACACTGCAGACTCAAATCAGCCTTGTTTGGCTTTTCCATTTTGCCGATATTTACCTTTTAGATCAGGGGGTTTCAAAGTGGTAATCGTGACCTGTCAGGGGGGTCGTGAGATTATTACATGGGGGGGTCGCCAGCTGCCAGCCTCCACCCCAAACCCCGCTTGCCTCCAGCATTTATAATGATGTTAAATATATAAAAATATGTTTTTAATTTATAAGGGGGGGGTCGCACTCAGAGGTGTTCTGTGTGAAAGGGGTCACCAGTACCAAAGTCTGAGAACCCCTGACACCAAACAGAGCAGTGTGCAGAGACCCTTGTGTGTGCTACTTTTTGTGAGCCACAGGCTCCCCCTATTGGGAATTTCAGTACCCTGCAGGCTAAGCAATAAGTGACCCTACCCGTACGTCTACACAGCAACTAGACACCTGCGGCTGGCCCAGGCTCACAGGGCCTGGGCTGTAGAGATGTTTCATTGCTGTGCAGAATTCCAGGCTCTAGCACTCTGCAAGGTAGGGGTGTGTGTGTGTGTGTATCTCTCTCTCTCTCAAAGCTCAGGCTCCAGCCTGAGCCTGGATGTCTACACAGCAACGAAACAGCCTCCCAAGCTCAAGTCAGCTGGCACGGACCGGCCGCAGGATTGTCTTTGCTGTGTAGACAGACGAGAGACAAAGTGGGTGGGGTAATAGCTTTTACTGGGCCAGCCTCTGTTGGTGTGAGAGACACACTTTCAAGTTTCCGCACAGCTCTTCTTGTCTCTCCAATGTCCGGGGACCAACGCAGCTACAACGCTGTAGACAGCCTCATCTGTGGGTCCAAAGCAGATGTCTAGCACAGTCTGGCTAGATCCTTTAGTGTCAGTCCCTTGGGTCACTCACCCGGCTCAAACTCGCTGTGACTTGCTGCAGGCCTGGAGGGGGGCGGTTGGATTTTCATTTGGAGATCACAATACCAGAGAGCAGGGGTCAGCAACCTTTCAGAAGTGCTGTGCCGAGTCTTCATTTTTTCATTCTAATTTAAGGCTTTGCATGCCAGTCATACATTGTAATGTTTTTAGAAGGTCTCTTTCTATAAGTCTACAATATATAACTAAACTATTGTTGTATGTAAAGTAAATAAGGTTTTTAAAAGTTTAAGAAGCTTTATTTAAAGTTAAATTAAAATGCAGAGCCCCCTGGCCTGGTGGCCAGGACCCAGGCAGTGTGAGTGCCACTGAAAATCAGCTTCAGCACGTGTGTCATAGGTTGCCTACCCCTGCCAGAGAGCCTAGAAGATAAAATCTCACCTGATATTTAGAGTTGGTGGAGGGGACCAGAGGGACAGTCCCACAGACGGGAGCCAGTCACAGAACAGGTACAGCATAGGCAGCCCTGCTGCCAGCTACCGTGCCTCAAACCTGACCAGGCTGGAGTGATCTCCAGTGGCCAGGGCCGTGGCTTTGGGAGCAGGAATGGGCAGGGCAAAGCAGGGGCCAATGGAGAAAGGGAGCATGGGGAAGCCAGCAGGCCACTCCACCCCATTAAAGGCTTGTGGAGGCCCAGCTCCGGGCCTTAGGGCGCGTGCTGGGGGCTTCCCACCCATTTCACAAACCTTATTATCTTAGCTGGACACCCAAGCCTCCATCGGATCCTGGGGGGTCCCTCCCAGCCAGCTCCCACCAGATAGGGGCATTATGAGCCTTGTCACACACGGAAGCCCAACTAGGATCAGTCCCCATAATGGGCTGAAATCAGACAGAGGTGATGAGAATCTTCAGGATGATGGAGGCTATGGGCCCCTCTGCCAGCCACCTAAAGCTCATGGGGGATCCCCTGAGCCTCTTCTCATCTGTGTGGGGAAGGTTGAGGTACCCCAAAAGGTTTCTAAGGCCTCAGGGAGCCCTACCACCCGCGGGAAGTGAAGCTGGAACACCTGTCTAGTAGCCTTCTGGAGCTTGCCAGGGAGCTGCTACCTTATCCAAGCAGACCTCTCCGCCTGGGCACCCTCTAAGCTCCACAGGAATCAGGCCTGAGGAGATGCACAGGAAGGAAATGGGGAATGCCCCACAATCCTCCTGCTCCCCTTATCCCCCCCTTTAAGACCTGAGACGGTTCCCACCCTGCACACATCCTAAGGTCTGCCAGAGAGGGGCTCCCCTCTTGGGCTGTGCATGGGAATGCTCCTCTCCCCACAGACAGTAGGGAGTCAGGGGGAAAGGAGGGAGAATCTCCTCCCCTCCCCCCATTTCCAAGCCCACTGCTCCCTCCAGTTCCTCAATATGACAATTTGAAAAACTAAGGAAATTCCCTTGCAAAAAACTTTCTTGCAGGGTGTTTAAAGCTGCAAGCCCATCCCAGTGAGTTGAGCGGCATCACCTTTCCAGTGCATTAGAGTTAATAAAATAAAGTAAGTACCCCAGGAATTTCAGCCCTGAGGTTTCACTTCCATAACAAGCCACAGTCACACTCACAAAATACCCATAACCTTAACTCTGCCCCCTACAGCTGTGAGGCTGTAGTAGTCTCAGCTGGGTTTAGAAAGCTTTGTGTAACATCACTGCCAGGCTTGGTCTTCAGGAAGTCGGTGGTTCAGCTGAATGTCTTTTGAGTGAAAGAACAGTCATCTAAGAGAATGAGAGCGAAGTTGTTGATTTGATTTTTGGACCAGACGCCGAACTCTTGTTCAAGAACAGCTGGCCTGGATGGTTGTTTAAAATTGTTCCCAGGGTACTAAGGTCTAGAGTCACTGTGGAGGGTTATAATGATTAATGTGTAAGGGGTGGAGGAATGGCCCTGTAATTCCCATCTTGGTGGGTGACTTCGCTTACAGAACTGCATAGAAAACTGTCGGCCTGATTCTCAACTGCCTTGCACTTTATCTCTCAGAAACGCCTGGATCAAAATGATCCCAAATTTGATTCACTGACCCCAGCCAGTGCCCCCATGGTGCTCCCCAAATTTCATGGCAATCTGAGAAACTGCGCAAATTTTAGAGCACTTAGGAAAGCCAAGCTTTAACCAGAAAGTTGGTTTCAATTTTAGCTATAGCAGATCTGGTGGTCCACTATAATATAGTCATTTTCACATGTGCAAAATGGGTGCAAAGTGGTGCGCAAGATTACAACCTGGAGCTGGTCGCATTCCCCTCTCCGCCCCCCATACACACACTTTGCACAGGTGTAAATAACGACACAAAGCAGAAGGCAATGGAAGATTGGGTCCACAGTTGTGAAAATGGTTTTAAAAATGCCCAATACCTTGAGAAAATATATTGTGACTGTGGATTGTTAATGAAGAAAGCCCAGAGTGCTTGCATTGGGCCTCCTGACACTGGCCACTGGCGCAGAATGCATAGTCCAGTGTGAGCTGGAGCTGCTTTTTACAGCATGCATCCGTCTAGTATTTTAAGGAGAGCCGTCTGGACAAGGAATCTGCAGTGGAGAGCGTTATGAAGGACGTTTGTTTCAGGTCCGTGGCTGCAGCAGTATTTTTACCTGCTCTTCCCGAGGACTGAGTGTGCAATGCGACATTTCTCCATTTCCCCACTCATGAGGTTTGGCAGCTGTCTCCCCTGGGGCAGAGTTAAGGCTATGGCTGTTATCTGAGGGGAACTCAGTGGCTGGTGGCGAAGATGCTAGCTCAATTTGGAACTTCCTAGGCATCTATATTTTCATGAGGGTTGTCAACTTGAACGTACTCAGAAGGGAAGACATGCTCATCACTGTGATACGGGCTTGCAATTGTCACCACCCCTGGACTAAGGGCTGAGCTGAGCACTAGTGAATGTTTGGGTAGTGCTTTGAAAGTGTAAAGCACCATGGAAATGCTGCGGTACTGGTTGTCCATTATAAGCTCTTTGGGACGGATTCTTGTATTGCAGGGCCTGTTGGCGTGGCGGCACCTCGGTCTCTCCTGCTCTCGTTTGCGGTTGGCCCACAATTTGGCCTCTTGAGGATGGAAATGCTTGAATTTAATTAAAGTAACTGGAAACAAAACAGGGGCAGCAGGGTGAAATGTAGCAGCCTGGGGCAGGAGGTCATACTAGGGATCTAATGGTTCTAACTGGCCTCTATGAAATCAGGTATCCAAGACAGTGATGGGTCTGAAGGTCTTGAGAGACCTTTTCATCTCTCCAGTTAGCACAACCCTGCTCTGGCATCAGGTCTGGGCAGGTCACACGGGCTCAGAGTGGCTTTGAACAGGTCCATGCTATATAGCTGGCATGGAAAGCTGTCGGAGAACAGGCATGGATCAACTATTAAAAGGGTCCCTTTCAGCTGAGATCAGCTCAGGAAGACTCCTAGTGGTTGGGCGAGAAGGAAGCGCCTTCCTGATTCCTGGAAGAGTGCGATGGACCAGTTTGGGTCTCAGTTATGGTGTAGGAGATGCCCACCCACCCACTGAGCTTGACTGACCTGCTGGACAAGGAGCCCTGTCCTTGCTCACAGCCATTCTCACTTGTTTCCTTGGGGCGATGTGCCAGGCACAATGCTGATGGAGTCATACGTCTGCCTGTACAGGCCTGCCATGGTTCAGAGCACAGGTGGCAGGAAAATGGCAGTGGAGCCCTGAACTAGGCCCGGATCCAGCAGAGCATGTAGGCCTGTGAGTAACGCTGAGTATGTGTGGGCACGCATTGCCGTCAGCAGAACTAGCCACATGCCACACCATACTTCATCCCATCTCTCTGCAGAATGAGGCGCATCTGTCAGCTTAGAAGACCCAGGAGCCATATTCCTCACCCCGAAGTGACCGCTCAGTGTGGTCCATTTCAGAATAACTGACAACCTGTGCTCGGGCCAGGTGAGACTCGCCAGCTCCAGCCTACAATGCACATGTGGACATGGTTCAGTCTGAGGCCCACTGGCTGCATACGTCAGAGCAAGAGTAGGGGTTGCCTGGCACGGGGGAGGGCTGTTGGTTTTTTCAATCCCATTCCAGTCCTCAGCGGGTGGCTCCCTCCTCTCAGCCCTCCAACCTCTCCATAGGGCTCTGCCCATTCTCCAACCTTCTGCCGCCTTCCTCTTTGAAATAGAAAAGGCTCCCTCCTGCCTGGCTCCCAGCCCTCTGGCTGCTGAGGGACCCAGAGAGCCTGCACTGATCGTGGATCCCAAGGCCCAGCTCTGACACGAAAAGCCATGTGGGGTCTCAGGGCTGGAATAGCACCGGGGCAGGACGGAGGTGTGAAGACTGAGCTGTGCAGACCACAGGTCAGGATTATGGCACCTTGGCTGGGCTGTGGGGGCAGGTAAGCGCACGCCATGTCTGCCACCGCTTTGCCTGGATAAAGCTCATGTGATTGGCCCATCGTTTTGGCACCACTCTGGGCCTGATCCTGTGAGATGTTCAGCATCCTTGTTAACGGCAGGGGAGAGTGCTCAGGAATTGCTCAGCACTTTGCAAAATCAGGGCTTAAACTCTGCCATGAAACGTTAATAGGCCAATAACCACTCCCCACACACAGACACATGAGAAACAGCCTTTGATTTGGCATTTCACCCCCAGCCCTGGGAAGAGGGAGCCAGGAGACCCTTCAAAAGAGATTTCAACTTCCTGCCAAAGGGACAGGGACTATGGGGAGCGGGGAGCTGTTCTTAAGAGCGGCTTTCCATTCTCCCCCTTCTCTCTTCTCTGACGTCCGCTGCTCTCATGCTGCTGTCCCGGAGTAATCGATTGCACCCATAAACTTGGCTGCACGAGCTGGAGCCAGATAGATGGAGTTTTGCTAGGTTTTAAACCATACGACCTGCAGGATTCATCAGCCTGCACTTGCCTGAGTAGATCTCAGCAAAGACCCACATCCTGCTTATCTTTCTCTAAAAATGCACGGGCCCAGCTCCTCAGAGGGTGGAAATCCGTGTTGCTCTACAATGGGTTTCCACCTGTTGAAGACCTGGCCCCGTGTGCTCTGTTAGTGTCAAGGGTAATTGGCCCTGGATTATTACGAGCTGCCATTTTGACAGCTATGTTGTTCAGATTTCGTTTGGAAACGCCCAGCTATAATTAAGAACTGATCAAGCTCTTTCCCATGGTGTCTCTAGGGATGGTATTCCGCTAATCCTTGCGAATCTGTCAGACGATTTGCATCTCTCTGAGCCCTGCACAACGAGCTATCAAATCAGTTTGTAACACTCTTTATACCATCATCTGACATGGAAAGTCTGGCCCTGTGTCAGGCTATAACTGGATTAGCTTGCCCAATCTCTGAAAACTCTTTGGGGCCTCCTGGGGGCTGTCAGTGGCTACGGGGACCGTAAAGCATGAAAAAAACCCAAATGAAACATGCCTGAAGCATCTGTGGTTTTCAGATCCCCAGATGTAGGACTGATATCATAAAAAATTCAATCAAGGCAAAGTCTCAACACAAGACCCTGTCGATGACTTGGCTAATGAATTCCCTTTCCTTGGCTACTGCAAAAAGTACCTTTTGGTCGCCATCCTGTTGTGTCTCTTGTACTTGAGAACCCTAGTGCACTGTTAACCATTACGAAACCTCGCTCCCCGGAACTGTCACCAAAGAAATGGGGAATTCAGCCGAAAGAAGCAGCAAAACAGTTTCTGAAGAAGCTTGGATAAAGGCTGATGATGACATTTACGAGATGTGATCCACAGATGCCTTTAGGGGCACATGTTCAGCTGGGATAAATTGTCATCGCTCCAATGGACAATTTACAGGCATTATATCGAAAAGCTACAGACAATTGGAGCTATCAGAATTTACGCTAGCTTGGGACCCACACCTGCCTCTTAGCTATTAAAGACAGGAGGCAAAGTGAAGCAGACACACCAGGCAGTTCAAGCAAGTTGGGAATAAAGCTTTTGCTGACCTATTGGGGTCCCCCCCTAACAACGACTCTAGCTGGGGCTAATTAGATGGCTCTGATTTGCAGAGAAAGTAGTCGCCGGAAGATCAAATATTACAAATTTGGATCTCAGCCACAGACACCTCCACTTTGCTCACTAATAAACCAACTGCACCTTTCAAACGGCCCGTTTCGTTGCTGATGCACAAAACTGACTTTAGCCGCAGGGCTGACTGTGTCTTGCTGTCCCATGCTGGCTTTAGAAACCGCATCTTGGGTCCCCCTCCCTGGCTATACCCCTTGGAAAATGTCAACCCCACCTCTTTCCCCCATCGCTGGAGCTAGTCAGTTTAACTCTGAAAATTGCAGCTGGTCCTTTAGCTAATCCTTTGCCTCAGTAACTCTAAAGACAGAGTCATTTTTGGCTCTTAATACAGGTTCCTAGACTGCTTTTTGATCGAACACCTGTCTCCTCTCACATAGAAATGCAGCGCCCAGCAGGGACCCGCGCACCTATGAGAAGCACTGAAATATTTAAACTTCATTGCAAACGAAGCTGGTTGCTCTTTAATAAATGAATTCCAAGCAATGCACTCACCTGCAAGTCTTCTGTGCTCGGGAGTGAGAGCGCTCTTGGTTGCAAGCCGCCGCCTCAGAGTAAGGAGAAATACATCAGGAACATTAGCCTGAACTTCTGTAGCCTGCCTCTTCTTTTATTGTTATTAAGAGGGCTGCGATATTTTTTCTCTCTATGGAAACGCTTCACCCCCTCCCTTGTGTATATATAAAAATGAGTGATCACGGGGTCTGAATCGTAACTCCAGACGCGGAGCCTTCATTTGGACATGATTTCATTAAAATGAAATCAGAAGGAGCTGGCAACGTCACGGGGCTGAGATGTCCCTTCTCATTCACGAAAAAAAAAAAGCTGGCTATTAAGAGTCACACCAAGAAGAGGAGCTGTTGCAAACTCCAGGACTATACAGAGTACACACAGCCATACACATACTTTGCCTCAACCCTCCTGCTTGGAATCAAGGGACATTGCACTAACATGTCCCACTTTGGGCAAGATTTTTAAAGGTATTTAGGCCCCTAAGGATGAAAATAGGCACCTAGTAGGAGTTTGAAAAGCTCATGCTACCTCCTGGGCTTTTGTTTTCAGCTAAAACCAGTGCAGACAGCACTGCAGACCAAAGCTACAAAAGAAAACGTTTTTGTAAATATGGAACCTGCTTTTCAGAAAGTGCTGAGCACCGGCCCTCTGAGAATCAGGCCCCTTTAGGTGTCCCCAGTTAGACTGGCCTGTTGCAAGGAAGGTTGATCCGGTGGTTAAGACAATTGAGTAGGACTCTAAAAACCGAGGTTCAATTACTGGTCCTGCTACAGTCTTTCTGGGTAACCCTGGCCATATCACTTAGCCATTGGCAAGCCCCAGAGATGGGTTACTGTGCTTGATAGACCAAATATCGGATGGGTTATGGGGTAAATCCTTTGATGAGCCTCAGAGAGAAAGAAAGTGGGGTTTGAAAAGGATTAACTTGTCCCCTTATTATCTGCTATGGGGTTTTCTTTCTTGTTCATTCCTCCCATTATATCGAGGGCCTTTCAGTGCTACATGCCTGATTCTCCACCCTTTACATCCTTATAGATAAGAAGTAACATTATTGAAGCCAATGCAGCTTCACCCGCAACTGAGCTGAAGATCAGGCTCTGTCCTGCTTTACTCCATTGGTTCTGAAACTGACTGATCACGGCCGGGACTCCTTACTCATTTACCTGGGTGAAACTAACTTGAGTTCCAGAGGTGCTGAGTACCTGCAGCTCCCATTGACTTTAGTGGGATTTGTGAATGCTCAGCCACTGAGGAAATCAGATCCGTTTACATGTAAGGATTTGGGAGCTTAAAACTGGAAAAGGTTGGTCTCAGTTTCTGCTCGGCAGTATTATTGTGAGCATGGAAGGGCTGGTACAGCTGCAGTATCCCTGGACAGGGATACATCTCACCGGAGACAATGAAACACCCCCCGCTCCCCCAAAAAACTATCATAGTAGCAACAGGTGTAGTTCAGATTCCACCACAAGTTACTGTGGTTTATGCAGGAATCCTTGGGGAAGATTTTCTGCCCTGGGTTATGCCTAGGACAGACTAGATGACCTCAATCAGAGAATCATAGAAATGGAGGGCTGGAAGGGACCTTCAAATGGCATCTAGTCCAGCGCCTGTGCTGAGGCAGGACCAAGTAAATCTAGACCATTCTGGGCAGATATTTGTCCAGACTATCCTTAAAAACCACCAGTGATGGGGATTCCGCAACCTTCCTTGGAAGCCTGTTCCGGAGCGTAACTGAAGTTTTTCTTGATGTGTAACCTAAATCTCCCTTGCAGCAGGTTAACTCAATTGCTTCTTGTCCTACCTTCACTGCATATGGAGAACAATTGACCACTGTCCTCTGTCTAACAGCCCTTAACATATTTGAAGACTGTCATCAAGTTCCCACCCTCCCCCCAGTCTTCTGTTCTCAAGACTAACTAGATCCAGTTTATTTAACCCCTCAGGTTTTCTAAATCTTTTATCACGTTTGTTGCTCTCCTTTGATGCTTTCCAATTTATCCACATCTTCCCTAGACTGTGGTACCCAAAACTAGAGATAATGCTCCACCTGAGGCCTCACCACTGCCAAATAGAATGGAACAATTAAGTCCTGGGTCTTACATGCAACATTTCTGCTAATACACCCCAGAATGATATTAGTCTTTTTTGCCATTGCATCACGTTGACTTGTATTCAATGTGTGATCCACTATAGCTCCCAGATAATTTTCAGCAGAACTACTGCCTAGCCCGTTAGTCCCCATTTGATTTTTTTTCCAAAATACTTTGCACTTGTCTTTATTGAATTTCATCTTGTTGATTTCACACCAATTCTCCAATTTGTCCAGGTTGTTTTTAATTCTAATCCTGCCCTCTAAAGTGCTTGCAACCCCTCCCAGCCTGGTGACATCTGGAGTTTTTATAAGCAGATTCTCCACTCCATTATCCAAGTCATGAATGGAAATGTTGAATAGTACCAGACCCAGGACAGATGCGTGCGGGTCCCCCCTAGATACATCCTTCCACTTGGCAGCGAACCATTGATAACTGCTCTTTGACTATGGTCTGTCAACCATTTGTGCACCCACCTTACAGTAATTTCATCTAGATACATTTCCCTAGTTTGCTTATGAGAATGTAATGTGAGAATGTCAAAAGCCTCACTAGAAGATACATCACATCTGTTTATAGCTGACTGGGATGTAATGTCCCAGGTCTCCCTTTTCCCTATTTTTAAACTTAGATGCTATGTTTGCCCTTCTCCTGTCCTCTGGGACCTCACCTGTCCTCCATGAGTTCTCCAAGATAATCGCTAATGGTTCTGAGATTGGTACAGCTAGTTCCTCAAGTACCATAGGGTGAATTTCATCAGGCCCTACTGACGTGACCTGTTTCCCCCATCTTTAACCTGTTCCCCCCATCTGGCTTGTGTTCCTTTCCCCCTGTTGTTAATAATAACTATGCTACGCATCTGGTTACCATTAACCTTTCTAGTGAAAGGCTGAAGCAAAATAGGCATTCAATACCTCAGCCTTCTTGATGTCACCTGTTATAAGCTCTCCTTGCCCACTAAGTAAAGGACCTCTACTTCTCTTCATCTTTCTCTTGCTCCTAATGTATTTACAGTTCCTCTTCTTCTTGCCTTCTTTGTGTCCCTTGCTAGGTGTAACTCATTTTGTGCCATAGCCTTTCTGATTTTGTCCCTATATGCTTGTGCTATTTGTTTGTATTCCTCCTCAGCAATTGGTGCACGTTTCCACTTTCTGTAGGACTCCCTTTTGATTGTCAGGTCATTAAAGAGCTCCTGATGGTGCCATATTGGTCTGTTGCTGTTCTTCCTATCTTTCCTTTGCATCAAGATGGTTCATTGTTGCGCCATTAGTATTGTCTCGTTAGGAAACGGCGAGCTCCCTGAACACCTTTATCCCTTAGATTTTCTTCCCAGGGGACCGTTACTTACCATTTCTCTGAGTTATTTAAGGCTGCTTTTTTGAAGTCCATTGTCCATATTCTGTTGCTCTTACTCCTTCCTTTCCTTAGGGTATGACTACACTACCTGTCGGATCGGTGGGTAGTGATCAATCTATTGGGGATCGATTTATCTTGTCTAGTGTAAACAGGATAAAATCGATCCCCGATCACTTTGCCGTCAACTCCAGAACTTCACCGCGCGCTCCTCCCACCCCAGTGTAGACCTAGCCTGAGAGTCATGAAACCTACCGTGTCACGATCACATTCACCCAGATTACTTCCTGCCTGCTGATAGAATGGCCCCTATTGGCCTTTGACTCTGAAGTGTTTCTATTTGAAACCTTGTGGTTCACTTTATAATTGTACTGAGATACCCTGCCCCTTTCAAGCCAGCCCTGTACAATTAGCTCTGTCTGGCACACGTGGGGCAGGGTCTGGGGCTTCATTAGTAGAACCAGCTGGGTATGAGGAGCTGATTATCCTATAAAGAGATGCAGGAAGCTGGTGGACCGTACCTCTCCAGTGCCCTGCATTGTACAGGACATCCCACACCTGGTCCCGATTTTTACAGCTGTCCCATATTACCATTGCAAAGTCCTGGAGGGGCTGCTGGATGGAGGAGAGGGTGGTCCCTGCCCTTTGCAGGCCACCACTGGCCAAGTGCCTAGCTGTGGGGCTGGCCCAGTGGTGGGCAGAAGCATTGTCGGGGGGGGAGGGGCATCAGTCAACACTGGGAGTGACAGAGGTAGGAGGCAATTGTGGTGCCTTCCCCCATGCTATTCCCCTTGTGAGACCCCCCCATCCCTCCCCCCACACCAACTGGGGAGTAGGCAAGTGGGACAGCTCTTGGGGGTGGGGGCTCAAGGGGAACTTTGAGGGGAATGGGGGCAGGTGTGGGAGGGTGATGGCTGGGGTAGATCGAGCAGGTGGTGGATGGTGGGGGCAGGTGTGACTGGGATGCTCCAGGAGCAGGTGGGGGGCCAGGACCTGATGAGAAGCAGGTGTTAGTGGAGGTGGGGAGCAGATCTGCACATGTGAGGGATGGTAGAGGCCAGGTGGGGCTGGTTGCTGCTCAGTCAGTTTCCCTGGTTTCCCTACAGAGCAGCATGTTCAGAAGCAGATCAAGGTCTCCTGGGACCTTGGGTTGGAGAAAGTGAGAGGGGTCCTGGTGCTGGAACTGTGGCCCGCCCCTGGTCTGCCCCTTCCACCTGTGACCCCGCCCATGGCCCCGCCCCTTCCACCTGAAACCCCACCCACGGCCCCACCACATTCCGCTTGCAACACCGCCCACTGCCCCACCGCATTCTGCCTGCGACCCCGCCCACGGCCCCACCACATTCCACCTGCGACCCCGCCCACGGCCCCACCACATTCCACCTGCGACCCCGCCCACGGCCCCACCACATTCCACCTCATCCTCTGTAGCCCTGCCCCGTTCTGCCCAGGGCTGCGCCCTGTTCCACTCCTTCCCCACGGCCCTGCCCCCACCTCGCTTCTTTCCAGCCCCCCTCTCGCTGCAGCACTGAGACTGGAGAAGCGAGAGTTCCTCCAGCCCTGGGGCCATGGCCAGGGGAGATTTTTTCCACAGCCAGGCCCCTGGTTATGGGCCCAGGGAGTAATCCACTCAGTAAAACATCTGAGGTCCCTTATTTCCAGGTGTGTTGGCCTTTATTCAGAGCCTCACTGCCCATCTTTGCAGAATCCAGTGGTTAAAAGTTATAGTGTGTGTTTGTGTCTGTGTCTGTGTCTGTGCGTGTGTGTGTGTGTGTCTGTCTGTCTGTGTCTCTGTGTGTACGTGTCTGGGTGTTTTCATTGTGACCAGAATGGTAGGGAATAGGGCACAAGTAGCCTTAATTGAAATCCTCAATGGGGCTATTCGGGTGAGTAAACGCTCATCCTGAGAGTGAAGGCTTCACAAGGAAGGAGAGTGAAGGTTTCACCCCTTGCTCAGGCAAACACTCTTTGACTTGTCTAGTGCCGCATGGCAAAGTTTCTCTCCTGGTTGGCTTGTCCAAGGCGGCGACATGAAACCCCTCAGTCTCGCCCTCCACACAGAGCAAATGTTGATAAATGAGACCTACTTTCAGCCGGGCCAGGCCCCCCTGCAGGGGCACTGTTAAAGTGATTTCCCATTGGATCCATCAGAGATATTTGAACTCGGAAGCCCAGTGCCCCTAGTTATAAATCCTGCCTCTGCCAGACAAGAGGCTGGGGCAGGGGACTTGAGTCAGCCTGTAGCCTAATTAGCCCTGCTGCACTGAGAGACACCATGCAGAACCAAAAGCAGAACTGGGCAGGTACGATATGGATGTTTCCTGAATAAATGCATGTTTCTTAGGGTGATGGCTGGCACGGGGGTTCAGGGGGTGGAATGAAGAATGGGCTGGTCTGAAATACACAGGTAGCGTGCGGACTTGTTTCTTATTAAAGCAGCTAAACGTGGGCACCGTCTTCTCTCCTTTGCCTGCAGTCCCTCACTGTGATAACTGAACGCCTTCCAACCGCATGTTAAGAAACCTGCCTAGAATTGATAGCATGGGGCTCTTGCCTGTTGCTTTCCCCAGGTGGGAAGTTGCCTGCCGATTATATTGCATGATGTCTGCTGTGCCGTGTGTGTTAGCGATGGTGCGGTGGAAGACGGGAGTGAGCTTGGCAGCAGTTCTTCGATCCTGTGGCATTCTGTTCCACAGGCTGGGACCAGCCTCCCAGGAAACCTTCAGCTCCTGCATAGATGAGCTAAACCCTGCCATGGACAGGTCCATTGTGCCTGAGGGGCAGAGCTGTCGATGGCGGTCCCCTCAGGCTGGACTCTAGATAATCTTTTAGGTATCCTGGACCCAGGCTGTTGAGAGCTGTGACTAAAAGAACTGATCAGAACCTTGTTCTTTAGATCCACCAGGTCCGATGGGGTGTGTGTCTGTCTACTTATCTATCTGCCAGGGTATTAGTGGTGACAAAATAGTCACAAAGGAATATGAACAGCATTATTCCCGTTTTGAAACGAGCACAGAGAGAGTATTGCTGTACGTTGAATTGTTTGCCTGCTAGCCCTTGTTGATAAAACTCCAGAGGCTACATTTACCATCCCCCGCAGCCCCATCCCAATCCCAGTCCCAGTCCATCCCTTGATCTCTAGACTTCGGGCTCAGGCACATTTTTTAATGAGATAATCACGTCTTTTAGTTGTAAGCTGGCAGGCTGTGGTCCTGATTCGGATTTCGGCAGTAGAAATCAGGAGTGAAGCAAATGGGATGAGCTCAGGATCCGGCCTTGTGTGTAGTCATTTGATCTCGTACAGTATTTAGAAGTTAAAGCTACTGACTTTCCCGTATGGGAAGAGAGGGGGGCTTGTACCAGCTGTGTCAGAATGAACCCCAGTCCTATATTCTGTGGGGCCTCATGGCCATGGCCTCGGCTGGTGTAGTGAATGGGTTGCATCACCTTTGTTCTCAGAGCTCTGTGCTAAACCAGCTGTGGCTTCTGCCCCACGGGGGCTACGCTGTCCTCCAGCCAATCAAAGCTGGGCTGTAAACCTCTCTGTAAATCATTGCGGCTCCTAACTGCTTGGGGCGACCTTTCCACACCTGCTCCTGCGGCTGGCAAAGAGAAGTGAAACAAAGCCTGGAATGGAAGGCCAGGGTCCAGAAGGGGGGACGCGACAGCCCACACCCTGACATCACACACCGGGCTGTTAAAGCCTTTCTGATTTCTCTTTAAAGGGACCAGGGACCAGCTGGAAATGCCAGGGTGGCATTGGGGGCCACTTCTTCAGGTGCTGTTGTGTAGTGTGTGTGTGTGTGTGAGAGAGAGAGAGAGAGAGAGAGAAATACTGTCATTTTGACAATGAGTTTGGACTCCTTGCTGTTTGGCAACTGTGCCTTGCTACCGTCTCGACCTGGCACAATTCCCTTTGCATCCATGGAACTGCTCCCCTTGTTAGCCATCCAAAAGGTCCTTGGGACCTTCCTGCCAGATCCCAGTGCTTAGATGTCAGTTTAGCATTCAGGAAACCTGTCTGCAAGGCCCTGCTCTGCTCCAAACTCCCTGTGTGGATTTGGCTTCTTTACATTGTTGCCAGCTCTCTTTAGTGTTTTGCTTAAAGCCTCAGCTGCTGGAATCATGGTATTGCATCCGAATCTCAGCTTTCGTTTAAAATCCCAGTGGCAGAGAAAAGCTTGAAAAACATGAAACCAGTGCAGCCTGAAGGATGATGAGCCAAAAGGCAAATCAAAAGAACTCAACCTTTTAAAATCAATCAATCAATCTATCTCACTCTTTTGAAGCCTATCTTGTGATTTGGGAGGGGGAGATCTGGGCTCTTTCATTCTGAGTGTTTGGGGTTGGAGATACTGGTTCTCTCTCTGGCCGATGGGGCTGATAGCACTGCCCTAGCTCACGGCGGGTGTTCGGAGGATAAACACATGACAGATTGTGAGGTGCTCAGACACTGTGGTAATGCAGGGGCATATTGAGTACCTAAGCAAGCACTGGGGTTCCAGTACATATAGCTTAAGATAGAAGTGGATGAATTTGGGCCTCACTTTACAGCACGCGATAGGAAAGGCCTGAGGGCGTGGCTGAACGAACAGGTAAGGTATGTCTACAGAAGGGGTCGCCAACCTTTCAGAAGTGCTGTGCTGAGTCTTCATTTATTCACTCTGATTTAAGGTTTCACGTGCCAGTAACACATTGTAATGTTTTTAGAAGGTCTCTAGCTATGTCTATAATATATAACTAAACTATTGTTGTATGAAAAGTAAATAAGGTTTTTAAAATGTTTAAGAAGCTTCATTTAAAATTAAATTAAAATGCAGAGGCCCCCAGACCTAAGTGCCACTTAAAATCAGCTTGGCACGCATGCCATAGGTTGCCTACCCCTGGTCTGCAGTGTAAAGGAAAACTCAAGTCTTTAAACCATGATTTGAGGACTTCAGTGACTCAGCCAGAGGTGAGGGGTCTATTACAGGAGTGGGTGGGTGAGTTTCTGTGGCCTGCGATGTGCAGGAGGTCAGACTAGGTCAGTGGTCCCCAAACCGTGGGGCATGCCCCCCTAGAGGGTGTGCAGAGGAACTTTCGGGGGAGTGTGGTGGGCCCGGGCCAGCCCCCATGGGAGATAGGGAGGAAGTGCCATGCAGCCCCACCCCCCAGCCTCACCTCAACCCCAGCCGCAGTTCTGGCCCTGGCCTTAAGCCCCCAGCTCCCAGCTCTGACCACGACCCCTGCTCCTGCACCAAAATGCTGATTAAACCTGTGCTAAATCTAAACACGTTAGCAGCCACAACGGAGCAGGGGGTTAGCATGGGGTGAACAAAAACTTTAAACAGCATGAAACTTATCATAGCAAAACACCAATGCACACTCACAAAAGGGGCATCTGACCAATGTGGAAGTGTTGTTTAAATAGACTAAATGCATCTTGTAGGGCACTGAAAAGCATTGCACTGCACAGTCATCTCAGTTAAGTTGATTTTTGGATCCTACTAAGCTGATCATTCAGTCTGCCCTGCCCTCATAAATGCTGTGTTCTGTCTGTTGCTCACTAATAATAATATGTTACAGGTGGGGAAAATGAGGCACGGAACCATAAAAGTGCCCCATGTCACACAGCTGAGCCAGGAAAAGAATTCTTACTCCTAATCCTGTGGTGTAACCACTGGATGATGTGTTTTTTAAAATTCCGTCTGTATAGCTATTCCTCATTGTTTTCCTGCTGTTTCACAGAAAATCAGACTTACCAAGAAATATCTGGTGAAACTGATAGTTTGGGTATGTTTTGAAGCATAGCATATTAGAGATTTCTAAAGCTGCAACCCTTAAACGGCTCTCTGTTCTCTTACTCTGTCATGTGCAGCGGAATTCACGACAGAGGTCAAATCATAATTCCAGACATGGAGTCTTCAGTTTAGGGGTGATTTTATTAAAGGGAAATAAGAAAGAGAGGATATTGATTAATAAGAAAGATAAAGGAACTTGAAACATCCATTTTACTTCTGTTAAGCTGCTTAAAACACAAATGTTTTATCCACCACTGTTCAGCTACGGAACTGAGCAAGCAATTATACTGCTTTGTATTTTGCTTTTTGTATAGTATCACATGCTAAGCATTTGTTGCAAAACTAGAAACATCATGGCAACCCCCATCCCACCCTAAGGATCAATAATGCAGCGGTGGTATTGTCACAAACAGTCTAGTATATACATGCGGGGGGAGGGATAGCTCAGTGGTTTGAGCATTGGCCTGCTAAACCCAGGGTTGTGAGCTCAATCCTTGAGGGGGCCATTTAGGGTTCTGAGGCAAAAATCTATCTGGGGAATGGTCCTGCTTTGAGCAGGGGGGTGGACTAGATGACCTCCTGAGGTCCCTTCCAACTGTGATATTCTATGATTCTAACTCTTCTGCCAGTGCTTGTCAGCAGTGAAAAGAAACAGTTTCAAATAGCCAAGGGTTGCTCTTGAAATTATCATGCATCATTGGCTTGAGCCTCTATCTAGAAACCAGGGAAAATGAAATCCCTTTCCTGGGTGCCTGCAATGGGCACTATTTCCCCCTTGCAAGCAAAGAGACAGTGTCTGTGTATGAAACAAAGACAACTTTAGTAAGGGAGAAAGGAACCAGGCATTAACGTAGGAAAACACAACAATAAATCAACAGTATGGTTATATGAATAATAAGTAAAAGGCCCCCACACACCCAGTATCTTTGCCAACAGTCTCATGCCTCAGTTTCCCCATCTGTTAGTGTGAACATCTAATGGACAAATGTTCCTTTACACACCACTTTCTCTTTCCCTTCTGCTGCGCCTCATTCACAGTTTGTTGCCTGTGGTTAGAAGTCCCAGAGTGCACTTGAACAGGTTCATTTCCAGCCCCTAGGGGGCATGTTGTCTGGTTTCCATGAAGAGATGCCTGACTGCCAACTCTATGCCATACTCTTTCCAGGCTGCCACTTCTGGCCACGATGCCATCTCTATGCCAGGCCCAGTACAAAGGCTCCACCACCAAACCTAGCTATAGTGAGTACAGCTGTAGTGGTGCTAGGTAGGGGGCATCTTGCTACATCACTGCACCATCTCTCACCACAGTGCAGTCTCCATGCCACCTCTGGATGCTTAGGCTCCCCCTCACCCAGCTTTTGCACTACCAGGTAGGGGAGGGAGGCTTATCAGAGCTCCTGCATTACATGGTAGAGATGAATGTCAACAATATATAGGACACTTGAACAGAATCCTTCCGACTAGGAATCCACTGCTAAAGAAAGGAATGGATAGAATTCTTTTTTCCTGCCCTCACCTCTAGCTTGTGGCCAAATCTCATTATCCAGAGCTAGAAGCATGAGGTTTTGATTAAGGTGACTTTTCACTTACTTAGGGCATATTCAGTACAGTTCCATTGTCCTGTCATTGCACAATAAGGACAATAACATTCCATTACCCCTTCACCTAAAACTTAAATGAACTTTAAACAAAATGACCAAAATCTTCACACTGAGATGATGCTTAGCAACATGCAAATAAGATTTGACTTATTCTGTGTCTTCCTCCAGCTTACCAATAGATGGCGACAGAGAGTGCCTTCCCTTTAGCGAGTCAGACTACAGCCTTACATGTGTATGATTGCCCTCTACTGGATGGAAATAGAATTGTGGGTCATACAGCCTTTACTACTAAGTTCTGAAAGAGGATTCTCCCCTAGCTTGAGTGGTAGGGGCCTGTGCTTCTGGAGCAGGAAGATCTGATGATCGTGCTGTTACCATGAAGTTTTGAGTGGTCAGGACATACAGTATAATTACAACCCAGAAGTTCCTAAGTGGGTGTAGCTATGTTACAGTATGTTATCCAGGCCATCTGATTTTCACTGCTGCTCTGTAGAGCATCTTAGGCAGTCCACAGCACTGCTTATAACCTAGTGCTGAAAACGTATACGAATGACACAACAGGCGATCATGATGATTTAGCATGCACTCATGCAGATTTGCATGCACTCATCGTCAGGCTGAGCTCCCTGCATCCTAACACTTCACCACTGCTTTGTGTCGCTGGAGTGATTCGAAGGACAAGGCCCTATCACTCTGATTCTGATCTCCTTGATATCAGCATAAACCAGGAGTCCTACTGCTAACGTCAACACCGGTAAGTCAATGCGAGTGAGAGGAATCCCAGATGTTTTGCTATAAACTGTCCTCAGAGCATGAAGACGCATTTCAGAATGTGGCCGAGTGCTGTGAAATTTCACTTTGCATTTTTATCAAATGAACACCAACCCTCCTTCCGCTAGCCGTGCATATGTTATTCACCTTTAGCTCATTTGGGGCTATTTGTTCTGCACATTTCTTCCAGTCGTGCCACTTTACCAATGTTCCACTCAGCGTCACCTCAGGGAATTCCACTTAAACAATGGCCTCTGAATTCTGCTACAGCATCTTCCCAAGAGGGAAGCATAATAATGGCTGTGAGATGTGAGGGAAGCAACAAGACTAGTAGAAATGGAAGAGACAGCTTTTGTGTTGAGTGTTTGGAAGCTAATTGTGTCCCATGCCTCCTCCCACCTTCCTCCTCTCTAAAATGAGCTGAAAGTTTGAATATTTGAGGGGATTTTTAGTGTGGAAGAATGAAAAAAGGAGAAATTTCTCGGCACGTTTGTGTTTAACTTAAAGGGACAGCTGAGGTGAATGGGCATAGCTCCATTGACGCTGATGGGCCAGTTCCTCATCTGGCGTGAACTGATGGAGCTCTATTGATGTCAACGGGCCTGTCATAAACAAATAGCTAAGGGTTAATGTCTCTTTCACCTGGAAAGGGTTAACAAACAACACCTGACCAGAGGATCAATCAGGAAACAAGATACTTTCAAATCTCAAGGGAGGGAAGACTTTGTTTGCGGTTTTTGGATTTTGGTTGTTCTCTCCAGGCTCTGAGAGTGACCACACATACCTACAGGCTCTCTAATCTTCTGCTCCAATTTTGTAAGTACAAAGGTAGAAAGACAGTTTAGTCTTTTTAATTGTTTTTCTGTATTTGCAACTGTGTATCTGGCTGGTGGGTTTAATGGGTGTATCTTGGGGCTGAAAGTATCTTAAATTGTATTTCTGCTGGAAAAATCTTTCTTTCTATTGTCTATAAGCTAAAAAACCCTGTAATATTTACCATTTAGATTACGAGATAACTTTTACTTTTCTTCTTTCTTTATTAAAAAGTTTTGCTTTTTAAAACTGTCTGATTTTTCCTAGTTGAGGCTCAAGGTAATGGAGTCTGTACTCACCAGGGAATTTGTGGGGAGAAGGGAGAGAGATATTTCCTCTTTGTTTTAGATTCACGGATCTTGAATCTGTATTGCCTCTGGTGAGGAGGAGAGAGGGGTGAGGGAGAATTCCTCTGTGCTTAGATTCAGGGGGTTTAAATTACAGTATCTTCCAGGGTAACCTAGGGAGGGAAAGAGTTTACTTTCTTGTATTAAGATCCAGGGAGTCTGGATCTTGGAGGTCCCCAGAGAAGGTTTTGGGGAGACCAGAGTTTATCGGGTACTCAGAGTCCCGATTGGTGGCAGCCTATCAGATCTAAGCTGGTAATTAAGCTTAGAGGATTCATGCTGGTACCCATATTTGTGACGCTAAGGTTCAAATTTGGGAATTATACCATGACAGGGCCAGATCCTCAGCTGGTGTAAACCTCCACTGAAGGCAATGAAGACAAGTGCCATCAGTTGAGGGTCAGTTCCTAAGGGTTTGCCAAATTGCTCCCACAGCTGAAATTGTCTCTACGGCCAGGTCCACGCTACAAGCTTTTGCCAGGGATGCGATGAAGTGTGATTTGTGACTGACAGAGCTGTGCCGGCAAAAGCCCCTAGTGTAGATGCACTTTTGTCAATGTCGTGTGTTTCACATGGCAGGGCTGGAATATGCTCCAGTTTTGCTGGTGTAGCCTCACCCACTCTAGGAGTGCTTTAAATCACGACTTGAGGAGTTCGGACACTCCGCCAGAGGTTATGGGCCTATTACCGGAGTGAGTGGGTGATGTGGCCTGTGATGTGCAGGAGGTCAGACTAGATAACCATGATGATCTCTTCTGGCCTTACAGTTTATGGGTCTATGGGCTTGTCTATACTTTTAACTCTACTGTGGCTCCAGGGTAGACACTACCTGAGGGTTTTCCCCTCAGCATGGGTAATCCACCTCTCCGAGAGGCAGTAGCTAGGATTGACCTAGAGCTGGGGGTTAGGTCAATGTGACTACATCACTCGGGCAGGGGGTGGATTTTTCACACTCCTGCAGCTGGGTCAATCTAACTTTTTGGTGTAGGCCAGGCCTATGATGAGTCTGTGGTATGTATGCTGGTATAACAGCTATACAGTCAAAACCTTCCAAGCGCAGAGCTGTCTGTAATCCGCAGGAATAACACTGCCAGCACAGCAGACACTGGCAAGCTGGAGAGGCTGGGGTTCATGATGGCATCACATCTGTCTCTGCAGGGGAATGGGTTTACAACCCTTTCTCTTTACTAGCCAAGGGCCTCAACCAAGACCCATAGCCCCAAACACCTAGAGAGTTTGTAATCTGAACCTGGAACTGGATCAGAGTGTTGCAAAGAGTCTGTTTTTATAATAAACTGAACCAAAACCTTGTGTCTTTGGAGTATTCACCATCCAGACTGGAAGATAGTACTGACCTTTTAGCACCAGAAGGATAAAATTCTGCTCTGATTTATAGTGCAAAGCAGCTCACTGAAATCAACTCAGCTCACAGTGACTGCAGAGTCAAGGCAAAGATGATCAACTGCAGGTTTTTATCATCTCACGGGGCGTGGGTAGCAATGTTGCTGGGGGGAAGATTGTCATTCTTTTTAGTCTGTGCAGCACCTCTAGATAGCAGGAGTCTCCCTGCGTGCTGCAAGGGCATATGTGAGGCAGCTGCGGCTCTGAGTTTTGGTTCAAATGCAGACTGTTACTGAGCAAGAAACACACTGCGCTCTCTCTGATAGAGGCCAAGCACCTTCACTGAATCATTGCAATCTTTCATAGATGGTATTTAAACCACTGCTGTCCAGTGTTTGATAGCTGCCTTTGTAAGGGGCCAGGTCAACTCACACTGACTTCTGGGCATCTAAGCCCCACACACAGGGATTCTCATAATGACCTTCTTGCTCACTTCCCCAGCACATGCAAAGTCCAACAATTTTTAAAACCAACTAATTGAACTTGTAACTCAGACTGAGCAGTGAATTCTCCACCTTTAGGGTATGTCTGCACTGAAGCTGGAGGCTGTTGGCTAATATATGCTGGCTATCAAATATATAACATATATATATATATATATTAGTATGTATTAAGCACCAGTAATATTAAGCACAAATATTGTACTGTAAGGTGATATAGCCTAAACTGGCCTATACCATAATCCTGTTCGCTTATGCTAAATATCCCATAACACCTTGAATTTACTGAAATAATCATTTGGCACCTGTAGATAAAAAACTTGGCAAAAGCAAGAGACATTTGTTCTTTGGCTTAGTACAAGCTCGGGATGTCCCTTCCCAGATCAGTACCTGGAATACCAGGATCCAAAACAAAGCTAAGGAAGGAACAGAACAAGAAGCCAGGGAACTGGGATTTACTGCTGGGTTGGATTTTAGTGCCATGTAAGAAATGTGTAACTAGTAAAATCGTATCACAAATACTAGGTGAAATGTGTAACTCGGGGAGCACACCTGTGTAAGGTGAATGTGGCATCTCTCCATGGGACTGCACTTCGGAGACTGGAATCATCTAGAACCCCTTTCCTGTACCGTGTTAATAAACCTGATCGATACTGGTTATTTGGTCTGTTGAGCATATTTCGTAGCAAATTAACGAACCCAAGTATGGTCAAGCAGTTGACCATACAATTAATCAATGAGGTGTAATCACCAGCGTAAGCAGACAGACCCTTGCTAGCTCTGACCAAGCAGGCGTGCTAAAAATAGAACTGCAGTAGTAGTGGGAGGGGCTAGTGGTCTGAGTATCCAAGATCTGGGATGGGATTATACACGGGGCAGCTGGTCCCTCGTGACAGTCGTGCTGCTGTGGTAACACTACTGCACCATGTCTCTCACAGCTAGCGTGGGGATGTCTGCTGGAGCTGGGAAAGACCCCTCCAGCTCCAAGAGCAGACAAACCCATGCAGTAAAATTCTGCTTTCAGTTACAGCCTGGTCAGTCGGGAGGCTCTTGACTGATGTCCCTGGATTTAAACCAGTGTCAGCGAGCAAAGCATCAGATCTGTTTGCATCGAGTTTTGAACCCATTTGAGCATTGTGGACTCTGGCACGTCAGCAAAATCTAAGCCTCTCCGGTGCTGTGCGGTGCTGGGGGCACTGTGACAACAGGAGGAGTGGAAAGACATGAGCCAGGGAGTCACTGCAGTCTCCCAGGCTTGCCTCTTTTGTGTCTATTTAAAGCGTAACGGACCCAGCTCCTGGGTTCCATCCTCAGGGCTGGTCACATTGTGCAGGACCCAAGAAACCAGGGATCTCTGTAAAGCTGTAGTCGCTCTGACCAAGCCCCCTGTCCCACTCACACCTCTATGGCAGGGACTGCATGGAGGGAGAGGGGGGAAGAACTCTTCCTCTGCTGCCCGGGCGTTTCTCCAGCTAACATCGCAGAAGATTCGGTCTGCACTGAGCATGCTCCAACCTGGGGTGGTCTGGTCTGAGCAGGGCCTCGCCCTGCAATTGCTCCTCCTGCCTGCTGCATTGAAGGCATCAGGCCT
Organism: Chelonoidis abingdonii; assembly: GCF_003597395.2. Classification (NCBI taxonomy): domain Eukaryota; kingdom Metazoa; phylum Chordata; order Testudines; family Testudinidae; genus Chelonoidis; species Chelonoidis abingdonii. Next base: position 2,830,939 of record NC_133769.1, read on the forward strand.
GAGAGCTGGGAGCGTGTCTGTCTCGTGCTCTGACTGCTCCCCCTGCCCGTGCCCAGGTCGCATGGAGGCGTGTAATGCAGAGGGATGAGGAATGGGCAGGGATAGGGGAGAGGCGTAAAACAGCAGAAGAACAGGAGCAGGAGGCAGTGAGGTGAGGCGGGAGTAGCAGCTGATGTGTGTGTGGAGGCGAGGAGAACAGGAGCCAGGATGGAGGTGGCTGGGGTGCATAGTAGCAAAGGGGGATGGAGCAGGAGCTGAAGTGGGGTGGATAGGATCAGAGGGTAGCTCAGACAAGCTGGGAGCACATGAGCAGAAGGGTCTGTAATCACTGGAATACGCTCATCTCCAAAACCTGGAACTGAATCCAGCAGTACTGACTCTCCACATTCCTCCATTGTGAGACTATTCATAGACTACACAGCTTAGTTAATTCCTTGGGTATTGTGCAGCCTGAATGAGATAGGGCTTCTGGGGGCGGGAAATACTATGTGATCATGTGATTAAAGTCTGTGCCATCATGAAGATGCACAAACAGGCAGAGTTAAGGTTGCACAGGCAACCTTAATTCTGGCATTTCTTAACTTTTGAGTGCTTGACTTTGCAACCTTGAAGTTCTTTTAAAATAGATTTTTTAAAAAAGTAATAACTGGGTTTAGCAGATTTTTTTTTTATAAATTTAAATGGATAATATGTTTATTTGTAAGGATTTTTAATTTTTTTATTGATTTAAATGTTCATAGTTGTGCAAAATTATGTGTGTTAAGCTTTTTAAAATATTTGTATCTATTTAAATTTTCACAGCTGGAAATTGTGGAGGGGCTCAGATAATAATTAATTAAGAAATGTAGATGTTGAGATTCAAAGAGTTAAAACACAGACTGTTAAAACACAAACCCATTAAAACAGAAACTGTCAACATCACATGTCAAAATATACAAGTAAATAGCCTTAAATCAAACTCTAAGTAGTGCTCAAGCAACATTTTTCTCACTTTGCCTGTCTGTAAATTTCGATTTGTATCGATGACAATATTTATTCATCAGTTTACGCATGTGCAGGGAAATTGACATTTATCAATATTTACCGATACAAATTTATTCCTTCCAAGCCTAATTAATAATAAATAATAATCATCGGCCACAAGGCTATAAGAAAGGCAATAACATCCCCTTCTAGCTGGTGTTCCTGGAGGATAGAAAGAGATCATAGGGGGGTAGATTTTTCTCTCTCAGTTCTCTGGCATTTTGTTAACATCGATAGAAGCCAGGGATGAGAGGTTATTCCATAGAAAATACTTCCACAGCCTGAGCTTCCCTCCCTTATGCATCAGCTCTCGAATGACATCATGCTGCTCTTAAGCTGATGGCAGACCTGAACTCACCAGAGCATGGACATATGGCTGTCAGCTGGCACAATGAGCCTGTAACTCCCTAACGACTCATTTGATCCAGTGGCAACCCTACTCAAGGCTGTGGCTATTGAGAACAATTGACAAGCAAACCCTCCCACTCCCCTCTGCAGTTTCTTTTATTGTGGGATTAACTCTACATTTGTCATGATTTGCAACTGCAAACATCTTGATGCTCCCCACAGGGCTTTGAAGGCAAAGGAAATTTACAGAATATTGTTGGCAACTCTTGTCATTTTATTGTGATCATTGTCATATTTTTTGGTTTTGTTTGGTTTGGGGTGTTTTTTTTAAAGCTCCAGCTATTGGAGGCAAGTGATTAGGTGAGACTCTCAGCTTTCATTGTAAAAAAAAAAGAGAGAGAGAGAGAGAGAGAGATTTCTAGCCCCCATGGCTGCAGAGAAAAGCTTGAAAGCCTGGCTCAGGTGCAGGCTAAAGGCTCCGAAACCAGACAGAAAAAAGAGAGCAGCCAAAATGCATTATTTGGAAAAAATCATATGATTTTGAAGCCAAACGCTTGATTTTTTTGTATTTTTTGTATTTTGATTAATTAATTAATGTATTTATTTTTGTGGCGTGGGGACTCAAGATCTTTGACTGTTTGGACTTGGCAATACTGCAATTTGCTAATAAAAGGAAAGAAGAGTAAAATAGTTAATCATTCGTATTGCAGTTAATTGGCTTGAGCGAGCCAGACTGTGTGTGTGAATACACACACACCACTGCCCTCTACAGACTGAAATCCGAACCACTAAATGCTGTGTCATGGACCCTATAGTGCTAATGGCTGATAGCTCAGGTGCCAGGAGTCTGCTCTTGGGAAGCAGCAGGACCTGAGTGCTGTCCCTGACATGACTGGTGTAAATTCTAAGCAACTGGGCTGTGCAGCATCGTCACAAACGTGGAGTGAAAAATAACATTTTCCTCCCATTTTTGGGAGAAGCAGCTTAGACAGACAGACAGAAAGCGGCACTGCAGAAGCAGCATGTGTGGAAAGGAAACTGGCAGTGTCTGCCTGGCCTGTGATTGAGTCTCAGACTGGACAGAGGCAAAGGAGAAGAGGAATGATCGGGCCAGTAGCCTGCCTGATATGCCTGGACAACCAGCCACAGTGCCTGAATCCAGCTGGGCCTGGGAGAAGGGAAGAGAAGGGACTGGCTTCCAGCTGCAGAAGGATGCATAGGCAATCGGTTGCTCTATGCAGGGCAGCAGAGGGAGCTCCATTTTATGTCTCCAGAGGTATCCAGCCAAACAGAGACACCCACAGGGTGTCCCCCTTCAGCTAACAGTCTCCAGAACAGCTCGGCTCCTGAGGCCGTAGGGCAGGGAGACGTCAGCACCCCACCAGCCAGTATGGGAAGCAGAGAGGCAAAGGAGTGGAACAGCCACCGGATCCCACTATGGCCTGTGTGCCAGCCTCACTCAGGAGGCTTCCTTTGCACCAGACTCTAGCGCGTGGGCAGAGAGCGAACAGCTCGAGGCTGGCTCCCCCGAGGCCTAGATCCGGCTGCCTGTGAGCCTCAGATCAGAGCTCATGAGGCGGAGCCCCCGAAACTCATGAGATTGGCCCCCGAAAAGAATGAATTGGCCCTGCAATCCAAGGGGCGCATGGGAGTAAAACTTCCCCCGGGTGTAACATGCTGGGGCTGAGGGAGGAAAGTGGCACAGGATGCGTTATGCAGCTGGATCTGTCTGAGAGCACAGACACATCCTGGAGAGACAGATGCCCAAGGCAGTTCCTTCTAGGGACAGTGCAATGGTGCCTGCGGGGAGATTTGTGCCCGTTGTGTCATTTCTTACCACCTCAGTTCAGGGAAACAGGACTCGCTCAGTACTTGTAAATAAACACGTCACTCTAAGGAGATATCTGATTTCCTGTCATGGATTTCGGTCCCAAGCAGGGACCCCTAATGCTGCTTCCACTTGGCAAAGGAGCAACAGTTTTTAATCTTTCTAAAAAGAAGACAGCGAGTGTCAAGCTGGCCTGCTGTGGCTCAGGAGTATGAGAACCAACTTCGGGGCAGGCTGTTCAGAAGCAGGGCATGATCCCCAAATTGGCTGTGAGTTCTATGCTTTGATTTCACCAATTATTAAGCGCAAACTCCTCCAGCACTATGCCAACCTTAACATGGAATCACAGTTCTTTGGGTACTCTGATCTGCCTCACCACCCAGGTGAGCCTACCTTTGTAATAGAAGAGCTGTTAAACCAAGGATCACAGCCATATTCAGGTTAATCCCAATCCCAAAGGACCAGTCACTTAATGCAGGTCAGTTGCACTTTAGCTCTCACCCCAAAGGAAACGCTTGTAGCTAATCCTATAATAAGCTATCTAAAGATTTATGAACTAGGAAAAGGAAATGAGAGTTATTTACAAGGTTAAAGCAGGTAAACATACATACATACAGACAGACAAGTTTCAATCTTAAAAAAAATAATAGAAACTTGTATAATTAGCAAGCTGTATATGGCTAACCCAGACTAAACACTGGGAATCTTTTGCTTGTGCCTAGTAATTCTTGCACCCCGGAATCCAAGCAGCATAAAGATACAGTCCCTCCTTGTTAGGGGTTTTTAATTCCCTTTGCCCCTTCTGCTTTGAGCTGAAAACTCAGCCAACGTGAGGAATTCACTTGCAAGACTTATCTTCATGGTGAGGGGGAGAGTAAACAACAAAATATTTTGTCCTCTTTAATGTTCCACAATAGTCCATGTGATGTTGACGGGCCTTCCTTGTTGGGCAGGACCTAACCCCCTCTGTTGGAAACCAGCATTTCGCATTAGATGATGTCTGTCTCCTGTCTGCTGATTTTCGCAGCTTACAATGCAAACACTCAAATATTACTTTACAGTATGGGATACAGATGTTAAAAGTGAGATTAATGCAGGCAGCAACTCACACGCCTTCAGTAGAGACTAAACACATTCTTATAACTCCAATACCTCTTTAACAATACTAATGCACCGGTGAGCCTGGCTGATGCCAGCTATGTGCTTGTCAGTGTTCCACTGGGGACCATGGCATGAGCTTTCACCTGGTTTGCCAGCATCACGGTGAGCAGATAAGAGAGGGAGTGACCCACCGGTTACTGCTGTGTTCACAATCCTCGTCTCCGTGGTTCCTATCAATGCCTCTTCTTTTAATTTAACCCTCTCTTTTCCTCCTACTAACGTGTTTACTTCTTCTTACAGCTGGTTGGTCCTTGACTCCTTTAAGCTATGAAGTTAATGTCATAGAAGCTGTGTGTTCAGTGAGTCAGCTGACCACATGGTGGAGGCACTGAGCATTCAGAAGACCAGCTGGCGGAGGGGTAAGACCCACCAGCAATGAACTCAATGGGCCTAAAGTGGGCCACTGAGTCAATTTGGGAGGGAGGTGTTCCAGGAGGGAGCTCCAGGGCTCAAACACCCACCAAAAAAGATCAGCTACATCAGGTGATTATAACTGCAAATCTGGGAGCCGTTCAGAAACAAAAATAAGCTGTAGCTAAGTGTGCAGTGAATTGAGTTAAAGAAGCTGACTGGAAGGCCAGTTCTGTACACCGACTACAGCTGGCGTCTAAATTTCGTAGGGAATATGGTGCTAGTGAACAGGTGAAGCTTCTATGTAACTGTGACGGAGCAGGGAGTGGACAGTATTGACCTGGGGATGTTGCGGGAGAGTTTTACTGGGACTGTCTGCATTGTTGATGGGATATCAGGGGGTGACTTCACTTGAGGGATGATATCTGAGCATGTAATCTGAGCCCAGGAGGGGGCTGGGGCCAGGTGACACTTTCTGCCTGAGGAAACTGAACAAAGGCTGGAGGAGGAGCCGGTATGTGAAGCTGGGGGGAGACAGCTGGAGGGGGTTTCAGTTTGGAGCTGAGTGAGGAAATGGAGGGAGGCCAGAACCGGGTCTGGCTCCCTGCCGCCCAAGATGGACCTGACTGAGGGGTCCTGTTCTCTGTACCTACAAGCTCTGTTTGGGACTGTGTTCCTGTCGTCTAATAAACCTGTTTTACTGGCTGGCTGAGAGTCACTGTGAATCGCAGGAAGTGGGGGTGCAGGGCCCTGTCTCCCCTCAAATTTTGTGACAGTACTGGCACAGCATAGGCAGCTGCAGCAGTGGGCCAGTTCATACCCCACCCCATTCAGTGCATGGGAGTCTCCTCTGTGCACATCTCTCTCCACCTTTCGGTGCAGGAAGGGGCCTCTGTGTGCCTGTCTATGCTACCAGTGAAGGTGGGACTGTGGGTAGCGAGCCCAGGCGAGCTTTAATCTACTAGCAGGGATACCAATAGTGAAGTCATGGCAGCACAGGCTAGCAAACAGGTACATGCCTGCCTGGGACCCTGGCTCTGTATTCTGGTTGCTAGCCCATGCCACCGCGTCTTCATTAAAGCAAGCACTGCTACTCCAACCCATGCTGCCATCAAACCTTCCCTTGCAGTGTGGACCACAAGCAATGACGTTTGTTTTTGCCAGTGGCTGCTCCTCTCTGCCCCTCTCGCCCATGCAAGCAGTGGATGGGGCCTTGGGAGGAAAAGGCTGAGCAGAGGCGGGGTCTCAGGGGAAGCGGCTGAGTGGGGGTGGGGCCTCAGGGTGGAGCAGCGGGCAGGGGACACGGTCCAGGCACAGGGGCCCACAAAAAATGAATCTGGCCCTGCAGGTGCTGAGCACCCCGTATCTTTTTTGGTGGGTGTTTGAGCCCTGGAGCAGCCCCGGTATTGGTGCCTATGGTGTGGACAAACCCTGGGACACTATTGCCCCAATCCCAGGGTACATGGATCCCCCTCCACATGCGATGGGATATGCTGGGGGAAGAGCAGGATGCTAACTGGGCCAGGAGAGGAATGGAACACACCCCAGTCTCCTCTGGCCTGGTGGAGTTGATCTTGGAAAGGTAATGCAGCCCTAGGTTAGATACCCTCTCATGCTGCCCATCTTTCTCTATTTTTCTCTTTCTTTATGGGAGGAAATATCCAAATCCACTAGTGTCGTAGGTGGGTGGGGACCCTAAAAGGCAGGAATCCAGTTTGTCCCCACCTGCATTAAAAAGGGTCTTTTGGGGAGAGAATCCTCACTATTCTCAGCATGAGGGATCCAGCTGTGGAAGACGAGAGTAGATGAAACCAGAGACCAGCCTGAGGTAACACTTCCAAACCTTCCTAGTCGATAAAGCTTTCCTACTCTAACCGGAGTGACCCTCACAGCATCAGCCATCCATCCCCAAAACCTACACTAAGCAGAGCATTGTATACCCGGAAACTGGAGAGAAGCCGAAGACTCCAGAAGTCCACTAGGCACCTCTTCTCTATTGCTAACCTATTTTCTGTGGAAGGCGCCTGGATAAAATGATGAGGGGCAGCAGTGCAAACCACACAGATGGAAGAAGCACCAGCCTGTGATGGGGCTGGCTTGGAACCTGACCTGATCCCAGATTTCTAAAGCAAGTCTAACCCATGAGTGAGGTCATTTACATTCGACCCTTGTATTCTTTGGGAGGACTAGCTCCAGGACAGTCTAGCTGTTCAGTAGTTATTCAAGATCTATCAAGATTACATAAGACCCCATACCTGGGCTGCCTTGTAGCAGCTAAACAACTTTGGAAGCCTGAGGTTCCCTTCCCCTTTTAGCTCTACAAAGAGTTTTTCTTGCAACCCCGAAGTCTGTCTAAACACAACATTGCAGCAATTGCCGGAAGGTATGGTTTTAAACAGAGTTAGGTCTGCACTTAAAAGTTAGGTTGACGTAACTATGGAGCTCAGGGTTGTGAAAAGTTAACACCTCCCAGCGCTGTAGTTATGCCAAGCTAGCTTCTAGTGTAGACGTAGCTGGGTACATAGAAGCACGCTACCATTGCCTGGGGAGGTGGAGTTCCTACAGCAACGGAAAAACCCCTTCCATTTCTGTAGGAAGTGTCTGCACTACAGCCACATAGCCATGATGCTGAAGCTGTGCCATGGAGCACCTGGACCACAAGGATGGCCTGAGTGCAGCTTTGTGTGTAGAAGCTGGATATGAGTCAGCAGTGTGCCCTTGTTGCCAAGACAGTCAACGGCTTATTGGGCTGTATTAGTAGGAGCATTGTCAGCAGATTGGCTCGGGGAAGGAGAGTGTCCTGACTGGCATGTGGGCCAGGAAGGGATAAAATGGGGAAGGGAGAGATGGAGAAGCAAGCAAAAATAAAGGCAAAGAACATTGAGAAGGACAGAGATCCCCGGGGGAGCAGAGCAGAGGATAGGACTCAGTGGAGGGGCCTCTGGGGTGATCTGGGAGCCACCATTGGGGGCTACCATTGCAGGAGACAGAGTCAGGCTTGTCCGGTGATGAGGACACTAGCCTAGGAGAGACCTGGGTTCGCCTGCTCTGCCCCTGGCTACCTGAGGGACATTTGGCAAGTCACTTAGGCCCACATTCTCAAAGGTATTTAGGCCCCTTGGTTTCAGTGGGAGTCAGGAGCCTAAATACTTGAGAAGAGCTGGGCCTTACCAGCTCCGTGCCTCAGTTCCCCATCGGTACAGTGGGGATAACAGCACTGCCCTGCCTCACAGGTGCGTGAGGTGCTCAGATACCACGGAGATGGGGGCCAAGGGAGGGGCTCTCTTGCATCTCCCTGGGGTCCTGGTCCCCTATTGATCCTGGCTGCTGTCCTGAGCATGGTGGAGGAGTTTGCCCAGGAAGTTGAATGCATTCCACTGTACTGAGCCATCCGACACAGTGATGCTTTACACAACACAGTCCAGACAGGCTCCTTGTCCTGTCTGCCCAGGCGTCCTCCCGGGGGTCCAGGCCAGCCTCTCCACAGGGAGCTGTCGCCACAGACGCTGTGATGAGGTCTAGAAGACTCCCCTGTCACAGGGTCGTGGAGGCGCTTTCCTAAATGAGTCAGAGTGCAGAGCTGGTTAATGAGATTTGATACGCAGCGCTGCTGATACCAGCTCCAGCGATTCCCACATTGAATTAAGCCTGTCACTTTCAATGAGGGAGACTGCTGGGGAAAGAGAGTCGCCACCCAGAAAGCCAGGTTTTAACTTTCCCCATCAGCTGCCGGCAGCTCGGTCATTCAGCATCCTCGTCAAGCATCAGATCTATCAGTGCTGGAATGGGGCGGAGGAGGGCAAGGGGCCCTTGCCTTCCCACTTTTGAAAGTGGTCGGTCCATTTTTCACCACAGGCCCGGCCCTTTGCCCCACCTCTTCCCCCTGGGGTTCCTCCTCCCGGCCCAGCTGGAAGCTGGAGCCTGGCCTGGGTAAGTGCAGCCCAGGGAGCCAGGGCAGCTGTGGGAATCATGGATTCTCCATCTGCCCTGGGCGAGGGACCTGGGTGGCAGGGACACAGGCCGGGGCTGCTCTCAGGCCTCCCCCAGGCAGGTGGAAGGGTCTGGGCTCCCCGACCCGACTCTGGCTTGGCTGGGCAGGGTGGGGCTTCAGGGGGAAGAGGCTGGACAGGGGTCAGGCCATGGAGTGGGTGGGGCCTCTTGCCCCACCCACCACACACTTTTAGGAAGAATCCGTCACCCCAGTGTGACTAATACCGAATTTACCCCCCCGCCCTTTTTACATCTGGCCGTCTGCCTGGCAGGGGTGATGCTGAAAAGGACTGATCAGTGCTGCGCATGGAATGACCAATGGCCATTGAGATCAGTGGGAGACTTCCAGTTGACTCGAAAGGGAAGCTAGAGCCGGCCCTAGGAGAAGCTGCCCTTGCACCTAGTTTATTTGCTATATTCTCCTGGAATTACTGGGCTCTGTAATGCCCAGAAATGTGTTAGGGACTGGCCAGGACAAGCCAAAGGCCTCCAAAGAGGTTACAATTGAATTGTAGACGTGACACAATGGTGTGCGTGTGTGTGTGTGAGAGAGAGAGAGAGAGAAAGAGAGAGAGAGAGAGAAAAGCCAACAGTGGGCTAAGGGCAATGAAAGATCAAGGTGTTCCAGCAGTAAGATCACCTGGTTCCTCGTTTTACACGGGGGTTATCGTAAAGGTGCTGTTATTATGATGTGTGTGAGGGTATAAAGCTCACTGGTCCAGGATAGGTTCTGTGTCTGCCTCCAATGGCTGGGACACTCACGAAGAGAAGCCCCTGCAGCTGATGACTGGCGTTACTCCATCAGTTCAAGTGTCTTTGGCATGGCAGGTTGCCGATTTGTTCTCCACAGAGGATCCATAGGGAGGATGCGCTGAAGTGGGCACGGTTGCATGTATATCGATTCTTTAGACATTTTTTAGCTCACCTCTTGTAGGTGCAAAGGTGGAGGGGAGAGTCTTAGAGCACCTGAGTCAGGAAAGTGTGAATCTGAACCTTAGAGTCCAAAAATGAGGTACTAGCATGAATTCCTCTAAGCTTAATTACCAGCTTAGATCTGATACGCTACCACCAATCAGGACTCTGAGTGCCTGATAAACTCTGGTCTCCCCAAAACCTTCCCTGGGGACCCCCAAGACCCAGACCCCCTGGATCTCAATATAAGGAAAGTAAACTCTTTCCTTCACTAGTGCCTCTCCTAGGCTTTCCCTCCCTGGGTTACCCTGGAAGATCACTGGGATTCAACTCCTTGAATCTTACCCACACAGCCCCAGGCTTTCATCTCACCCAGCGCAATACAGATTCAAGCCATGAATCAAACAAAGGATGCCCCCTTGCCCCTGCCTCTTCTCCATGTGTCTCCCCCATTCGGTAAACAGACTCAGTTCCTTGAGCCTCAACATGGGAAAAAATCAAAACAGTTCTTTAAAAGAATGGGGGGGTTAAAAAAAGAAAAAAAATAAACCTCTTACTACAAGAATTATATGACAGTCTCAAGCGTATAGACATCAGAGAGAAAAGCCTCCCCCCAGCAAAATACAATTTAACACACTTCCAGCAAACTACACATCTGCAAATAAAGAAAAACAATTTAAAAGACTATAACCGCCTTTCTACTTAATAATCACTATTCTGAATATATAAGAGACTGTAGCAGGGAGAGTGGCAAGAAACCTGGTTGCACGTCTAGTCCCTTCCAGGACTCAGAGAGAACAAAGCAAAAGCCAAAAACCACAAACAAAGGCTTCCCTCCACCTAGATTTGAAAGTATCTTGTTTCCTGATTGGTCCTCTGGTCAGGTGTTGCAGGTCACTGTTTGTTAACCCTTTACAGGTGAAAGAGACATTAACCCTTAGCTATCTGTTTATGACAGACCCACAGACCTCTGGATGCCAACTGGCAGAGGGCACAGGGAGTGCATGGGGTTTTACAGGGATCCCCATGGTCAGATAGATGCATAATAAATCCCTAAAGGGTTGCACATAAAGCTACTGCTGGGAGCCAGTAGCCCCTGGTCATCATAATCACTCCAAAATCTATGTACAGAGCTGTGTGTCTATATTGGAAATTATGTTCTTAAGGCAGGTACCCAGCAGGTGATGTGTTTCAGACAGGTTCTGTTCAGGCAGGGAGTAACAGACGCTTAGCTGCCTGGCTGGCCATTATGTAGCGTTTGCTTCGCAGTGTGTGTCTATTTGCACCCTGAGCCAGATGTGCCAGGAATGGCAACATCTACAAGAAAGGTGTATACAGGGGAAAACCACCAGCGGGAGGAGAATGTGGGGGATAGGGAGCATCTTGCTTCCAAATCAGGACAATGAATTATTCTAATATCGGGGGGGGGGGAGAGGGGAACAGACCCCCAGATCTTTCCCCAAGTAGGCAACCTGGCGTCATGACTTGTCTCATGAATGGAAGATCACAGCCAAGCCTGGCAGTAAAACAGGAGAAGGACTTCACCTAAACTTTGGTCTATGAGACGTGAAAGTGTCTGGATACTAAGTCCACTACTGTTACTTGCTATCCCTGGAATCTTTTAAACCGACTTTGACCTGTTTTTGCTATCACCATGTCTCCGTGCTGGGTGTGAAGCGGAGCGGTGAGACAAGGTGGAACCGGTGAGCTTGGATTTGCTGTTTCTTTGGAAGCAGCGACTCTGTGAATACTGCAAACATCCAGTGGACCAGGGGCTGGACGCTCCAGGTGGATGCTTGGAGGACCTGGGGGCTGGACTCTGCCAATCACTAACCTGATAGAGATAGAGAGTGGGGCCTGCGTAGGCCTGGAAGGGAGGGCTTGTGTTGCCTGTGGCCGGTGGAGTCATGGAGCTGACCCATGCTAGGCATGGCCAAGGCTTCCTCACCGTAAGGACGGGGTAGTGAGGTACCTCACAGCTCTGGGACTCCTGGGGAGAGAGAAAACTTTGGTGCCCATGGTCTGAGAAGGAGTCCAATGGAGGTCTAGCAGAAGAAGGAAAGATTGGGGGTGTGGAAACTTGCCACTGATGGGATGGAAGGGGCATCTATAAGGTGCTTTGGGATCCTTCAGGATGAAAGGCATTGCACACGTGTCAGGAGCTAGCCTGGGATACAACACGCACAGCCCCTGCCTTGGCAGCCACCAAGTGGCATTCGATGTGCACTAAGGGCGCCTTCTGTGCTGAAGCACCAGTCGCTCTCCTTGCAGGGAACTGACAGGCCAATAATTAAACAGGCACCTCCACCCTTATTTGCTAGTCATAATACGGGCCAAGGAAGATTTGATTTAATTGCTCGCTATCCCCACGAGGAGCTGCCTGTCAGCGCAGCAGGGTGGCCATTGGCTGCGCTGGGCAACAGGAACTATGTCAGAGGGGACCTAGTGAGCAGCTGGTGCTGACTGGTTTGTTTGGCAGGTTCCCACCGCCAGGGATGGGCGCGGTGAGCAATGCACCGCACAGCACCTCTTGGCCTTGCAGTGTAGCTCAGTGGCACAAAGAGAGGAGACTGGGGATCAGGGAGTGAGAGGCTGGGCCCTCCTGCCAGGGTAAATGCCCTACAGCATTACCAATTTATCATACAAGGGGAAGGGGGGTGGAAACAACATTTATTTACAGTGGGGTCCACAGTGTTCACGGAAATTTCCGGATGTGGAGGAAGGGGTGGGAGGTCAAGACAATGGGCAAGCGAGGGGGAACTTTTTATACAAGTCAGTTCAGCTCACTGGAGCCAGCAGGGTTGGAGTCTAAAAGGGACTTGAAGGTGGGCAGGTGAGGGACCCACTGAGCTTCTCACCAGCTAGATGATTATTATTATTTAGCCGATGGCAGCACCTACCAGCCGCAACTGAGATCAGGGCCTGGTGAGTTAGGCACTGTCCCTACACACAGTAAGAAACCGTCCCTGCCCCTAAACAGACAAAGGAGGGGGAAGGAAACTGAGGCACAGGGAGGTTAAATGACTTACCCAAGAAGGCTGTTATCAGAGCCAGAAAGTGAACTCAGGCCAGCACCTTCCCTACAAGGTCCTGTGCCATAGGACTGTCCCTGAAGAGACGTTTGGGACATGATCCATCAGCATGTGTTGGATTTACGCACCAGAAAGGAATGGAATTATTTAGCCTGGCACCAGGGGAAAGAGCTAGCGATGAAATAACTAAAATAGAGATGGGCTAAATGGGGGAGATGGGGCACACATCATGGACGTGTGAGCTCAAAGGCTGGGAAGCAGTTTTCAAGGCCAGTGGCAGAAGCCTCACTGAGCTGGTTTTGCTAAGAGCCCAGAATACAAATCCCTCTGCCCTCAGGTCCTTCTTTATCCCTGATGCAAAGCGACCATCTGGGGACTGGATTCTCCCAACTAGCCACTGAAGAGTGAGAGCCTACGCAGTACAAGTCCTTCTGCGGCTGCCTTAACAATACGCTTCAACGTTGGCAGGGCAGGACCATGTCTATGGACAAGAGTGTAGTTCAGGACCCAAGGCCCATTCAGTCCTTGGCTTTGCTGGCAAGAAGCCAGCTGATTCCAGCTGCAATAGTGGATTTGATTGTGAGCACGTGTAGCTGGGGCACCAGAACAGAGGGGCTTGCTTGCTTTTTGGCTTGCTTTAAGGGCGAATGATGAGGGGGTGGAACCTTGGGAGGAAGTGGTGTGGTGGGGGCGGGGCCTCAGGGAAGTAGCGGAGTGAGGGTGACGCCTCAGGGGGGAAAAGTGAGAGTGGGGGCGGAGCCACTGTTGTAGCCACTAGGAATTGGATGGAATCCACCAATTGAGTCACCGTATTTATTTATTCTGGAAGGTGGCCAGGCCCAGCTCCAGAAAGGTATTTAGATACCGTGGATAATTCTCTGAAGGTGTCCACACAGCGTGCAGAGGTTGGTCAAAAAAGCAAACAGGATGTTAGGAATCATTAAAAGGGATAGAGAATAAGACGAGAATCTATTATTGCCCTTATATAAATCCTGGTACGCCCACATCTCGAATACTGTGTACAGATGTGGTCTCCTCACCTCAAAAAATATTCTAGCACTAGAAAAGGTTCAGAAAAGGCAACTAAAACGATTAGGGGTTTGAGAGGGTCCCATAGAGGAAAGATTAAAGACGCTAGCTCTTCAGCTTGGAAAAGGAGACGTAAGGGGGATATGATAGAGGTATATAAAATCATGAGTGGTGTGGAGAAAGTGGATAAGGAAAAGTATTTACTTATTCCATATACAAGAACTAGGGTAACCAAATGAAATTAATAGTAGCAGGTTTAAACAAATCAAAGGAAGTCTTCTTCACACAGCGCACAGTCAGCTTGTGGAACTCCTTACTGAGGAGGTTGTGAAGGCTGGGACTATAGCAATGTTTAAAGGGAACTGGATAAATTCATGGTGCTAAGTCCATAAATGGCTATTAGCCAGGGAAGGGTAAAGAATGGTGTCCCAGCCCCGTTTCATGCGCATGGGAAATGGATGGCAGGAGAGAGATCAGTTGATCATTGCCTGTTAGCTTCACTCCCTCTGGGGCACCTGGCATTGGCCTCTGTTGGTAGACAGATACTGGGCTAGATGGACCTTTGGTCTGACCCCGTATGGCCGTTCTTATGTTCTTATGTTAACTCCCGTTAACATCTAGGGAGCTGGGCCAAAGATACCATAGTGAAAAGCATAGCCCAGGACAGCACAGGAGCCTCAGGAGACTAGAAAAGAGCTCATTTCAAGGAGTCTACAAAATAATCCCGAGCAAGTCAGAGCTTCCAGTCACCTCCTGCATGGGATGCTCACAAAAGGGTGAATATGGAAAAGGCAGATTTTCAGAAGCTGCTGGAAAGAATCATGCGCACAGGGCCTGCTCAGCCGATGGCAGACAAGTCGCTCTGAATCTGGCAGTTTGTTGGTCGGGTGTGTCACCACCTGCAGTCTTGCGGGAGGCATAGTTCTGCGAAAGCTCCAGGAAGTTTCTCTCCAGCACCCAGCTGAACTCAACTCTGGTTAAACCCTGTGGCTAGATCCCCGAGTCGCCTCCAGACTCTAAATTACTCTTGCTCCACACAAAGCAGGTAATTAGCCCGATTCAAACCAATGACATGGAGATGAACATCTTCATACGCTGGCGTGGGAGGCAGGAGCCATTGCCAGCTTCCTTGCAAACAGCCGATCACCTGGGTACAGCAAGAAGACACCAGACAGTGCTTTGCCCCTGCTGTCTGTACTCGCAGCCATTATACTGACTGTAGCATTACCAAATTACTCAATTAGACTATCCTAGCCTTGTGATCTCACAGCCCATTTTCTTTTGTCAAGGTCACTCAGAAACTAGGCACTGACATTTTAATCCAAGATTAGTCAGCTCCCCTGCCCCCAAGTACTTTCTTACTCAATTCATACAGCTACCCTGATAAAAACAAGCTGCAACGCAGTAGCTGCCCTGGCTGACCCAATGCTGTACGTGCTGAGACGACTAGCATCAAGGAAGACTGGATCACCGAAAGCAGACTTCCATGCCTAGTGAGGACACGGCTGCAGCTGTTCTGTGTCAATGGGCCCAGCATTGAACTGGTTCTTGAAAACCCAGCAGTGGCAGGCTCTGGATTTATGTATGAAGTATGTGATGATTATCTCCTACTGAGGAGTATAGAAGACATGGGAGGTCATTTTCCCACTCTCCTCAGCACTGGGTGAGGCCTCAGCTGGAGTTAGGGTGACCAAATGTCCTGGTTTTACAGACACAGTTCCAATTTTGGGGTCTTTTTCTTATATAGGCTGCTATTACCCCCACCTCCTGTCCCGATTTTTCACATTTGCTGTCTGGTCAACCTAGCTGGAATATTTTCCAGTTTAGGAAAGATGTGGCCAAATTAGGGAGAGAATCCAGAGGCAAGCAACCAAAATGATAAAAGGCTTAGAAAACCTGACCTACAAGGAAAGATTAAAAAAACTAGTCCGGAGAACATAAGACTGCGGGGGAGACCTGCTAACAGTCTTTAAATATGTTAAGGGCTCTTATAAAGAGGACAGTGATCAATTATGCTCCATGCCCACTGAAAGTAGGGCAGGAAGTAATGAGCATAATCATCAGCAAAGGAGATTTTGATTAGATTTTAGGAAAAACTTTCTAATTATAAGGGTGGTTCAGCTCTGGGAGATGATAATCACATCCTCATCACTGGAGGTTTTTAAGAGCAGGTTGGACAAACAGCTGTCAGGGATCGTCTAGGTTTACTTGGTCCTGCCACAGGGCACGGGGTTGGGCTTAATGACTTATCGAGGTTCTTTTCAGCCCTACAGTTCTGTGATTCTGTGTTTCTATGTATGTATCACATATAAAACATTGAAACACACACACACGCACACACGTATATATCTAACATATGGAAGCAAGTGGGCATTTTTAGGTAGGTAGAGTAAAATCGCCCAGACTGGAATTTGGATCAGCCACTAGGGCAAGCACCATTGCGTAAGTGAAAAGTATCATGGGACCATTGACGTTAGAGATGGCAAAGACCTCTTGGTCATCCAAGTCAGGTCTGGATTAAGACATAGGGGCTATAGGCCCATGTTTAGGGACTCAGCTCCTGGAGTCATGTGATTACATCAGTTTTCATTAAAAAAAAAAAGACAAATTAAGAATGTGTCTACACAGGGAGTTATTCCAGCACAGCTACTTCTGATTAACTCCATGTGTGGATGGTCTTATTCCGGAATAAGAGTGCTTTATTCCAAATTAGTTTAATCCACTTCCAAAGTACACCAAGGGCTTGTCTACACTTACATTTTATAACGCTCTAACTTGCTGGCTTGGAGGGGGGTGAAAAATCATCCCCCAGCACTTGGAGCTAATCCCTTCATGGAGGTGGATTACCAGGAGTGCCGGGAGAGCTCTCTCCCAGTGCTAGCGCACAACCACACTCGCACTTCAAAACGCTGCCATGGGAGCGTTCCCGCAGCAGTGCTTTGAAGTTTCCAGTGTAGAAAATACTCTACCCTAATTTGGCATAAGGCACTTTTATTCTGGAGTAGGAGAATCCACACATGGATTTAACCAGAAATAGTTAATCTGCTTTAAATTCACGCCTTACCTTTTTCCAGATTCAATTGCATATGCAGACAAGCCTTAAATTTCTAGCCTTGATGGCAAGAAAGAGAAGCTTAAAAATGAGATCAATACACTAACACCTGCCTGAGCTTGAAGCCAGCCTGGAACCAGAGCTCTGAGACTTGTGAACTGCCCCATGCCTCTTCAGGGGGTGTTAACAGCTGGACTCTGCTCTGGGAGGCCGCTGATGCCATCCCAGTGGAAGGGCTGTGTATGTGGCACAGGTAGAAGAGTGCAGAGGACCTGGCCCACCTGCCACAATCGCTGCTGCTTCTGGTGAGAAGAAGGGGGCTCCATACCTCTCTGAGGGAAGGACCCCTGCTACCGTCCACCACTGCTGGAAGTGTATAGGGCTGGGGCTGGGGCCTGGAGGCTCTGAGGAGCCATGTCTCAGTGTGTCTGCACTCCCGGATTGCTTTAATTCAGCCCAACCCCTAGCCAGCGTAGTATCATCCCCCCAACACACTATTGTTTTGGAAGTTCCCAGTGATGGGCCTGTCCACCTCTTCCCTTGGGCCAATAGTACTCCACAGTCGAACACAGCCCACTATCAGCAAGTCTTTGCTCCTATTTGGCTTTCTCCCTTTCTTAAGATTTCCTCCCCTGTATTCTTATTTAAGCCCCATTGTACCACCCTTCATTTTCGCCTCCATCCTTGCTGTTTGAACGCCTCAGTGATTAATAGACTTATCGTGTCCCCAAGTTAGCTGCTTTTCGCCCGTTCAGTCTTGCCTCGCATGTGACCCCTGTCAGACCCTACTTGAGCATTCTCATGGCTCTTCCCTCAACCCCTTCCAAGTTCTCGGTAGGTTTCTGGTAAGGTGGCGCCCTGCACTAGATGGAGCACTTCAGCTGTGGTCTGCCCTGATCTGCCTAGACAGCGACACTGCTACCTCTCTGTCCCATTGCTATGGTTTAACACAGTGTCAAGGAGCTCAATCTATTTAGCTTAACAGAGAGATGGTTAAGGGGTGATTTGATCACAGTCTATAACAGGGGTTCTCAGACTTTTGTACTGGTGACCCCTTTCACACAGAAAACCTCTGATTGCGACCCCCCTGACACATTAAAAACACTTTTTAATATATTTAACACCATTATACATGCTGGAGGCAAGCGGGGTTTGGGGTTGAGAGTGACAGCTCACGACCCCCCCCATGTAATAACCTTGTGACCCTCTGAGGGGTCCCGACCCCCAGTTTGAGAACCCCTGGTCTATAAGGATCTACATGGGGAACAAATACTTGATACCAGGCTCTTCAGTCTAGCAGAGAAAGGTCTAACAAGCTTCAATGGCTGGAAGCTGAAGCTAGACAAATTCAGACTAGAAATAACATGTAATTAACCACTGGAGCCATTTACCAAGGACACTGGTGGTGTCTCCATCACTGGCCAGTTTTAACTCAAGACTGGATGTTTTCTATAATATGTGTCTATTTCAAACGGGTTATTTTGGAGATCTGTGGCCTGTTCAATGCTGGAGGTCCAGGGCTGCCCAGAGGATTCAGGGGGCCTGGGGTCTTCGGCGGTGGGGGATCCTTCCGCTCTGGGTCTTCCGGGAGCTTTGGTAGCGGGTCCCGGAGTGAGTGACAGACCCGCTGCCGAACTGCCGCCAAAGACCCAGAGCAGAAGGAGCCCTCACCGCCGAACTGCAGCCGAAGACCTGGAGTGGAAGATGCTCCAGGTCTTTGGCAGCAGGTCCTTCACAGAAGCTCAGTCTGACCCTCCCGCTTTCAGAGATGCTACGAAATAACCTGCCGATGGTAACAGCTTTCAGTGATGGCCTTCATGTGCTGCCCATGAAAGGGTTAATTTGGAAAAGGCAGCGTTTAGAAGCCGGTGGAAAGAGGTAGGCTCACAGGGTGTGAGCAACTAAACTTGTTCTGAAGCAAGAGCTGCTCTTCACCTGATGTTTCATTGGTTGGGTGTGTCGTCCCCTGGTCTCTTGGCTCCAGCTGCTTTGTTGTGGGAAGTCATCAGGCGACAGCCTGGATGATTCAGAAGCATAGCATGAAAGTCATGAAACTTGAGGGCCATCAGGGCAGCTGGGGAAGTGCAACAATGTGCATTTATACTGCATAAGGTGGAGGGTGGGAATAGCTGCATCCCGTGGTTGTATTTACCGTTGTGAGATGCCATCGGATGGCATTAGAAGAAAATAGATATTGGGCCCAGTGCTGCCCCCACTGAAGTCAACAATGGTGAAACCCCGTGACTTCAGGGACAGACTTGTTCGCTTCAGGACATTTTCCACTGCATTGCTAGCATGCAGTATTCCCATCAATGATTTTACATTCACCTTGAAATGACACTGTGTTTCAGGATTCCCTTCTCGTGTCAGGTCACGCAGAGGAAGGTTTTAAAGACCAAATTGCATCTCTTGCTGCGGGGGGTGACGGGGGAGCTCCCCTCCACTGGAAATATGGGGGGGGTCAGATCTATGTGTAACCCATCTGGCAGGTGGAATCAGGACAGGTTCAATATCTAGGGGGTTCCTTTTGACAACACAACACAGAACCATGACCCCCTCAACCCAGTAATCTAGGAAAACGAAACACCACCCCTGGGTGCCTCTAAGAGGCAATACTTCCCCTCTCATGAGCACTGAGTCTGTGTGTGGAAAAGAACACTTTTCATACAAGGGAAAATGAATTCATTTGGGAAAACACCACAAGAATAATTCTACAACATATGACCAGGAGCAAAACACCCACCCCAGGGTACACTGAGCAGTGTCCTTTGCCTCAGCATGGAAGGCCAACAAACAGACATCCCTTTAAGACGCCATATTCCCCTCTTCCTCCACTGCTCCCCAGTTGCTGTCCTTAGTCAGCGACGACCCCAAGTTTAAAGATGTGTTTGCTTGAGTTCATCTCCCACCCCGGTGGGGGGAAAGCACCCAGCAATGCCTCAGCTGGTGCTGCTGTGCCGATCACCCTGCATTGCTCAATCCACTGCCAGCCACTCCACCCTCTTTACTACAACCTCTAGGCTGTCTTGAGGTCACAGAATTTAGCACAGCTCCCAGTGATTTCAGCTGTTAATAGGGGAGCCTCCCAGCTAGTGCAGGCTGGGCAGTCTCTTTCACCAGAGACACTGCCCCGAAAGCAGGTCTAAGGGAATGGCTACACTTGCAGATGTAGAGCACTTTGAGTTAAACCAGCTTTCGGAGAGCGCAGCAGGGAAAGCGCTGCAGTCTGTCCACACTGACAGCTGCCAGTGCACTGGCGTGGCCACATTAGCAGCCCTTGCAATGACCACAGAGAGCAGTGCATTCTGGTAGCTATCCCTGCATGCAAATGGCTGCAACGTGCTTTTCAAATCAGGGGTGGGGGTGGGGTGGAGTGTGACAGAGAGTGTGTTGTGTGTATGTGGGGGGAGAGAGAGTGGGTTTTTGGGGGGCTGAGAGCATGTCAGCATGCTGTCTTGTAAGTTCAGACAGCAGCAGACTTCCCCTTTTCCCCCCACCTCTCTCTCACTCACAGCATCCCACAGTAACGGTTGCTTTGTCTCCAAGCAAATAAGCAGCTGGATGTCAGAAACGGAGCTTTCAAAGGGCATATCCAAAACAATGAGAAGAGTGGCCTCTTGACTTAAGGGGATTATGGGACATTTCTGGAGGCTGATCAGAGCGCAGTAATGCAACACCTCGTTCACACTGACGCTGGGGCGCTCCAGCAAGGGCGCATCAAATGTTATTCTACTCGCCGAGGTGGAGTACCAGGAGCGCTCTAGCCGTGGAGTCAGAGCACTCTACGGGCCTTGCCAGTGCGGACAGGGAGTGAGCTAGGGCGCCCGGGTCTCTTTTAATGCACTGTAACTCGCAAGTGTAGCCAAGCCTCAAAGCTTAGCACTTGGACCTGGTTATCAGGGATGTCAGCTCTATTGGTCCATAACAAAAGACTCATAATTGAGTCTTAATCAGTTGTGTTCTCAAACAGTGGAGAAAAAGAGGATCAAATGGTGCCGAGGGCCCTTCAGTAGAGCCCATACCACCAGGAACAAACACCTGCCCCCACCTCCTCTCATCTCTACTGGGCTTTGGTGACCCTACTCCTTGCATAGCATGTGCACTTCAGTTGAGTGTGAACCCCTCAATCAAGGCATATCAAGCACAGTTCTGCTGCCCTTGATTCCCACAACAAGGATAACAGCACTTTATTACCCCAGGCCCAATAACAAAGTGACTTGCCACCCAACCCCAATCAAAAGTGATCATGTGGGCAAAGCAGCCCCACCATGCTGCGCGCCTAAGCAAACTAGGCGTGTCTATGCAAACGAGGTCAGTTCCTGAAGTCTTCTCCCTCAGCTCATCAGACTTTGCCTACAGATATTTCTGCCCACTATATTGTACAGAGGCAAAAGGGGGACCTGGTGGCTGGGAAGGGACAGAGACAAGACTTGGGATCTGGAGGAGGGACTGGAGCAGACAACCTGGTGCACCAGATCAGGCCTTCTGCCAGGGAGCAGGTAGGACTCCCTGGCCCAGCCCAATCCTGCCTTCTAGCGACTACAGATCCTAGCAGAGACACTTGGCCTGTAGGAGGGGAAGAAGGTGAACCAGCTGCTGCGGGTCGGGGATGAGACAGGGCACCAGCACCTGGGTGCGGGGAGGTGGGCATTGGTGCACAGCGCCGCAGGATGGGCAGAGGCACAGTGTACCAGGCATCAGCCACTGAGGAACTGCTATAGGAATGGCAGTAGGAACTACCGGGACACCCCTTTCCAGCCTGGAAGCCAGCCGCTTCCCTCCCCAGCCAAGTCTCAGTAACTCACCTTCCTCCTCCCCCCTCCTATCCCTCTGCCCCCTATTCACCCACTTGCCTTTCTGTACACCAGCTAGAGCATAGTTCAAATAGGGAGATTGCACCGTTGCCAATTCTTGTGATTTTTATCACATCTTGCACTAGTTGGCGTTGAAGCCCCAGGACCTGGAATCATGATTCCGCGAGACACTCAGTTTTCATTGCCCTTTAAAAAAATTCTAGCCCTCATGGCTGCAGAAAAACGCTTGAAAGCATGATTTGAATACAACCTAGAGACTCAAAAGTCAGAAGGCAAATGAGAAGAACCCCAAAGGTAGTTTTTTAAAAAAAAAATCTCACATTTTTAAAGCTATTCGCATGAGTTTTGGGGCTCTCATGCAAGCTATTTTGAGGGCATGGAGTTGTGCCTACTGGGTTTGTTTGGTTTTTTAGAAGTCTTTCTAAAAGATACGTTCCAGTATTTATGGACTCTCTAGAATGCTCCCCATTTACAATAATGCCACCTCCTGCATGTCTCAAAAGCAGCCTGCTCTGCTGTGGATTGTTGTGCCCTAAAAGTCTCCTCTATCACAGAATCAAATCAGCTAGAGAAACTCTATTATAGTGGCATGACATTTCCAAGGAAACGTGGAGGATACATTCCAGTCATATTTTGGCCCTACCAAAGCAGTTCAGATGGTAAATCAATAGTAAACATTTAGGGCTAGATTTGTTTTGAAAAAAATCAAGTTACCCATTTCCCATTATGTCCAACCTCCTATAGCACTGATGGGAAATCCTAGCTGCCTTTAATACACCCAATTCAGGAACAAACAGTTTGATCATATATAGCCACCGAGCAGGGTTTGTTCCAGGTAGCTACCAGTGATACTAGTTTGTGTGACTACCACCTTCCCATCAAGGATCTCAAAGCACTTTACAGATATGAAGTCTCACAACTCCCTTGTGAGGTCAATGTAAGTTCGATGATTCCAATATTACAGATGGGGCACTAAAGTTAAGTGATTCGCCCAAGACTTGGGTATAGAACCCAGGTGGCTGGATTCCCAGGGCCCCAGCTCCAATCACTGCAGAATACTCAGCCAAAATGTCACATAGGCATCCAAGAATGCAGTGCTTGTAAGGACAGAGAGGGGTGACCACTGGGGAAATCTGCCAGATCATTCATGGGGGTAAAGGATGAGAGTCACAAAGGCATTTAGGTGCCTAACTCCCACTGGTGCTCAGCACCTTTGAAGGTCACCACTTTTGTTTCAGAACCTAAGGTTAGGCTGTAGATTTTAAAAAAGAAAACGCCACCAATTGCATCTTTCTTGCAGTGACTAAGGATATGTCTACACTACCCATCGGATCGGCGGGCGGGGATCGATCCAGCGGGGATTGATTTATCGCGACTAGTCTAGACACAATAAATTGACCCCCGTCGACTCCTGTACTCCAGCACCGCGAGAGGCGCAGGCGGAGTTGATGGGGGAGCGGCAGCAGTCGACTCACCGCAGTGAAGACACCATGGTAAGTCGATCTAAGTACGTCGACTTCAGCTAAAGTTGCTTAACTTAGATTGATCCCGCCCCCCACCCCCACGCTAGTGTAGATCAGGGCTAAGGAAAAGTGGGAGTGAAGGAGATTTCTGCCTCTCATATTCTCAGGTAGCTCCTGTATCCTCAGGCCAAGAAGTCAGATAGTTCAGAGACCCCGATCTTTGTCAATGGGTAAAAACAGCTGCAAGGAGTTGGCAGGGTGTCTCGTCAGTTATACATGTGCCTTAGACTGTAACGCTAGCTAGCAAAGAAGATTCAGACTGGAATAAGCTGCCTCTTTCCCAGGCATTCCAGTCCTAGACATGCTCCTTGTGCACTTCATAATCCTGCTTTACTGTCACCGTTTCCACAAGCCACGTGGTTTTCATTTAATGTCACGCCCCTACCCAGCTACCCTCCCTCCACCTTGACTTCCTGGCCGCCGGGTGCATGGGGTCTGAAAGGCCATGTATGCCCTGGGGCTGTGGGAGCTTTTGAAGGGTCCAGGCAATGCTTTGCTCTAGTTCTTTCCATTATAGGGACTCAGGATGGAGTCAGGGAGGCCAGTGACATGGTGCTCACTCTGAAAAGGCCCCTGGGCACAGACTGGGGAACCCTTATAAGGGGGGAAGCTCCAGGGGCAATCCCATTTATAACTGAGCGGGAGGATTAGAGTTCTAACTCTACTAGTGCTGGCCTGGCCATGCACCACATCAACAATCATGGATTCCTGTGTGCCCGCAGATTTGTTATGGCCTTATCACCCCAGTCGTGAAGATGGGCAAACTGTAACCCAGGGAGGCTAAAGGACTTGCCAGAGGTCACTTAGCAGCTCAGTGTCAGAACCTTGTAAGGGCAGAAAGGTGTGACCCCCGGGAACAGAACCTCCAGGCTGCCTATTCTTCTGGAAAGGACTGAAGTGGATGGTTTCCTTCAAGCCTTTGCTCCTTCCCTCCCTTAAACTAGAGTAATACCCCCAAAGACTGCAGTATCAGCATTATGCGGCATAGGCTCTGTGTCCAGCTCAGTTCATTCTCTTCCGTCCCATAGGAGTATGCCAGGCTGTTCACCCCACACTGCTCGGTTGTGGACCAAAAATTCAGCTCCCTTTCCCCTCTTCTTGTGTGGTTTATCCTCTGATCCTTGGAGCGCTTTGGTTGGCCTAGGAATTCTCTCTCATTTCTCTTCCTAAGTTGTGGGGACCAGGGGAAACCAATTCTCTGACCACGTCTCGCAGGACTTGCTTGCAGAAGAAGCAGTTGGCCAAAACCTTCTGGCTAAGC
The DNA here is from genome assembly GCF_003597395.2 of Chelonoidis abingdonii. Taxonomy (NCBI): domain Eukaryota; kingdom Metazoa; phylum Chordata; order Testudines; family Testudinidae; genus Chelonoidis; species Chelonoidis abingdonii. The sequence goes on from NC_133769.1 coordinate 2,855,263, forward strand.
GGCAGATTGGTGTGACACATTGTGTATAAACCCATTGTAAACTGAGACTTGGCATGCTGCTGATTCACAGTCATAAGAGACATTGAGAAGATTGTTAATCCTCCCTGTACTTGATATCAACCTAATGCGCCTCCCAAGGCGTCCTATTGGGCAAGGATGATGTACCCTTTGGTTTTCTAACACGCTGCAGTTCGCAGCCTGTTGGAAGAAAATGAAACATGCAGCCAGATTTACCGAGGGAAGAAGACACTGGGTAGAGGGATGTTTTCTGTATGGAATTTTAACAAGAAGAGGCATCTTGCTTTACTCAAATAATGAGCTCTCCCATGGCAATTACCCCATTTCACTGCATGGGGAAAAAGAGGTGCCTCCACCGATCACAGCACAGGCTGACATTATCACTGAATCAGAGACACCTAGGGCTGGAAGGGACCTCCAAATGTCATCTAGTCCAGTTCCCTGTGCCTGAGGCAGGACCACATAAACCTAGACCATCCCTGACAGTTGTTTGTCCAACCTGTTCTTAAAAACCTCCAGTGATGGGGACTCTAAAACATCCTTTGGAAGGCTGTTCCAGAGCGTAACTACTCACATAGTTAGAACGTTTTTCCTAATATCAAACCTAAATCTCCATTGCTGCTGATTAAGTCCATTACTTCTCGCCCTACCATCAGTGGACATGGAGAACAATTGATCAGTGTCCTCTTTATAACGGCCCCTAACTAATTTGAGGACTGTTATCAGGTCCCCACTCAGTCTTCTGTCCTCAAGAGTAACCATGCCCGTTTTTTTTTAATCTTTCCTCAGATGTTGGGTTTTCTAAACCTTTTATCATTTTTGTTGCTGTCCTCTGGGCTTGCTCCAATTTGGTCACCTCTTTCCTGAACTGTGGTGCCCAGAACTGGCCACTGGACTCCAGATGAGGCCTCACAAGTGCTAAGTAGAGTGGGACAGTTACCTCCTGTGTTTGACACGGGACACTCTGTTAATACAGCCCACAATGATATTAGCATTTTTTGTAGCTGTATCACATTGTTGACATATTCAATTTGCAATCCACTCTATCCCCCAGATCCTTTTCAACCATTATACCACCTAGCCAGTTATTCTCCATTTTGAAGCTGAGCATTTGATTTTTTTCTTCCTAAGTGCTGTACTTTGCACTTGTCTTGAGAGAAGTTCGTCTTATTGAATCCTGACCAATTCTCCAATTTGTCAAGGTCGTATTAGCCAGGATGGGGAGGGATGGAACACCATGCTCCAAGTGTCCCTAGCCTCTGTTTGCCAGGAGCTGGGAATGGGCAACGGGGGATGGATCACTTGATGATTACCTGTTCTTTTCATTCCCTCTGGGGCACCTGGCATTGGCCACTGTTGGAAGACAGGATACTGGGCTAAATGGACCATTGGTCTGACCCAGTATGGATGTTCTTATGTTCACAGTCTCCACTGCTGATGCAGGAGCCTTACCCTCGACAGCCCCTGCCATTGCATTCCGTAAGAGAGCTGCAGCTGGACTGCGAAGGTTATTTAGAAACAATACAGCGCTCTCTCGCTCGTCCTGTGCTTATCCAATCTACTGGAAGAGGTGTCAATACGACGTCGAAGCAGTAAGGCCCAGATCCTCCAAGACAGCAAGGCACCTAACTCCCATGGACCTCTACAGGCTAATGCCTGTTCAGCCTAAATATCATTGAGGGCGTGGGTCTAAGTTCTATGAACAGCACAGTGGCAAGTAATGAGGGTCATTCTCAATTTGGATCAACAAGGCTTAATCGGATTGGGGCTGTGGTGTCACAATCCCATTGTTAACTTGTTTTTGCTTTTTTAAGTCACTAACATTTACACTTCGTAAACATAAGCATGTGGTATGTGTGAGACCCTTTAGATGGAAACAGCTTCCGCCAACAAAGGGATCATGGGTTCTGGTAGGGACGAAGCAGTACCTGTAACTGGCTATCCTTCTGGGTAGACTTGGTAGGTGGAGTTTCTGAATATCCTGTAAGATGCAGAATTTAACCTTTGCAGCCTCCTCACAGGCCTTTTCAGTTAAGATCTTACAAGATACACCTCTACCTTGATAGAACGCTGTCCTTGGGCGCCAAAAAATCTTACCGCATTATAGGTGAAATCATGTTATATTGAACTTGCTTTGATCCGCTGGAGTGCAGAGCCCCGCCCCCCCGGAGCACTGCTTTACCATGTTATATCCGAATTCATGTTGTATCAGGTGCCGTTCTAGCGAGGTAGCAGTGTACTTCTCTACTTCCTCTCCCATAACCCTTATTAAACCACTACTCCCATCAGGGTTTTCTTGAAAAAAAATATGTGGGGAGTTTTCACTCAAAAATTCACAAAGATAAGTTGTCCTTTAAATGGTTTAATGAAAACTAATGTTTTCTCTATATACAGAACAAAAGAATACACATTCACAAAGGAGACGGGCACAGTTATTTGAAGAACCATTAGCGAGAGGGTGTGTTCTGTACAAAACACCCACTCCTTCGTTTAAAGTCATGGGTATTAGTAAATTTAGCCTTCCATTTAATCTCTACCGCTGGCTGGCTTTGGACACCATACTACAAAGCAATTAAACCGCACAACACTCCTGTTAAATGAATGAATGGGTATCAGAACAGTCTTTATAATGGCCGCAGAGAGGTGAAGTGACTTGCCAAAGTCTTCGGAGACTAGTCAGTGGCAGAGGTTTACTGGGAATTCAGGAATGCCATGCTTCCTGTACTGGACTACATTGCCTTTCCTGTACAGGACCAAGTCAAGGGATTTAGCATGAAATACATACATTAGAGACCAGAACGGTTATATTAAGCCAGAAAATTTGCCAGTTCAGGAATTGCCTTTGTTAACCAAGCCCCATTTAGTGGGTGCAATTTTTAGCTACAGTATATATATTAGAGATAATTAATATTTCCTTACCAACTCTAACTTGTTTGTAATTTCCTTTTTCATTTTCCCATTGGCAATGAAATGATTAAAGATTTAAAAAGATCTAAGAGTCTCTTGTACCTTAAGACAGATACAGACGCATCTCCTGCTGGGTCACCCTGATGACAAAGAGTGGCTCTTCTGATAACTGGTTACTCCTGCCTTATGAAATTCAGTTCGAAGGATTCTATTCTTCTCATCTGAAGAGGACCACTCAGCCCGTGTTACTTAGATCCAAGACACTGGAATCTTTACCACAAGCCCATCTATCCCTGCAGCTGCTGATCTCAGCATCTGGCAGCTAAATTGGTAACAGTTAGGATTGCCCTCCAAATGTATCCAAAACACTTTGATCTGGAAACCGGGTTTGAAATTTCACAGCACAAGGCAATGATTTCCAGAGTGGTATTGCCCAATTTGAGAACAGCCTTTCTCATGAGATTTTAGTAACACTTGGTATGTTCCCTCCGCAGTGAGATTAACTAATTAGTGCTCAACACATCCCTGTATTACGGGTGGGAATCTGAAGCAGAGAGAGGCTAAGTGACTTGTCCAAGGCCACAGAGAGAGTTTAGTGGGATAGCTGGGATTAAAACTCAAGAAGTTCCATGCACCCAGTTTTGTGCTCAGATCATGCCCCCTCCCTCACAACGGCTTCTGATTCTGGAGGAAACCGGAAAGTGGAGAGACACGTGAAAATGGCAAACAAGCTAGAGTGAGTGATGGCTGAAGGCTGATTTGAACAATGATCCAAGTTGTCCCAAACTGGTTCCATATCCCTAATGATGATTTAATATGAGCTTCACAAAACATTTACCAGCAAAACTGACCTGTCCTTCCTTACTAAACTGATGGTAATTGAAAAACAATTACATTTGACTTGCCCATCACAAAGAATTCCCTGGTGAGCGGGTGACTGGAATTAGGCAAGGCTGGCTTAACCTACAGTTTAATTTTAAAAAATAAAATAACATTTAGGTGTCTGTTGGGTTTTGCACAGTCTGAATGGGACCGTCAAGCGCCTCTGAACACTTCAGCTTTTCCAGCCAAACAAAAGATTCCCTTATCAGTCCAATTCATTACATATCCATAACCATAACTATCTCCTTGTTTGCAGAACTAACATCTACCGCCTCTTTGTGTTAAATGGCTCATCCTGCTGTATTTCCAACCTCTGAGCTGTCCTGGATTCACCTCCTGCAGCTCCCTTGTCATTTATATCACCTGTCTGCAGCCAGTCACCTTCCTGGGAAAGATTTTGGAGAGAAAGGAAAGAAAAAACAAATGGGTTCAGGTGGAGGCTGGCTGGAAGGTCCACTTCTCCCTGAGTTTCTTGTGACATTGCCATTGCAGAAGGAACAGTGTTAGGACTAATGTTTAATAAGTCATTTTTCAATTCTTGGGCTGTTCTAAACAATTTTGGGGGAGTTGACCGCCCCCACAGTTTTTGTTTCAAAATTTTCAGTGAACCAAAAAGTTGACCAAAAATTCAGTTTGGGGCTGAATGAAACTTTTTGTTTGACCCAAAACAAAACGTTTTGTTTCGATGTCTAGCTGTCTCTGGAAGATTTTTTGAAAACTGGAAGATGTTTCAAAACAGAAATGGCCATTTTCCCCATGAAAAACAGACATTTCTTTTTGAAAATGTCCAAACAAAAATCTTTTGATGTTTTCAGGTGTGGGTTTGCTCCTTTTCTCACTGAAACAATATGCCAAATTCACAAAACGTTTCCACTGACCCAGGTCTGCATTTTTCACTGACAAAGAGGTGGGGTCAAAAAATTTCATCCTGCTCTAGCCATTCTCATGCTGCCTGCCCTGCCCTTCCAGTGTCCTCCCTTCTGCTGGCCCCCACATGGTAAGGAAATATACTAGACTTCCCGGACCAAATCCAGCCCACCGTTCAAAATGCGCTAACTTTGGCAGAGTCTGTGTGCCCCGATTCTATTCCCTGATTGTGATGCATCATCAGACTGTTAATACTTAACCCCTAGTCCCATTGCCTTGATCGCCAGAGGAACCTGGCAGGGTAGACTGCGAGCTACCATGTTTATGGGTGCATGCTCAGATTGCAAAGGTGTTCCTTTCCCCCACATCAAGCACCCACTCAGCCCGGTGGGTGGGATTTGATGGGTATCAAACCAGTGACTGCCCAAGGCACCACCGCTGTTGCTAGGCTGTATTTCTCGGCCATTTAGAATGTCATACTCAGTGGCTCAGACAATCAAGAATCATTATGCTTCAATACGTCTGTTAGTCTATAAGGTGCCACAGGACTCTTTGCTGCTTTTACAGATCCAGACTAACATGGCTACCCCTCAGATACATTACACATTTGCTGTCCTAAGCAACCAGCTGCTCTCCAGTAGGGTGATGCAGGTGCTGACCTGGGTCGGATCCACTTAATCTCTCAGTAGATTTGTATGGCTCCATAGCATTTGAGCCTTTGACTAAGAAAATTCTTTTGCTTACCAGAAAGATGTAACTGTGGTCTGAATCCATGCGAAACAGCGACTAAATGAATGTATTTTATACATATTAGGAATCAGACACCGAGATCCAAACACCTGCAAACTCTGAAGTGAATCTGAACTTTGTGTCTGAAGACTCTTAGACCCACCCTCCTCCCCCAACACATCTACAGCTATATCTAATGAACATCATCAGAAACTCTTAGAACATCATCAGAAACTTGACGGTGGAGAGTGAATTTTGTCTAGACTGCTACCCACAGGGCGATTTGTTGGATTTGATCTATGCAGAGGCCGAGACAAATGTCCCTCATTTTAGCCACTGATCAGCAGCAGATAAAATTGGGGTTATTGTCGACAGCAGCATCCCATTTCCTCTGGAATATCTCTGCAAACCAACAGCCACCCTGAAGAGGTGCTTACCTGTTTATCTAACCCCACAGACTTTAAATTAGGCAATGGAAATCCAGGTGTGCTTCCAAGAACAATTTTTGCCATGTGAGCCCCTGCATGAGGTTTGATTCTGAGCACAAGGAGCTTTGGGCCAGATCGGGTAGACTTGTGACTTCAACAGAGCTATGCCACTGGAGATTGGACCCTTGTCTACCGTACAGACCAGAGAGATAGTTAGATAGGGTCAGAAGGAAACTAGAGAGGTCAGAAGTAAACCTGAGAGGTCAAAGAGCACAGACCCTAGGGTTCCTGTGAAATTTAGCCATAAGAAATGTTTGTTGTCAGTTTCAAACATTAAGGGGGAACTTGCATTACAAAGACAGCTTCTAACGAAGATTTCCTTCTATGCGTTAACAATGCCACTGATTAAAACATCTTGCATCCGCTGGATGGAATTGTTAAGGGACCAGATTGTGTTCGCAGGGAACACGTTAACACGTCAGCAGTGTTTCTGGCAAGAAAGATTAAAGGGACCTCATCCACATGGAATTGAGCCAATTAAAAAGGTTCAAAGTCATTCCAGGACATACACCTGCCCTCCACCCCCAGGATCGTCCAGCCAATTTGTAAGGTTTTACTGTCAGCTTTTGCTGTTGCAGCATGAAAGACTGGCACAAACAACAGAGGGAAAGGACCAACTCTGCAGGCTCACCCGTGGAAGTGACTCTGCACAAGGTCAGCGCCACCAACGTTCAAAGTTAATAGATTGAAACTGGGAACTTTGGTCCCCTCCTCTTTTTCAGAACCAGCAATGTGGCCTTTAACAATGGAAGGCAGAGAATCTCAGACGGACGCATGGCTTTTCAACTGATGGTGACTCCCGCCTCACATGTAAGACCTTTGTGTCTGTTGTGTCTTATTTCCACTTCCTGCTGGGATCAGCTTCCTCCCATTGCCCAGTCCGTTCTGCTGCTGATGCCGCCCTGTGCTTGTGACATCATCACCATTTCCATGGGCGAGAACTGTGATGTCACAGCGCGGAAGGGCTCAGAGAAGCAGATCAGCTTAATTTAAGCAGCACTTTTCTAAAAAGGTTGGTAATGTTGCAAACTGGCAGATGTGGGCATGTGCATGCCACTGCCATAAGCGAATGGAAGAGATGTCCCCCTACCTGTTGTGATTTTACACCAACGCTCACATGTTAGTTTGGACTGAAACCGATTGCTGTTCCCTCCACAGCCTCCAAACACGAACGGCCTGCAGGCGTTGGCTTCTCCATGGTAATACCAGAGCAACGTGTAGTGCAGGCAGGAGCCCTCATCCATCGGCAGCCAACAAGGGTCTGAAATGAAACAGGTCCCCACCTAATGATCGACGCTGAAATGGAAAGCAACGGGCCAGATCCTGCCCCCTTACTCCTGCTAAGCAGCAGCTTACTGCATAAATAGCCCTGTTCATTTCAATGGCGATTCAGAGGGAGTAAGGTAGGCCCAGATCCTCAAAGGGATTTAGGCCCCTAACCTTCCAGGATCTGGGTCTGACTGCTTGCCATGGCAGAATCCTGCCCTATGTGAGTTTTCCAATGGGGTGTCCAGGCCAGCACCTTGCTCCACAAGTAGCGCCATTGAGTTCAAAAGGATTACTCGCAGAGTAAGGTACTGCCCAGTGTAAGCAAGGGGGGCAGGATATGGGCCTTCAGGAGCGGCGTGTATGTGGCCTGAGCTGGCATGGCAGGCCGGATTGTACTGGATGAATAGGATACTCAGGAAAATGAATGAAGTGCCGAGCAAGCGTCCCCTCCAGGCAGTTCTGGCAATGCACGGACCTGCCTCAAAGCCCGCTATTCCTGCAGGCAGCCCCGTCCCAACCTGCAACCCCCCTGCGGCTCCAGTTCAGCTGCATCTGGAGCAGAGACAGCCCAGGCTGCTGAACTGCCTCATGGATTTTTTGCAGACAGAGACTAAAACATCTCACTGTCTGCGAGCATCCAAACCAGTTTCATCTTGGCAGGAAATCAGATTTCCAGGGGTTGGAAAGCAAGAGAACGCTTTTCTGCCCTAAATCTCGCAAACCCCACTAGGTGCTAGCTTATGTCTTCCTAGAGGGCCCATCCTCATAGCGTTTAATCTCCAAACATGCGGCTGAACCCTTCCACTGTTAAACTCTGCTGAAGGATCTTTGTGGCACTCTCTGACCCAAGCAGCATCCTGAGACACTTGAGCCGGTTTGCAGGGCCACTCAGGCTGGATGAACGACAACGCAGGGGGCAGCAGGTTGCAATTAGTTGTCTCAATTATCTCAACAACTGGGGAAAGGCCGACTCCTAACTTCACCTGCTTCATGCAGGAGAAGAGAGACCGAGATTTCCTGTGGCGCTAGTTAGCAGGAGTAACTGTTTCCATGTGTGTGTCCCTTGAGCTCAATTTTAAAAAGCACTTCCTCTCCCGAAAGTGACTTCCCTAAATGCCATTTAATTCAGTGCATTTCACCTTCTAATGGGCGGGCATGTCGCTGCTTGCGCCGAGCCTGAGCCATTAGCTGCTTATCACTAGGAGCTGCAGAGAAAGCAAATGGAAATCACAGTTAATGAGGGCGTGCAAATAAATCAGCCGTGATTTAAATATTGATCGTTACAGGTTTACATGGTTTTCCATCATATAACAAGCTCTTGATAAATGTCACAGAACAACTGGTGAGAGGTGGAAATCGGTGGCAATAAAATTCTTAATGGCTTTTAACAACTCAGTCAGAAAGGTCAGATGTTTGAAAACACTGAAGTATCTGTGGTGTTTGTGGGAGAAGAGAGATAAATGTCAGATTGGGGTTCTGTAAATCTGAGAGGTTTGAAAAGCCAGAAGCGACGGTAATCCAGCAGTAATAGGTGCCTGATTGCAGAATCCTGTTAGCATTTAGAATGCCTATCCACACTCATCACCTAGCAAACCCATTTGTGTGCCCTGTTGCTGGCAATCCAGGCTCTAATGGGATTGCCAGCTGGAGACAACTACAGCTTTGATTCAATAACATGGAGTCCGGGCCACTGATCTCAAACTCCCAAGATCCAAAATGTTTCTTTAAAGTAAATTTAGACCCAGACGGGTGGTGCCATCAATGTATGATAAAGACCCCGAAGTGGAGAAGGCAGCTCCTTAGAGGACAAAGCAGGGAGGCTGCAAAATTTGGATTCAGAGACCATGTTAGGTGATATTTGGATTTAGCTGATAGTAAGATCCGTAAATGGGTTTCTATTTCAAGCACTCTTCCCCAAACTCAGGGTAGTTTGGCCGGAGGAGGTCGGTCCGGGCCTGTCTCTAGATCTCGGGGTTCTTTTCTTTAATGAGTCTTGTAAACTTTGCTTCCATTACATGAATGAAGAGAAGTGGTGGCACAAGCAGGGACAGCTTTAGGCCTATTTCACCAATTCCCCTGAATCAGGCCCTGCGCCTAAGAGGGCCCCGCACCCAGTGAGAATCCCTTCCCTGGCTAGAGGTGCCTTTTTAATTTTTACGCACCCAGCGGTGCTCCAGGTCTTCAGCGGCACTTTGGCGGCGGATCCTTCAGTGCCACCGAAGATCTGGAGCGAGCGAAGGACCCGCCACCAAATGCCATCGAAGACTTGGAGCACCGCCCGGTGAGTACAAGCCCCGCGTGGTTTTTTTACATTTTTTTTTTTAAGTTACCCCTGCCAGGGTCCTGCCGAAACTGTTGGAATTGGGCCCTGCACTTCCTAAAGCCAGCCCTGGATGGCAGGTTTGTGAGCCAGCTCCATCCTAGAATGTGGTAGGTGCAGTTAGATATGAAACCTCCCAGGAAGGCAGGTGCCCCTTGAAAATAAAGCACAATGGGTTAAAAAAAAGGAAAGGAAATTTCTTTGTTGCTTTGCACCATGTGTGAAAAGTCTCTCAGGGAACGTCTACATTTAAACCTCTCCAGCGGCGCTGAGACTGCCTATGCCGACGAGAGAGACTCTCCCATCAGCGTAGGTAACCCACCTCCCCAATAGGCAATAGCTAGGTTGACAAAAGAATTCTTCCGTCGATCTAGCGCTGTCTATGGTGGTTACATTACCAGAGCTACTTCTCTCAGAAGGGTGGGTTTTTCACACCCCTGAAGCACATAGTTATGCCGAGGGAAGCTCCCTGTGGAGACCTGCCCTTGGAAGCCCAGGCATTCTGTTTCCATCTGCATCTCAATTGTTGCTATTTTGAAGGCGCCTCTCACTGCGGTACCTATGGGCAGGGTTAGATACTACGTCCTTTTTGCAGTGCAATATGGGGCCCACATGATTTTGGGCTGCAGATGCAGTGACATTGGGTCACGAAGCTAGGAGGTGCGGCAGGCCCCACTCCTCACTCCAGCCACTGCTGGGATTGTGTATCTGGTTAGAAGGGAAGTCGCCTGAACCACTTACAAAGAGCTTGGTTCAGTCTGTTTCCCCACAGCAGCAGATTTCCTGCTGTGGGCATGGTGCTGGCACAGCCACACTTTCTATGCTGCCTTTTAGTGCCTCCTCAGAAAAATCCAGGCCGCCTTCCCACAGTGGTGTAGCTGTGTGACTCTGCTGAGTTCAGTGCCATTAGTCTTGATTTACATTGGTATGTTGCACAGGCACCGCTGGGTGGCTGCTCCACCCCCACTCCACCTGAGGCCCCGCCCCACTCCGCCCCTTCCCCCAAAGCCCCACCTTCCCTCTGCCTCTTCCTGCCTTGCTCTGCCCCCTCCCTGAATATGCCCCACCCTCTCTCCACCTCTGCCCCCTCCCCCAGAGCCTCCTGCCTGCCGCAGAACAGCTGATCGACAAGTGACTGGGGAGTAGTGTAACGCCAACAGACCCTGGTTGCCGGCAGGCAGGCTGGCTTGAACCAGGGACCTCTGGAGCTTAGTGCATGAGCCTCTACAGCATGAGGTAAAAGCCACCTGGCTGTTAGCTAAGGCTGTAGAGCAGATTCATTAGTCTCTCTAAGTGGTCTTGGTGCCACTAGATGAGACAGCGGACCACATCCAGAAGGTGTGGGGTTACTGTACCACCCACTGTTTGTTTTTTTCTGTGGGTGCTCCAGCACATCAGAGGAACATCAGGCCCAGTGTACATCTGTCCCCGTGAATCACTTGCCCAGGTACAGCTATTTTCTGGCATGTAAAGCCCACCCAGAAGGATGCCGCGCTGCAATGGCTAGTGAGTCTGCAATGAGCACAGTGTGCTACACGGAAAGAGCCTTTCCATTTGCAATGCAGAACCTGCCTCCATCCTCACCCCTGCTCTTTTCCTCTCCACAGGGTTGGAGCCTGGCCTCTCATAAGAGCCTCTGATTACAGATGCAATTTCACAGCCGCCGAAAACAGCACATCAAGGAGTCTGGACAAAACAAACTCCACCCACTTCAGCGTTGCTATTAACCCAGGAGCAGCACTCCTAGCACACCCACTCCCAGCTCTCTGCGGAGGGAAATTACCGCTGATTGCACTGAAGATGAAGGAACAACCCCCTGCCCCTTTCCAGTAACGAGCAAGTATGGATAGTTCCAGACAGTTGGTCCTGGGCGGCAGGGGATTCGGACAGGACAGGAAGCAAAGAACAGTTTGTGGATTTTCCTTTACAGGTGCATAATAATCATTAAGACCTAGCACTTCTCTACCGCTTGTCCTCCATGGAGCACAATGCTTTACAAAGATCAGTACCAGGAACATATATTTCATATCCTGTACAACACATGAGACAATAGGAATAGGCCCTAGAGTTCAGGGTTCCTAATAACTGGTGGCAGGTCTTCACTACCCACTGGATCAGCAGGTAGGGATCGATCTATTGGGGATAATTTATCGCATCTCATCTAGATGCGGATAAATTGATCCCCAAATGCGCTCCCAGTCGACTCCAGAACTCCAGCTCGCAAGAGGCGGAAGAAGAGTCGATGGGGGAGCAGCAGTCGACTCGCCACTGTCCTCACAGCCAGGTAAGTCGACCTAAAATAGCGTAGCTGAAGTCGGTGTATCTTAGGTCGATCCCCTCGCCCCCCAGTATAGACCAGGGCTAAATCTCCCAAGCCTATGCTAGTATTAAGTGGGTTGGGTTAAATCACATCTAAACTGCTGTGACGGCCACCCCCCATGAAGACAGTTGTGAGAGACAACTCATCAGCCCCACCTAAGACAAAGCAGGTATGGGTGCCCACCCATATGTCAGACTTTGTGGGCAGAGAGTGCCACTGGGCAAGGTCTTTGGGTTTGTTGCCACTTGAAACACTATGACAGCATAGTTGCAGCTACGCCCACAGGAGGGGTTCTCCCATCAGTATAGGTGTAACCCTTCTGCCCCTCTGAGTTGGCAGCAACAAGGGCCAGGTTCAGTATCCAGGGGTTTCGTTTCAATAACACAATGCATAATCGGCTCGAGCCCCCACGCAGTGACCTGGGACACTTACATACCACTCCCCCGGGCGCCTCTCATAGTTCCTCATTCACATAATCAGGGTAACACCACTTTATTCTTCCTGCCCCAATAACAAAGGATTGGGGATCCCAGAGCTGTCAAAATAACCATCCCAGGCTGCTGTGGCTATGCTAGGTGAGGTGGGTGTGGCAATGCAAATACCTGAAATTCCTTTCCACACTCCCTGAAATTCCTTCCACACTCCCCATAATTCACCACCAGATATCAGGGTACAGCTCATCCTGACTCTGCTTACATAGGATACAGATTTTTCACACCCCTAAGTGACATAGCTGTGTCCAACTAGCTTTTTAGTGTAGACCAGGCTTTTGTGAGTCTAGCTCTGTTGCTGGGACAAGATGGGGGCCCACAGGTGTCAATTCTGTGGGTGCTCTGGTGCTGGAGCACCCATAGAAAAAAAATAGTGGGTGCTCAGCACCCACCAGCCACAGCTGTTTGCACCTCAGGGAGGGGTTTGAGGGAGAGCAGAGAGCAGTGAGTGGTGGACAGGCAGGGGCCTCAGAGGAGGGGGTGGAATGGGGGCAGGAAGAGGCAGTGTGAGGGCGGAGCCTTGGGGAAGGGGCGGAGTGGGGGTGGAGCATCAGGGTGGAGTACCCCCAAGGAAAAATAAAAGCCAGTGCCTATGAATGAACCAACTTCTGATGGTGAGAGAGACAAACTTTCACGCTACAAGGAGCTCTTCCTCAGGTCTGGTCGGAAGCTTGTCTCTCTCGCTAACAAAAGTTGGTCCGCTAAAAGACACTGCCTCACCCACCTTGTCTCTCTAATATCCTGGGACTGACCCAGCTACACCACCACACACAATCTGTGTTGGTGGGACAGAGCCATCGCACCCAGAGAGACACAGGGACAGACACAAGACAGCAGCAGCAGAGAGAAAGCTGAGCAGCAATGCAACCCTGAGATAAAGGGTAGAGAAAAAGCATTCTGGGTATAAAAAGGCAGGCTTCAGACAGCTAACAAAGGAACTGTCTCCTGCTGGTTGATATCTGTATCAGTTTGCCATCCAGAGGTTCCTTTTCCCATAGATATAAGGACCAATGCCGGGGCCAGGGAGCCATGTCCCCCCAATTTTTAACAAAAGAAACATAAGCACAGAATTCATGTCCCTGCAGATTCCCCTCCGCCCCCCGCAGAACAATAGATTCTGCCACGGAGGTGCTGCAATAACACCTTTCACCCACCAGGGGCTGCTGTGGTGCCATAAGAGAGGGCAGCTGGCTCACCTCAGAGCAGCCAGCCGCAGAGAGGGAGGGGAGACTTTGGCCTTGACCCTGCACACACACACACACACACACTTCTACAAAGGGTCCAGTGCCCTTGGCCAGAAGGACAATTAAGATCATCTAGTCGGACTAAGATCATTTAGTTGGGGATTAGGTCCTGTTTCGAGCAGGGGATTGGACTAGATGACCTCCTGAGGTCCCTTCCAACCCTGATAGAGTCATATAGTCACAGACTTTAAGGTCAGAAGGGACCATTATTATCTTCTATTCTAACCTCCTGCACAACACAGGCCACAGAATCTCATCCATCCACTCTTGTATCAAACCCCTAATCTATGTCTGACCTGCTGAAGTCCTCAAATCATGGTTTAAAGACTTCAAGGTGCAGAGAATCCTCCACCAAGTGACCCATGCCCCACACTGCAAAGGAAGGTGAAAAACCCCCAGGACCTCTGGAATGAGGAATTCCTTCCCAACCCCAAATATGGCGATCAACTAAACCCTGAGCATGTGGGCAAGACTTACCAGCCAGACACCCAGGAAAGAATTCTCTGTAGTAACTCAGATCCCACCCCCTCTAACATCCCATCACAGGCAATTGGACATATTTACCTCTAATAGTCAAAGATCAATTAATTGCCAAAATTAGGCTATCCCATCATACCATCCCCTCCATAAACTTATCAAGCTTAGTCTTGAAGCCAGCTATGTCTTCTGCCCCCACTGCTCCCCTTGGAAGGCTGATAGTCTATGATTCTGTGACCTGCGCATGACACAGGCCAGAGAACTTCACCCAGTAATTCCCACCTCTAGCCCTACAGCTTGGCCGAAAACAGCAACACGTTGTCAGGACTGAAGTTTTACCTCCCTCAGTTTCCAGGGCAGATTGCAGCCTACTCTCTCCACCTTACCAACACACTCATACAGCCTATGGGACCATAGCTGCAACTAGTTACAGGTTTGTTTCCCAACAATCATCTCTGAACTGTTTCCATTCATGGTCTTCCAGCCCTGTCTGTCCTTCCTGGCTTTCCAGTCCCATGCCATCAGACATCCTGACATGGCCCTCGTTCCATCGGTAGACTGGAAAGTGGTCTTATTACTACAATTCCCAGGCTGCCGTGGGGAGGTGGGGAGGGGGGTCGTCGTCAACTGTAGCCAAAGCTAAAACGCACACACAACCACATCAAAATAAATTACCGGGCATAAATGGAGTTGATTCCATGATAGGCATCTCTGGTTCGGTTGTATTCTGTATTTCACTAAGTAATTCTTGTTGAGCTTCATCGGCCTTCCCAATGAGTTCTGGCAATTGAAAATTCTCTTTGATATTCCTGCTGATTTCTCCTGGAGAGTCTGCACCCAGGTCTGCAGATTTAATTAGTAAGTGAAAGTCTTCCCCTGAATGAAAAGTATTGGTACAGATTGGAGAGGGGACCTCAGCAATCCTATGATGGCAGAAATCAGTAGACAATAGTAGGAGAAGCCTAACTTCAAACCACATAGAGTTCTACAGCCATGTCATTTATTGGGGAAAGAAAATCCTGGCTAATATTTCAGTTGAGTATGAGTAAAAAGGGACACTCAAGTTATGTAGATTGAAAGCTGGATCTACAGTGTGCACCGACCCAAACTTAACAGCTGTGTCAGAAACGAAGCTGGTTGAACAGTGCAAAGCAGGGCATGGATGTGTAAACACGCCCGAACACATGTCCCAGTACTGAATGGCTGATTGGGCCAATCCCATTACTGCTCTGTGTTGCTCACTCGTGAGAAATCTTTGCACCATTGATGGGTTGATCACACAAAATGTGGGAGGTTGCTGCTTCTATGTACAAATCCAAGGGGAGTGTGCAAGCACACCAGGGTGCTTGCATGGGAACAAGAGCAGTAACTACCTGTTCCACTGTTTACAACTTGAAGGTGGCGATTATTGGTTATTTATTTGTATTACGGTAGCACCTAGAGCAGTGATCCCCAAACTTTTCAGGGTCACACTCCCCTTACCCCTGTCTGGGCCCTCCCCCCAGGGCTCAGAGTAGGGGCATGGCTCGGGGAAGGGGAGACATGGACAGGAGTAAGGGGGCCAAGCTGGGGGCAGGGAAGGGGCTGGAAGTGGTGCCCCCGCAGGGGGCCGAGACTGGCAGCTAGGACCCTGCGCTTGGAGCCCTGGGTGCGGAGCTGGTCTCCGGGACCCCGGGAACGGGGCCAGCAGCTGGGGCAGCTGGGAGCACAGCCCAGGGTGTAGGGCCAACACGTGTGGGGCAGACAACTGCCTGGGCTGGGGCCAGGAGAGGGGCTGGGTGGTTCTCCCTCCCTGCTCCCCATGGGGGCTGGCCCAGGCCCTAGCCACACACCCGGAATGTTCCTCCATGCCCCCCAGTTTGGGAACCTCTGACCTAGAGACTCCAGAGGACACTTGAATTGTTTGTCCAGCATGGGACAAAACTTCAAAGGCGAGACTAAGGGAACCCCCACATCAGAATACCCCAACGCTCAGTGGTTAGGAGACTTCCTGAGAAGCTGGAGCCTCCCCCCGTTCAAATTCCCTTCCCCTCATTTGGCAAAGGGGGAACTGAACCTGCTATTTAGGGTTTTTTTAATTTAAAGTAGTGGCAATTTAATAATTTTTTTTAGGAGGTGTTAGGAATCAAAGAATAGAGATAAAGGGTTTTTAGTTGATATATGATTGGTATAAACAAGCATGTTTTTACTTCAAATTACTTTTTTAATAGATTTTAAGCACATACACATATACACTATAACAACAGGTTTAGAGCACTTTAAATATAATAGTTATTTAAACTTTGAGATGGTTTTGAGAGATTAACAGCCGGGTTTCCGGGGGCCTTCCTTCCATCCAGCTGCTGGGGAGTTTAGTGTTAGCTTTTGCCTTGAAGAAAAGATTTTTTGGATTGTTTTAAAGTGTATTTTTATTTCATTTTTTATAGTTAATATAAATAAAGTATATCATTTATAGTTATTTTAGTGAGTTATTATAGTAATTCCTACTGGATAACTATTTTTTTTGTTTTATCAAATTGTTTATTTTTTATTAGCAAAGTATTTATAGTTATGATAATAAAATGTATATGTTAGGGGTATTTAAAATTAAGGTTGTTGATTTTTTTTTTACTTTTATGGTATATTCATTTTTTTATTTTTTTTTTATTTTGATTAGTAAGACTATAGACATGCAGCTATTTGGCTCTGCTTTTTAGAGTTTTAAAAATTATTTTAGTTATGTGGTATTTGGTTTTTAGCTAGCAGCGGCTGGGCACACAAAATGGCTGACTGCAGTAATGTCAAATTTAATTCTCCCATAACACCACACCCCAGGTATGTGCTGTAGCCACTAGGCTAAAAGCTATAAGGGATCTGCCTCCTCCTCCACTTGCCTTCAGGAGAGGGGTTCCTGGCTGCAGGTTGCTGTGAAAGGGAGAAGGGTTTAGGACACACCCTTCTCATGAGCACCTCCCACTGGCTAGTATAGGCAGGACACCACCTCGCTGCTGGTTTTCATGGATCGCGTTCTAAGGTGCCTGTCTCTCCACATCATTGTATAGGAAGTGTAGATACCTAACTCAGACTTTGTGCATTCCAATGATTTTCTAGGTGCTTAGAAGTTAGGCATTACAACACCTAAGTCATTTGTGGATCTGGGCCCATATCTTTTACTGGACTGTAAAACTCCACGTATGTTTTCCAGGTTACATAAATGATAACAAACTTACAGCTGTTTATGGGCATTCGTCCCAACTCACCTGCACAAACTGCAAAGATAGGAAAGACAGGGATTCATGAATAAAGCACATACAAGACCAAGCAAGCCAAGGCATTGTGGGGTCAGAGGCAGGGTTAGGGGTGGGCAAAGATTTTCCATCAAAATGTTATTTTTGGTGGAAAAGTCAGATTATCAACTAAATGAAAATGTTCACAGAAAGTCTCTGTTTTGCTCAAAAATGTTCAGTGTTTTTGTTCAATAACTGAAAACTTCTCCATGAAAAGTCAAAATTTTCCATGGAGAAGAAAACAAAAAATGCAACCGGTTCCAGTTAGTCTTAATAAGACATGCCATTGACAAGAAGGAAGGAATGAATGTCATGCGGCTTCTTTGGTACAGGGCACGGATTAGGGACAGAGCTCATTGTCCGGAATGGTGGTCCCTGGAACAGAGGGGAACAGGAAACAAAGGAGAATGATTGTGGATTTGCAGCATGGTCTTAACTCTTATGAAAACCCACCAAATTCCATCTTATTTAGCCTGAGCTGCCTCGTATGACAGCAAAGGGTCATGGAGATTTTAAGGCCAGACGGGACCATTATGATCATCTAGTCTGAGCTTCTGCATTACACAAGCCAGTGAACTGTGCCCTTCACCACTCTGATTCCATGGGCAGCGGGTAGCACAGGCAGGGGAAGGCTGTGCCTCCCTAAGCAGCCTGGCATGGCACTGCCCGCTCTTCACTCCCAGGCTCCCTCCTGCCTGCTTCCGCCAGTTCCTTTCCTGCTCTTCTGTGGCCGAGAGACTGGGATAGGCAGGGGGCCAGTGAACACACCACCATAGACATCAACCTTTCCTGGCACCAGTGGGTGCTCAACCCCTGCCCCACCCCTGCTCTGCCCCCATTCCAACCCCTTCCCCAAACTCCCCACCTAACTCTGCCCCCTCCCTGCCCCCATTGGACCCTGTTGAATGGAATTCAGTATGGCTTGCTGCAGAACTAAAACAAACTCAAAACACAACGCCACTTCTGAGTAGTTTAAGAAAACAATATACCTCTAATCTCCAAAAAAAACTTCAGAGCTTGCGTCCATGCCTATCTGCTTGCTGTGTGTATCTTCTAGACTAATACATAGCCTGACTTCAACAGGCAGCTTTGCATACACACACAGACTAATGTATTATCGTAACAGATAGATCTCATGCAATGGGTTGTATTTTCCTAATACAACACATTATTTTTGATATATTTGAATGATACAAGAGTAGGGTGAAAAAAATCGGGAAAAAATGCATAATAGTTTTTATAAAGCCTGGGATTTTTTCGGTAACAATCGATTTAAACTGAAAACGAAGCGGATTAAGTATGATTTATGGATTATGTCTCCGAACCTCCATTATCCAAAAGGCTTTGTTGTTGAAACAGGGTCATGCTCCGTCTACGTCTATGCACCCCAGAGAACAGAATTTCCCATGACGTTGGGATAATGAGAGTTGTGCCGTATATTGAACTCCAAACACCTGCATCATCATCATCATGACAGAGCGTCTGCCGAAAAGGAAATGCTTTGTATGTCCAATTACTAAGAAGAGCCAGAAGATTGGCATGGAAGAAGTGGTTTGGAGCCATCGTCAGGTGTATGCAATCGCCCCGTGACCCTTACCCATGGTACAATACCATCAGCCAGCTACAAGAGAGCCAACATGGCAAGGCAGGAAGGGCTTTGCCATTGAAACCACATAAAAAGAAATGGAAAAACTGAATGTTTAAAGGGAGAAATTAAAGCTTGGGAAGGAGGTCAAGACTGCAGCAGAGCCCTCGTGCCCAATGGATGCTTGTATTCATCTAGGGGCTGGACTGGTAATGTGTTGCTGTTTGCAGTTAATGGGATGATATTAGCTCCGTCAAGTAGGGCTGTGCTGGCATTCAAATTGTTCCAATTTAGACACTGACAGGACTCCCGGCGGTGCCGCATCTCAGCAAATGGGGCTTCCTTCGGCTTACTTACCGCATTTGTCACTCATTTCGGTCCTGACCACATCCTTCACTTCTTCTTCCTGTGTTTGTAGCAAACAAAGCTTGATTTTAGAATTGATTTCTAAACTCACCAGGACCTCCTCTTCGATTCCATGCCCCCCAGCTACCTGGGGCCACACACATCTGACTCTGCCCCCTTGGCCAGTGGATGTAAGTTACACCCACTTTACTCCTGCTGCCGGACCCTGGTGTCACTGAGAATCAGGTTCAGGGTGCGCAGTGTGTGGATAACTCATCTAAAGCAATTTTGAAATACATTTGATTAGGGCTGTTTTATAATGTAACTAAATCTCTCTTCAGTAGTAGGTGTTGCACTGCACAGGTGAGAATTTACACAGACCTAAAGCCATATAAATGCCTGTTTCTTCCTCCAACACTATTTCATGATTGGAGATGTTGGTTTCTCAGGGTATGTCTACACTGCAGACAGGAGGTGTGACTCTAGCACACAGCAGCATACCCAAGCATAGATGACTTGTGCCTCCCCATACTGGGGAGGGTGGGGGCCCAATCTAAAGGGGAGGACATGTGATTTCCCCATGTGTCTCCTCTACCCTCCCTCAGCCCTGGGTCCAGTCTGGGGTCACAGCGCTCTCCCCCCCAACACTTTACCTGCCAGGGGTGGAGGGGCAGCCTCTGGCCTTCTCCCACTGCGCCACACTCCCCACACCCAGCATGGCTGGGGTGGTGGCATCAACCCACCCTCTACCCAGGCCCAGCTGCCGTGGACAGGGGCTGAGTGAGGTGGAAATGCACTGGCCGGGAGAGGGGACTCCGGCTCGCTCAGCCCCTGTCTCTAGCAGCCGGGCGGGCAGCGGGTGGCCCCCACCTCCCCAGCCAGGCTCTCGCAGGCAGCAGCTGCACTGCACGGAGCAGTGACCCGAAGAGGCCAGCTTGAGCTGTGTGAGCAGCGGCTCCCTCCCACTCCCCGCCCAGGCTCAGCTGCCAGGGAGAGCGGCTGAACCAGGGGCATAGCCACAGGGGGGCCCACCCACTTAGCACCCAGGCCCACCTTGCCAGCCCCAGCTCTGCTCTAGCTACAGTGCTTGCCCCGCTCCACCTGGTGCTCCTGCTGAGGCAGGGGCTCAGGGGAAGGGGCGGCGCAAGGGCAGAGGCTCGGTGGAACGGGAAGTGCTAGGGTGGGGGATTGGGGGAAGGGGCGGTGCGAGGGCAGAGGCTCGGAGGAAGGGGTGGTGTGAGGGCAGGGACTTGGGGGAAGGGGCAGGGAGGGAGGGAGCTCGGGGGAAGGGGTCATGCGAGGGCAAGGGCTTGGAGGAAGGGGCAGTGTGAAGGCTTGGGGGAAGGGGCGGCGCAAGGGCAGAGGCTCGGGGGAACGGGAAGTGAGAGGGCGGGGGGTTGGGGGAAGGTGCGGTGCGAGGGCAGAGGCTCGGAGGAAGGGACGGTGTGAGGGCAGGGACTTGGGGGAAGGGGCAGAGAGGGAGGGAGCTCGGGGGAAGGGGTCATGCGAGGGCAAGGGCTCGGAGGAAGGGGCAGTGTGAGGGGCTTGGGGAAGGTGGCGCAAGGTGGGGGCTGGGGGAAGGGAGGGGTGGGAGCTCAGGGGAAGGGGCGTGGGAGGGCGGGGGCTCGGAAGGAAGGGGCTGTACGAGGGCGAGGGCTCAAGGAAAGAAGCAGTGTGAGGGCCTAGGGAAGGGGCAGTGCAAGGCGGGGCTTGGGAGAAAGGGGGAGTGTGAGGGCAGGGGCTCGGGGAAGGGCGGTGTGAGGGCTCAGGGGAAGGGGCAGTGCAAGGGCGGGCTTTGGAGAGGTCCCTTCTCTCCGAGGGTATTTGAGAGGCATCTGAGCCTGGGGATCTTTGGTGTGGTGGTGGTGTAACGAACTGCACTTCGTTGGGGTTCTTGGGGCAGCTGGCCTTTATATGTCCAGTTCATTACATTTAAAACATTGCCCAGCTGACTGGTCACTGGGCAGAGGTGGGTTACTGGAGATTGGTGAGGTGAGAGAATAGGGAGTTGGCAGTTTTTCTTGGGTTGTAGGTGGGGTTCTGGGTTGCCCTTGGGTATAGGGTTTATTGTTGGTGTGACCCCTGTGATATTCGATCCCCTTGATAGTAGCTCTTTTCTTTTCTGCCACTTCCATCCATCTGGCTCCAATCTCCCTCGCCTCAGTTACAGTTTTGGGCTTCCCATCTAGGATGTACCTTTCGATTTCCTCCGGAACACCCTCTAAGAACTGCTCCAATTGTATTAGGACGTGCATGTCGTCCAGAGATTTAACATTGGCTCCTGATATCCAGGCTTCATAATTCTTTGCAATGTGGTAGGCGTGTCGGGGAAATGACACATCTGGTTTCCATTTTAGGGCTCTGAACCGCCGATGGGCATGTTCAGGTTTTATCCCCATTCTGTATTTGGCTTTGGTTTGAAAAAGTTTATAGTCGTTCATGTTCTCCTTAGGCATTTCAGCCACCACCTCTGCTGAGGGTCCACTAAGCTGTGGCCTCAGTTCTATCATGTACTGGTCTTCAGGGATGTTGTACCCAAGGCAGGCTCTTTCAAACTTCTCTAAGAAGGCTTCAGTGTCATCACCTGCTTTGTAGGTGGGAAATCTCTTGGGATGTGGAACAATAACTGGCGAAGGGTTGTTAGGGTTGGCTGGAGCATGCTGCCTAGCCTGCGCTAATTCCAGGGCCTGCCGGTGGGCCTCCCTCTGGAGTTCTAACTCTTTCTCTTTTATCTCCAGCTCTCTCCTGTGGGCGGCCTCTCTTTCTCTTTCTCTCAGCTCCATCTCTTGTAGTTTTTTTTCCATGTCTTGCCTGTGGTCTGCGTTTTTCATTTGTTCCTCTGCCTCCAATCTCGCTTGTTCCTGTTTCAGGGCATCCTTGGTAGTCATGGTTTCTGCTTTCTTGTGTTGGGGCGCCCTCTGGTGTTTACTGCCTGAAATGCTGCTTCTCTGTTGCCTTCTTCGGGTTGCTTAGCAACAGAGTCTTTTTTTTTTAACTCTTTCTACCTAACTATTCCCGACAGAGTTAGAAAGAAAAAAAAACATTTATTTGCAAATGTGTTTTGCTGGTGTATGGTGACTCACAACTGGAGTCCCTTTGTTTAACAAAGATCCTTGTTAAACGCTAGTGCCTCTGCCTTCAGAGTACTCAGAAGGGAGAGACCAAAAAACCTGTAGACCTTTGCTTTTAACACAATCTCCTCTAGCCTGCTTTACACACAGCTAGCAGGGAAAGAGAAAGAAAAAATCCTACTGACTTTTGCTTCTAAACCCAAACCTCTCAGTCTGCC